>NW_026652285.1:84876712-84889814 GCF_009828535.3 Hylobates moloch
TTCACTCTTGTTGCCCAGGCTGGAGTGCAATGGTGCTATCTCGGCTCACTGCAACCTCTGCCTCTGAGGTTCAAGCGATTCTCCTGCTTCAGCCTCCCAAGTAGCTGCGATTATAGGCACCCGCCACCATGCCCAGCTAATTTTTGAATTTTTAGTAGAGAAGGGGTTTCACCATGTTGGCCAGGCTGGTCTGGAACTCCTGACCTCAGGTGATCCACCTGCTTTGGCCTCCCAAAGTGCTGGGATTACAGGCGTGAGCTACCATGCCTGGCCTCATCACTCTTAAGTTCTGCCCTCCATGAAGTCCTGGAACACAAGTAGAATTCAGCCAAGTTATTTGCCGTGTTATAACAAGGATGACCTTTCCTCCAATTTCCAATACTTTGTTCCTCGTTTGAGGAACGAGACTTCATCTGAGCGGCCTTCACATCCGTATTTTTACCAACGTTCTGTTCACAACAACTTAAATAATATTTTATAAGATTCAGACTCTCCTGCAGCTCTCCCCTTCTTCTAAGCCCTCACAAGAGTCACCCTTAATGCTCTGTTCATGGCAATACAAGCTTTTTCTTCAGCATTCACTTCAAAACTGTTGAAAGCCACTTCCACATTTTTAGGTCTTTGTTATAGCAACACCTCATTCCTCTGGTATCAATTTCTGCCTTAGTCCATTTTGTGCTGCTATAACAGAATATCTGAGACTGGGTAATTTATTTATGTTTTTTGAGACTGTGTCTCACTCTGTTGCTCAGGCCAGAGTGCAGTGGCACAGTCTTGGCTCACTTCAACCTCCGCCTCCCAGATTCAAGCGATTCTCATGCCTCAGCCTCCCAGGCAGCTGGGACAATAGGCATGTGCCACTACACCCAGCTAATTTTTTAATATTTTTAGTAGAGACAGGGTTTCCCCGTGTTGGCCAGACCGGCCTCAAACTCCTGGTCTCAAGTGATCCACCCACCTCGGCCTCCCAAAGTCCCGGGATTACAGGCGTGAGCCACTGCTCCCGACCGGGATTGGGTAATTTATTAGGAAGAGAAGTTTCTTTATCACAGTCTGGAGGCTGGGAAGTTCAAAATCAGGGCACCAGCATCTGGTGTTGAGGGAGGGCCTTCTTGCTGTGAACTCATGTAGGAGAAGAGCAGAAGATAGTGAACCCACTCCCACAAGCCGCTTTATATAGTGGCATTAATTCGTTCATGACAGCAGAGCACCTGTGACCTAAACATCTCCCATTAGGCCCCACCTCCTAACACTGTTACACTGGGGACTAAGTTTCAAGGTGAACTTTTGGAGGGGATAAAAACATCCAAACCATAGCACACTGTGCAGCTAATATGCCCTTTAGCATTACTGATCTATCAAAGTTCAAAGTGTTTGGTCTTCTGAAACTATTGCACTGGCATTGTTAACAGTTCTTCTACAACTGGGCATGGTGGCTCACACCTGTAATTCCAGCACTTTGGTGAGGCTGAGGCTGGCAGATCGCCTGAGGTCGGGAGTTCAAGACCAGCCTGACCAACATGGAGAAACCCTGTCTCTACTAAAAATACAAAATTAGCCAGGCGAGGTGGTGCATGCCTGTAATCCCAGCTACTCAAAAGACTGAGGCTGGAGAATCGCTTGAACCTGGGAGACGGAGGTTGTGGTGAGCTGAGATCACGCCATTGCACTCCAGCCTGGGCAACAAGAGTGAAACTCCATCTCAAAAAGCAAACAGAAAAACAACAACAACAACAAAAAACAGTTCTTCTAGGCTTGCTGCCATGTATAAATTTAACAAATTTGCTAAAAGGCTCTTATTTAAGATTAATGACAAAATATCAGCCCTATGCTGCATGTTCCAAATCCCTGAGCATTCTTGAAGTTCCTTGATAGTTAATCAGTATCTTTTATTTAATACCCTTGAGCTAATTTTATTCAACCTGAACCTTAGGAAAGGACTGAGTACCTATGGTGACTAAAACTAAAGGTACTTGTGGCCAGGTCCTAATCCCTGGAACCTGTAATTAGTACCTTATATGGAAAAAGCATCTTTGCACATGTGATTAAATTAGGGGTCTTGAGATAGGGAGATGATCCTGGATTATCCAGGTGGGCCCTAACTGCAATCACAAGTGCACAGGTGTCTTTTTTTTTTTTTAGACAGAGTCTTGCTCTGTCACCCAGGCTGAAGTGCAGTGGTGCAAACTTGGCTCACTGCAACCTCCACCTCCCAGGTTCAAGTGATTCTCCTGTTTCAGCCTCCCGAGTAGCTGGGATTACAGGCACTGGCCACCACGCCCAGCTAATTTTTGTATTTTTAGTAGTGACAGGGTTTCACCATGTTGGCCAGGCTGGTCTCAAACTGGTGACCTCAAGCGATTCTTCTGCCTCAGCCTCTGAAAATGCTGGGATTTACAGGCATGAGCCATTGCGCCTGGCCACAAATGTCTGTACAAGAGAGAAGAGAGGGAGATTTGACATAGGAGAAGGCAATGTGACCACAGAGGCAGAGATTAGAGTGATGTAGCTACAAGCCAAGGGATGCTGGCAGCTCCCAGAAGCTTGAAGAAGCAAGGAAGGGATGCTGTCCTAGAGCCCCTGGAGAAAGTGTGGCCCTGCTGACACCTTGATTTTGGCTTATGAAATTGGTTTGGACTTCTGGCCTCCAGAACAGTGAAAAGATAAATTTCTGTCGTTTTAAGGCACCAAGTTTATGGTAATTCGTTACAGTGCCTGTAGCTCAGAGCACATGAATTTTTTTTTTTTTTTTTTTTTTTGGAGATAGAGTCTTAGGTTCTGTCACCCAGGGTGGAGTGGGGTGGTGCAATCCCAGCTCACTGCAGCCTCCACCTCCCGGACTGAAGCTATCCTCCCATTCAGCTTCCAGAGTAGCTGGGATTACAGGTGTGTGCCAACACGCCTGGCTAATTTTTGTGTTTTTTGTAGAGACAGAGTTTTGCTATGTTGCCCAGGTTGGTCTAGAACTTCTGGACTCAAGCGATCCACCTACCTTGGCCTCCCAAATTGCTAGGATTACAGGAATGAGCCACCATGCCTAGCAACATGTGAAAGTTTTTGAGAAACAAATGTTGGAATGACTTTTTTTTTAATTGGGGTTGCATTTTAATGAAATATTTCAGACTTATAAAAATACATAGCTAACAATATAATAGACACCCTTGAACATACTGCCTAGCCTAAAAAATGAAACATTCCAAATCCATTGGAATCCTCCTGGACATCATTTCTCCATTGTGTTCCTCTACCTCCACCTGGGAGGTAACCACTTTGCTGAATTTAGTTTTCATTGTTTCAATACATATCTTTATATTTGTACTACATTTGGCCGGGTGCAGTGCCTCATACCTGTATTCCCAGCACTTTGGGAGGCCGAGGCAGACAGATCACTTGAAGTTGGGAGTTTGAGACCAGCCTGGCCAACATGGCAAAACCTCGTTTCTACTAAAAATACAAAAAACTAGCCAAGCATGGTGGCAGATGCCTGTAATCCCAGCTACTTGGGGGGTTGTGGCAGAAGAATCGCTTGAACCCAGGAGGCAGAGGTTGTAGGGAGCCGAGATCATGCCACTGCACTACTGCACTCCAGCCTGGGCGACAGAGTGAGACCCTGTCTCAAAAAAAAAAAAAAAGAAAAATTTGTACTACATTAAATCCCTTAAAATTACATTGTTGTAAATGTTTTAAAACTTTATAAAAATGCTGACATAATATATACATATAAATACTATATACATATATACACCATATATA
The DNA here is from genome assembly GCF_009828535.3 of Hylobates moloch. Taxonomy (NCBI): domain Eukaryota; kingdom Metazoa; phylum Chordata; class Mammalia; order Primates; family Hylobatidae; genus Hylobates; species Hylobates moloch. Next base: position 84,880,466 of record NW_026652285.1, read on the forward strand.
TATGTAGCTATCTATCTATCTATCATCTATCTATCTATCTATCATCTATATACATAGTCATCTCTTGGTACATGTGGGAGATTGATTCAAGAAGCCTCTTGTATACCAAAATCCGAGTATATTCAAGTCTGTCAGTCAGCCCTGAAGAACTCATGTGTAGGAGAAGTCAGCCCTCTGTATATATACGCGGGTTTTGCATACTATGAACACTGTAGCATCAATCTGCAGTTGGTTGTAAAACAATCCCTGTATAAGTGGACTTACACGATTCAAGCCCGTGATGTTCAAGGGTCAACTGTATAACCTTTTGCAATTTGCTTTCTTATTAAGGGCTTTCTACGTGCAAGGCACCATGTTGGGCAGTGTGGATGAAAAGACAAGTTAGATAAAATTTTGCATTGACATTAGCTAATATTGCCTCTTAGAAGAGTTTAAAATGCAGTATTTTACAGGTATTTTCCCTTTATTTATAAATTTTAAAAAATTCTTTAATTTTATATTGGGCAGCCCCTGAATCAGAATAGGTTCAGAGAGGCCCCCTCACCATTGTTGGAAAGGAAGCTTCCTGCTCAGTATCTACCTTCTAATACTTAAATGTGGGACTGTAGCTTTGAATTAATAACATGCTTGTCTCCCTTGCTGCCACTTATGTAGCTTCTTTTTAGTATGTAGTTCTCCTAGAACGTTTTAAAAGAAATCATCTTATTCTGAGAAATTTTTTATTTTATCTTTTATTTTTTCGAGACAGGGTCTCACTGTGTCACCTAGTCTGGAATGCAGTGGTGCAATCTTGGCTCACTGCAGCCTCCGCCTTCTGGGTTCAAGCGATTCTTCTGCTTCAGCCTCCCTAGTAGCTGGAATTACAGGTATGCACCACCATGTCCAGCTAGTTTTTGTATTTGTTAGTAGAGATAGCATTTCACCATGTTGGCCAAGCTGGTCTTGAACTCTCAACCTCAGGTGATCTGCCTGCCTCAGCCTCCCAAAGTGCTGGGATTACAGGTGTGAGCCACCAGGCCCGGCTTTATTTTGAGAAATCTTTTAGTAATTGTCAACAGAAATGATAAGTTTTGATCATCCATTTCTAACAGTTATCAGTCAACACTAGTCCTGTGTCTGTATACGAAGATTATTCACCTTTATAAGATTTCCAAAATAAATATGATGATGTTTCTCAAAATTAAGAAGTGTTTGGAATTTAGGTTTACAACTTAAACACAACCAAACCCACAAAACAGACACAATCTAGCTAATACATTAAATTTTATGTGACAATTGATGTTTTGGCAAATGCAATCGCTATTCATGGTATAAAGAGGATGCCCTTAGCAACGGCATGCATTTCTTTGGGTTTGCTTGCCTATATCACTGCATGCCCCATGGTACCTCAATTCTTCCACCAGTTTCCTCTATTCAAAAGCCTATAGACTCTTCATTTATATAGCACAGTATGAAGCCATTTGGGCTTCATTAGGCTCAGTATTGCCCATAGACCTAAGCAAGCAGGAGGGACTCCTGCCGCCACATTTTAGAGGATCCAGTATACACACGCACGCACATAAATTTGTTAAAGGACAGATGACAACCTCTGTGCTTGGGATCTGGCATTTGGCTCTGTCACAGAACAACCTGGAACTTTGAACGTCTGCTTCTGTGACTAACACCATTTATACCCTGTGGAAACACCTCTTGCCCTGTGTTCTTGAAAGAAAGGCAGCTGGGTTGGACTGCTGTGAAAGTTTACAAGTTATGCCTCTGTTGAGGTCAGAAATGGACAGTGCATTTTAGTGCCAGGAATAGTTAAGCAGCAGAACTTAGGTAAGAGAAAAGGCAAATTATTAACTTCCAAATATCTCCTCTCAGATCAGAGGAATTCAGTGGAATTGTGCACAACCAAGAATTGTTTCCCTTTAGTGAGTGTCCATTTTCCTGTTTTCCTTATTCTCATTTGTGATTCTGGAGCTCATCAGAATTAGTTCACTATTCACAGCAGTTGCACTGTTGGCTAAGGAACTATTTCTGCAATATTAAACATTTGATAATTCCTGTTATGTTTATGTATATATATAGGTTTATAAGTAACATAAGTGAAGCTTGATACTGATTCTCTAGTAACAAATATATTGTATTAAGATAATACAATTTGCAATACATATAATTTATGACAAAATTAAAAATATCCTACTATTCTGTGATAATTGATCTTATGTATTATGGACTGAATGTGTATGGGATCTTTGGGGTGTCAATTTTCTGGCCAGAAACCTCTGTGGTCGCAGCACCTTTGCCCGAGTTCTTGTCCTGTGTCCAGGAAGAAGAAGGTACACAGACAAGTGAAGGGTGAATAAGGCAAAGAGCTTTATTTAGTGTTATAACAGCTCGGAGGAGACCCAGAGTGGGCAGCTCCTCTCTGTAGGCAGGTCATGTGTCCAGTATTCAGTTCTCAGTAGAGAGGAGGCCCTGGAGAGGGTGGCTCTCCCCTGCAGGCAGGTTGTCTCTGCAGCTCTTAGTGGAGAAGGTAGCTCCTCATGCCTGTAATCCCAGCACTTTGGGAGGCCGAGGTGGGTGGATCAGCTAAGGTCAGGAGTTCAAGACCAGCCTGGCCAACCTGGTGAAACCTTGTCACTACTAAAAACACAAAAATTAGCTGGGTGTGGTGGTGGGCGACTATAATCCCAGCTACTCAGGAGGCTGAGGCAGGAGAATCACTTGAACCTGGGAGGCAGAGGTTGCAGTGAGCCAAGATCGCATCATTGCACTCCAGCCTGGGTGACAGAGTGAGACTCTGTCTCAAAAAATAGAAAGAAAGAAAGAAAGAAAGAAAGAAAGAAAGAAAGAAAGAAAGAAAGAAAGAAAGAAAGAAAGAAAGAAAGAAAGAAAGAAAGAAAGAAAGAAAGAAAGAAAGAAGAGAAACCAGAGAGCTTGTTGGCTCTCTCTCCTAGAACACACTCAAGAGGTCACATGAGTGCATAGCTGGATGATGGTCATCTGTCAGCCAAGAGAACAGGCCTCAGAATGAAACCTGCCTTGCTGGACCCTTGATCTTTGACTTCCCAGACTCCAGAACTGTAAGAAAAAAATTCCTGTCGTTTAAGTCACCAAATCTGTGGTCTTTTGTTATGGCGGCCTGAGCAGACCAAGACAGTGTTTTTTTTAATACAGTGTGTAAAATTTGTGATTCGCTTATGAATCTAAATATTGCTTTAAGAATTTCATTAGCAGCCAGGTGCGGTGGCTCAGGCTTGTAATTTTAGCACTTTGGGAAGCCAAGGCAGGAAGATCGCTTGAACTGAGGAGTTTGAGACCAGCCTGGGTGATGTGGCAAAACCCCATCTCTACCAAAAAATACAAAAAATTAGCCTGGTGTTGGGGCATGTGCCTGTGGTCTCAGCTACTCGGGAGGCTGAGGTGGGAGGATCACCTGAGCCTGGGAGGTAGAGGTTGCAGTGAGCTGAGATCCCACCACTGCACTCCAGCTTGGGTGACAGAGCCAGATTCCGTTTCAAAAAAAAAAAAAAAGAAAGAAAAAAAAAGAATTTCATTAGCAGTTTCAACTGTTGCTTCCTTACCAGAGAACATGTTTTCTCTAAGTAGAAATTAATAGAAAACTAAGAACAATAATAATGTGAGAAAGTTTGTCCAATTGACATTATTGTCATAGAACACAATTTATGTGAAAAATCTTACACTCATAATAATGTAATTAATTATTTTGCTGATATAAAGGCAAAAAAAGAAATTTTATGGTATAAACTAATTTATGAGCTACTTGTATATTTATTTTCTTACTCATATCAAATGTCAATAGAACACCCAGATATAAAAAGTCATAAAGTTAGTTGTCTTTGATATTTAGTCAACTTTCAGTCATTCCAAAACCATAGTCTTAATATATATTTGTTACCTGGATTCATAACTTTTAAATATTTAGACATATAGAATGTGAGCCTTCATCTGTATTCTTGCCTCAGGCCCCAAAAACGTTCAGGTGAAACTGACTGGGCAAAGGTTTACACACGTTAAGCCTGCCGCTATTCTTTTCTCAATAGCAAAAGGAAATTAAAGTTGAAATATTTGGTAATTTATTGATCTTAAACAGATGTAAATGTAGGAGCTAATAATATTCATTTCATTAGCTAATAGTGGCCATCCAGAAAATTTATGTTGTATTTTACATTGAGAATATTAGAAAATCCTTTAAGATTATAATTAAAATGAAGATACTGAGAATATATCAACTCAAGGCTGGGCATGGTGGCTCATGCCTGTAATCCCAGCACTTTGGGAGGCCAAAGCAGGCAGATCACTTGAGCCGAGGAGTTCAAGACCAGCCTGGCCAACATGGTGAAACCCCGTTTCTACTAAAAATACAAAAATTAACGGGGTGTGGTGGCCCACACCTGTGGTCCCAGCTACTTAGGAGGCTGAAGTACGAGAAGCACTTGAACCCAGGAGGCAGAAGTTGCAGTGAGCCGAGATTGTGGCATTGCACTCCAGCCTGGGCAACAGAGCAAGACTCCATCTCCAAAAAAAAAAGGAATATACCTCTTTAGTTATAAATACACATATTACATCCTTAATAGCAAAAAGACACAGAACTCTGAAGTGTCAAAAAAAATTCTAATCAGAAGTAAAATTGAATTTTTTTCTAAAATTGGAAATGATTCTGTAGTGTACCTCAAATTGTATGACATTAATGCAACTTTGCTTTTTAACACATTTCAAGATACATCTGATAAAAATGAGGTAGGACAGGAAGGAGTGTGTCTGTAAAGTGGAGGAGAGAGGTGAGACACAGCTGAAAGGCAGAAGTCTAAGATTGTGCAAGGAAATTGTCTTTGTTGCTATTGAGTAGCAGATAAATATAATTTTTTTTTTTTTTGAGACAGAGTTTTGTTCCCCAGGCTGAGTGTAGTGGCGTGATCTCTGCTCACTGCAACCTCCACCTCCTGGGTCCAAGTGATTCTCTTGCCTCAGCCTCCTGAGTAGCTGGGATTACAGGCTCACACCACCACACCCGGCTAATTTTTGTAATTTTAGCAGAGACGGAGTTTCATCATGTTGGCCAGGCTGGTGTCAAACTCCTAACATCAGGTGATCTGCCCGCCTCGGCCTCCTAAAGTGCTGGGATTAGACAGATATAATTTAAAGTAGAAATTATACATGTCATAGAGGTTTTTAAAAAGTACCACGGACATGGAATTTTATACCCTGGGGTACAGTGGAGATTTCTCAAAGCTCTTCATATAATTCTATTACTTTGGGAGTGGAAAAAGGTAAACACAGGGTTGGCTTTACAAAGAATATTGGTAATCCTTGGAAAAGAAGTGGGAGGCACTGTAAATATGTTTAGCTCAGATGTTTCTTTCTTTTTTTTTTTTTTGAGACGGAGTCTCACTGTGTCACCCAGGCTGGAGTGCAGTGGCACAATCTCAGCTCACTGCAACCTCCACCTCCCAGGTTCAAGCAATTCTCCTGCCTCAGCCTCCCGAGTAGCTGGGACTACAGGTGCCCACCACCACACCCGGCTAATTTTTTGTATTTTTAGTGGAGACGGGGTTTCACTGTGTTAGCCAGGATGGTCTCGATCTCCTGACCTTGTGATCCGCCTGCCTCAGCCTCCCAAAGTGCTGGGATTACAGGCGTGAGCCACCGTGCCCGGACCCAGATGTTTCATATGTTTTGATTTTTTAAAATTTTATTCTAATGTTTAAATTACAAAATAAATAAATGCCTGTTGTACTCTGTGAAAGTAAACAACATAAAGTTGTAGAAAGCAAACATTAATCTGGTCTGTCCCCTCCACTAATCTCTGCTCCCTGACCCTCACCAAGTTGAAAACCTTAAGTCTGGCTGCATATTCTTTTGTTCTCATAGAAAATCTATACATATATATTCATATATATATATATTTACACACACACACATATATGTGGAGGAGTTTTCTTCTTTACAAAAATGTGATCCCAGCATGCATATTACTTTACCGTTTGCCATTTTAAATGTATTACAGACCTTCCCATACATAAAGCTCAAATTTATCCTTTTTTAATGCTGCATAATATAGTGTGGATGCATCAGAATTTTTTTTGTTTTGTTTTGTTTTGTTTTTTAGACGGAGTCTCACTCTGTTGCCTAGGCTGGAATGCAGTGGCGCAATCTCTGCTCACTGCAACCTCCCCCTCCCAGGTTCAAGCGATTCTCCTGCCTCAGCCTCCTGAGTAGCTGGGACTACAGGTGCATGCCACTATGCCTGGCTAATTTTTGTGTTTTTAGTAGAGACAAGGTTTCACTACGTTGGCCAGGCTGGTCTCGAACTCCTGACCTCATGATCTGCCTGCCTCGGCCTCCCAAAGTGCTGGGATTACAGGAGTGAGCCATCACGACTGGCTGGATGTATCATAATTTATTCAACCTTTTCCCTAATGATGTATATGAGATTATTTCCACTTTCGTTGCCTCTACGAATAATGCTGCAAAAAATGTCTTTGCACTTATTTCCTTAGGTATTAGTGCTTTGTTATTTATTATTTATTTTTTTGAGACAGATTCTCTCCCTGTCGCCAGGCTGGAGTGCAGTGGCATGATCTCGGCTCACTGCAACCTCTGCCTCTCGGGTTCAAGTGATTCTCCCACCTCACCCTCCCGAGTAGCTGGGACTACAGGTGCGCACCACTACACCCAGCTAATTTTTTTGTATTTTTAGTAGAGACAGGGTTTCACTATGTTGGCCTGGATGGTCTTGAACTCCTGACCTCGTGATCTGCCCGCCTCAGCCTCCTAAAGTGCTGGGATTACAGGCGTGAGCCACCGTGCCCAGCCAGTGCTTTTATTTTTATTTATTGATTGACTGATTGATTCAGACAAGGTCTTACTCTGTTGCCCAGGCTATAGTGTAGTGTTGTGATCATGGCTCACTGGCTGCCTCGACCTCCCGGGGTCAGGTGATCCTCCCATCTCAGCCTCCCAGGTAGCTGAGACTACAGGCACATGCCACCATGCCCGGCTAATTTTTGTTTCACCATGTTGCCTACACTGGTCTTAAACTCCTGGGCTCAAGCAATCTGCCCACCTTGGCCTCCCAAAGTCTAGTGCTTTTATTTTGATAGCGCTTCATGTTTTTGCCAACACCGTTTGAGAGTACCTGTTTCTCAGTATTCTCACTAGCAGTGGATGTGGAGGCTGATTGCCTCTGAACCTGAAGCTTACATTTCAGGGCGTTTTTTTGCTTGAACATGTGAGTCCCCTTTCCCCTAGCCCTGGGACAAGCCTTAGCAATGTGCTCACAGAGTCAAAACTTGACAAAGTAAGTTATTTTAATGGCAGCCAGATAAGACAACTGTACCTCTCCAGTCCAAATTCCCCTTCCCTTACTCTTGCCCTTGGGTTTTATGGCTTGCAGTGGCTGCTGGTTGAAAGTTGAGCTGGGATACATTTATTTGAGTCCAGCAGGATGTATTTACAAGGTTCGCCGTCACTTCTGTGCATAGATATGTTACTGCTGGACATCCTGGTGTAGGTATGCTTCTATGAAGATGCAGGGCCAAAGGCCACATGATGAAATGAATGTATCTTGAGGCACCGGCACTAGATGAATGAGTACTAGAGAAGAAACAAAGTTTGAAATGTAGAGCCAGAAGCTAGTATGTAAAAAATTCTTTCCGTTGTCAAAGTTATATAATTGTAAATGAATGAATCACTCCTCACTGATGACTAACAAAACCAAAAGTTCTCTTCTATCAGGAATATCCTTGATAATGCAACATACACTCACCATATAGGGTTTTTTTTTTTTTTTTTTTTTGAGACAGAGTCTCGCTCTGTCGCACAGGCTGGAGCGCAGTGGCACGATCTCATTGCAGGCTCCGCCTCCCAGGTTCACAACATTCTCCTGCCTCAGCCTCCTGAGTAGCTGGGACTACAGGCACCCGCCACCATGCCCAGCTAATTTTTTGTATTTTTAGTAGAGACGGGGTTTCACCGTGTTAGCCAGGATGGTCTCAATCTCCTGACCTTGTGATCTGCCTGCCTCAGCCTCCCAAAGTGCTGGGATTACAGGCGTGAGCCACTGCGCCCGGCCCTAGATTATTTTTCTTTCTTTCTTTTTGGTGGAACTTACCTGAAACAGAATAAGAATTCCTGGGTTTGTAGGCCAAAAATCTGTAACAGTACAACAAATAGTAAGAATTTCTGGTGGTAAGCCTGCTGAGGTATCAGGGGTGTTTTAGCACATTACCGACAACAAATTTGAAGTTGAAAAAAAGTTTTGTAAACTATTAATAATAAAAAAGCAAAGCAAATTTCAATCAGCCATGCTAGAAGAAAGACTTCATTATCTTTCTATTCTCTTTAGAATACTATAAGATAGTTGTCATATGAAGAATTTAGTAAAGAACATGCATTCAGTGACTTTTTTTGCTAGTACGATAGAGGTGTGCCAGGCAGCTAATAATTTTAATACTTTTGTGATGTTTGCAGTATTTATCAGTTTTGTAAAACCTATAATTGTGGCGATTTATTTTCCAAATTAATATTCAGCTTTCTATCAGGGTTTTTTGTTTGTTTGTTTGTTTGTTTTTTGAGACACAGTCTCTCTCTGCCTCCCAAGCTGGAGTGCAGTGGCATGATCATAGCTCACTGTAGCCTTGAACTCCTGGGCTCAAGTGATCCTCCCACTTCAGCCTCCTGAGTAGATGGAACTACAGGTACGCATCACTATGCCCAGTTAATTTTTAAAATTTTTTGTAAAGACATCTCATTATATTGCCCACGCTGGTCTCCAACTCTTGGGCTCAAGCAATCCTCCTGCCTTGGCCTATGAAAGTGCTGGGATTACAGGCGTGAGCCACAGTGCCTGGCCTTGTACTAATTTTTATATTTGAAATTTTGAATTCTTTTTCTTGAACAAGGCCCCCCAAATTGTTTAAATTTCATAAAGCATGAATCCTTACCTATTATTTATTGGTCTTTTAACATTTGCTGGTAGGACAAGCAAAACTTGTATCTTTTTGTTTTCATCAACATTTTATTGATCTCTAGTGAGACTGAATACATATTTTGATCATTTATATTTCTTGGGCCGGGCGTGGTGGCTCACGCCTGTAATCCCAGCACTTTGGGAGGCCAAGGCGGGCAGATCACGAGGGTCAGGAGATCAAGACCATCCTGGCTAACACGGTGGAACCCCACCTCTACTAAAAATACAAAAAACAATTAGCCAGGCGTGGTGGTGGGCACGTGTAGTCCCAGCTACTCGGGAGGCTGAGGCAGGAGAATGGTGTGAACCTGGGAGGCGGAGCTTGCAGTGAGCTGAGATCGCACCACTGCACTCCAGCCTGGGCGACAGAGC
>NW_026652285.1:84894814-84931918 GCF_009828535.3 Hylobates moloch
TAAAGAACATGCATTCAAAGACTATGGAAAATAGTATGATAGAGGTGTGCCAGGCAGCTAATAATTTTAATACTTTTGTGATGTTTGCAGTATTTATCAGTTTTGTAAAACCTATAATTGTGGCGATTTATTTTCCAAATTAATATTCAGCTTTCTATCAGGGTTTTTTGTTTGTTTGTTTGTTTGTTTTTTGAGACACAGTCTCTCTCTGCCTCCCAAGCTGGAGTGCAGTGGCATGATCATAGCTCACTGTAGCCTTGAACTCCTGGGCTCAAGTGATCCTCCCACTTCAGCCTCCTGAGTAGATGGAACTACAGGTGCGCATCACTATGCCCAGTTAATTTTTAAAATTTTTTGTAAAGACATCTCATTATATTGCCCACGCTGGTCTCCAACTCTTGGGCTCAAGCAATCCTCCTGCCTTGGCCTATGAAAGTGCTGGGATTACAGGCGTGAGCCACAGTGCCTGGCCTTGTACTAATTTTTATATTTGAAATTTTGAATTCTTTTTCTTGAAGAAGGCCCCCCAAATTGTTTAAATTTCATAAAGCATGAATCCTTACCTATTATTTATTGGTCTTTTAACATTTGCTGGTAGGACAAGCAAAACTTGTATCTTTTTGTTTTCATCAACATTTTATTGATCTCTAGTGAGACTGAATACATATTTTGATCATTTATATTTCTTGGGCCGGGCGTGGTGGCTCACGCCTGTAATCCCAGCACTTTGGGAGGCCAAGGCGGGCAGATCACGAGGGTCAGGAGATCAAGACCATCCTGGCTAACACGGTGGAACCCCACCTCTACTAAAAATACAAAAAACAATTAGCCAGGCGTGGTGGTGGGCACGTGTAGTCCCAGCTACTCGGGAGGCTGAGGCAGGAGAATGGTGTGAACCTGGGAGGCGGAGCTTGCAGTGAGCTGAGATCGCACCACTGCACTCCAGCCTGGGCGACAGAGCGAGACTCCATCTCAAAAAAAAAAAAAAAAAAAAATTACATTTCTTCCTCTTTGAATTGACTATCCATACCCATTTGTCCATTTTTTTATTTTTAAAAAAATTAATTTTAGGGGCTCTGTATTGTATTAAAGCTATTAATACCTTGTGAGGCTGGGTGTGGAGGCTCATGCCTGTAATCCGAGCACTTTGGGAGGCCGAGGTGGGTAGAACACTTGAGGTCAGGAGTCGAACCAGCCTGGCCAACATAGTGAAATCCCATTTCTAGTAAAAAAACAATAATTAGCTGGGCATGGTGTCACATGCCTGTAACCCCAGTTACTCAGAGGGCTGAGGCAGGAGAATCGCTTGAATCTGGGAGGCGGAGGTTGCAGTGAGCCGAGATCGTACCACTGTGCTCCAGACTGGGCAACAGCTGAGATCGTACCATTGCACTCCAGACTGGGCTACAAGCAAGACTCCATCTCAAAAAAAAAAAAAAAAAAAAAAAAAAGGCCCGGCGCAGTGGCTCACTCCTGTACTCCTAGCACTTTGGGAGGCCAAGGCAGGCAGATCACGAGGTCAGGAGATCGAGACCATCCTGGATAACATGGTGAAACCCCGTCTCTACTAAAAATGCAAAAAAATTAGCCGGACGTGGTGGCGGGCGCCTGTAGTCCCAGCTACTAGGGAGGCTGAGACAGGAGAATGGCATGAACCCGGGAGGCGGAGCTTGCAGTGAGCCGAGATCGTGCCACTGCACTCCAGCTTGTGCGACAGAGCGAGGCTCCGTCTCAAAAAAAAAAAAAAAAAGAAAGAAAGATATTAATACCTTGTGGGTCATTTGTGTTCCAAATAACTTTCTCCAGATTATCATTCATCTTTTCTTGTAACAGCTTTATTGATGTCTAATTCATATGCCATATGGGGGAGGGGAGTAACTTTACAGTGGAGAAACCTGGCAAACACTACCTTGACCAGGCAATTAAGTTTAACACCCTCAGTGATAAGCCATGTTGACAGTATGTGCCCTTGATATGATGATCTAGTTTGGATGTTTGTCCCCTCCAATCTCATATTGAAATGTGATCCCCAGTGTTGGAGGTGGGGCCTAGTTGGAGGTGTTTGGGTCATGGGGGTGGATCCCTTATGAATGGCTTGGTGCTTTCCCCACGGTAATGAGTGAGTTCTCACTCTGTTAGTTCACGAGAGAGCTGGTTGTTGTTGCTGCAGCCTCCACTTCCTGGGTTCAAATTATTCTCATGCCTTAGCCTCCTGAGTAGCTGGGATTACAGGCATGCACCACCACGCCCAGCTAATTTTTGTATTTTTAGTAGAGACGAGGTTTCACCATGTTGGCCAGGCTGGTCGCCAACTCCTGGCCTCAGGTGATCTGCCCGCCTTGGCCTCCTAAAGTGTTGGGATTACAGGCATGAGCCACCACACCTGGCAAGAGAGCTGGTTATTTAAATGAGCCTGGGACCTCCTCCTCTCTCATTTCCTCTCTTGCCATGTAATACGCTAGCTTCTCCTTTGCCTTCTGTCATGATTTTATAAGCTTCCTGAGGCCTCACTAGAAGCAGATGTTCTTGTACAGCCTGCAAACCATGAACCAAATAAACCTCTTTTCTTTATAAATTATCCAGTCTCAGGTATTCCTTTACAGCAATGCCACACAGATTAACATATAAGATGTGGTTAGAATGGCACTTTACTGGCTGGATGTGGTGGCTCACACCTCAGCACTTTGGGAGGCCAAGCCAGGTGGAGCACCTGAGGTCAGGAGTTTGAGACTAGCCTGGCCAACATAGTGAAACTCCATCTCTACTAAAAATACAAATAATTAGCCGGGCATGATGGTGCATGCCTGTAATCCCAGCTACTCTAGAGGCTAAGGCAGGAGAATCACTTGAACCCAGGAGCTGGAGGTTTTAGTGAGCTGAGATTGCACCATTGTACTCCAGCCTGGGCAACAAGAGCAAAACTCCATCTCAAAAAAAAAAAAAAAAGGCACCTTACCTCAGTAATCTTCCTACCAAAAACCCCTGAACTCCACTTTATCCATAAGGACAACAACAGACAAAACCAAACTGAGGGGCAATCTACAAAGTACCTGATGAATACTTTTCAAGACTGTCATAAGCAAGTAAAGTCCGAGAAACTGTCACAGACCAGAGGAGGCTAATGAGACATGACTGCAAAATGTAATGTGGTGTCCTGGGTGGGATTTCGGGATAAAAAAAGAACTTTGGGGAAAATCTAGTTAAATAAGAATAAAGTATACAGTTTAGTTGATAGCAATTTGCCAATGTTGACTCTTTAGTTGTGACAAATGTACCAGAATGATGTAGGATGTTAACAACGGAGACACGGGGTGAGGAGTATGCAAAAACTCTCTGTACTATCTTTGCAACTTTACTGGAAATCCAAACTATTCTAAAATTAAAAGCTTAAATTAAAAGAGGAGAGGACAATTATTGCTAGCCACATCCTTCCTCAGGGAGTATTATCTATGCCAAGAAAGCATCCTGCCTCCAGAAACAAAGAATAGGTACCTCTACAGCCTAGTGCTTAATTTGAACCAATTATGTGGGTGGTCAGGAAGGAGTTGTGAGAAATCATTTCCCCTGTCCAAATCTTCCTCCTAGCTCAGAGAAGCCTTCCAAAGGAAGCCTTCCATTCTGGCTGTCCTGGCCACACCATGCATCGCACCCCAGCAAGCACCATGGTTCATAATGACAACAGTGCCCACCCAGATGCTGCCCAGGATTACCAGAAGGCTTATTCTCTGGACCTGTTGCTTCTGGGTCTTGAACCCTGGCTCTGTTCTTGACCTTTGTCATTTGCTTTTGCCACCACCACCATTCCCCTTGTTTTAGTGACTAATTCAGATCCCTGACTCTGGTTCTCTGGTCTCGGGTCCTCTCTACTCAGCTCTGCACAATCAATCCCTTGATTTCTGTACCACCGAGAGCTGCAGGTGGGAGATATTCCTTCCATCCTTCTTTACTTTTTCAACTAGCCCAAGCCCAGCTGGGTCTCAGCTGGAAGGAGAAGGAGTGGACACTGTGTAGCTCTTTTTTTTTTTTTTGAGACAGCGTCTCGCTCTGTCGCCCAGGCTGGAGTGCAGCAGCACAATCTTGGCCCACTGCAACCTCTACCTCCCGGATTCAAGCAATTCTTGTGCCTCCGCCTACCAAGTATCTGGGATTACGATGTGCACCACCATGCCTAGCTAATTTTTGTATTTTTTTTTTAGTAGAGACGGGGTTTCACCATGTTGGCTAAGCTGGTCTGGAACTCCTGGCCTCATGTGATCCACCTGCCTCAGCATCCCAAAGTGCTGGGATTACAGGTGTGAGCCACTGGGCCCGGCCCGTCTCCCATTTTCTTTTTTTTTTTTTTTTTTTGAGACGGAGTCTCGCTCTGTCGCCCAGGCTGGAGTGCAGTGGCACAATCTCGGCTCACTGCAAGCTCCGCCTCCCGGGTTCACGCCATTCTCCTGCCTCAGCCTCTCCGAGTAGCTGGGACTACAGGCGCCCGCCACCACGCCCGGCTAATTTTTTGTATTTTTAGTAGAGACGGGGTTTCACCGTGGTCTCGATCTCCTGACCTTGTGATCCGCCCGCCTTGGCCTCCCAAAGTGCTGGGATTACAAGCGTGAGCCACCGTCTCCCATTTTCATGAGTGGTCATGGTGGTGGTTTTCCGCCTGCCATATCACAGGAAGCCCTGAGTGGGAGCAGAGGGGGAAAACCAAGCCTCCTACCCTGCGAATCAGGAAATCCTGAAACCCTAGCATAATTCATTACCTTATATAGCTGGGGGGAATGGGGAAGCCCTTTCTCTAGCAAGTCACCTCACCTGGATCTATAATCTGGGCACGAAGTATAATTTTATTGCTGTGCCCCCAGCACTGTCTAGCTACATTGCTAGCCGGTTATGCATAAAGACAAGGCATCCTGCATACACTCTGTCACTACCTCTGTGTAGTGAGGACTTGTCTGCAGGCCTGGGTTACAAAGCACAGGAAGGGCTGCGCAGAGCTGGCATGGCTGGAGCTACCATAGTGGCAGAACCTGGGGCAAGGATCTGGAAGTCAGTGGAATTCCAAGGTTTTCAGAAGGATTAGGAGGTCTACCTTAGGAAGCCAGGAAATCTATTCTTTTTCTGTTTTGGAGCTTGCCCTCCATCTCTATAAAGCAGTGTTTCTCAATTTGTTTTTTGTTATCGCTGCCCCTAAAGGGGAAGAGTTAATTAGGTTTAAATGCTCCCTAAAAGAAAAATTAAATTACTAAGGAATAGGGCTGAGCTTTGTGGGGGCCACAAACCAGTATAATATTTAAGATTTTTTGGGGGCCTCCCTACCCCAAGAACCAATTTACATCCTTTTGAAGGTGATATTGGCTCTTTTGAGAATGCATGTTACAGAAGGATGGTTCTCTTGCTGTGAACATTGCCACCCACCAGGTGAACTCTCTTCTTAGACTTTCTCCTGCCTGCTTGTATTCTTTGTCTTCTGAATCCATAAGGATGAGTTCATCCGCAAGTCACAGGGATTCAAATTAAACTGCCTGACACCATAGGGATGTTTATATTCTACAAAAGAAGTCTGTATTTAGATGCAGTGGCTCGGTGATGCCACCAAAGACACAGGCTCTTTCCATTTATCCACTCAGCTATCCTCAGGGTAACCGGAATGTCTCCGCTCATGGCCACAAGATGGCTGCAGCAGCTCCAGGCATTGGTCCACACATGATTGCATTTGAAAGGAAGGCAGAAGAGACAAGCAATGAACAATGAAGAAGGAGCAAATGACTCTCTGGTAGGCAACTGATAGTGGCTGACACTTCTCTCTCTTTTTGCTTATTTCCTCCTTTCTTTGTCATTAAACTAGCACCCCCCAAATCCACGTGTACATCAATAGGCATCAAAGTGGAAAGAATCATTGCCAGGAGCACTCTTGGTTGACCTCATGCAAATTACTACCTGTGGGCCTCAGCTTCCACACTTTTGAAGCAAGGGTCGAAGACTAGATGCCCTTTTTAATGTAAACTTCTTATTGAAGTAGAACATAAAGTCTCACAAACCATAAATATACCGCTTGAAGAATTTTTTTTTTTTTTTTTTTTTGAGACAGGGTCTCACTCTGTTGCCCAGGGTGGAGTGCAGTAGCATGATCTCTGTTCACTGCAACCTCTGCCTCCTGGGCTCAAATGATCCTCCCACCTCAGCCTCCTGGGTAGCTGAGACTACAGGCACACACCATTATGCCCAGCTAAGTTTTTGTAGAAACAAGGTTTCACTATGTTGCCCAGGCTGGTCTTGAATTCCTGGGCTCATGCAATCTGCCCACCTTGTCCTCCAAAAGTATTGGGATTACAGGCACGAGCCACTGCACCCGGACTGCTTGATGAGTTTTTACAAAATAAAACCAAAAAAAAACCCAAACAAGCCCCCAGATCAAAAAACAAATACCCCAGAACTCACTACTATTCTGATTTCTCACACTATACGTTAGTTTTGCCTGTTTTTTAGCGTTATATAAATGGAGTCATACAGCAGATATTCTTTTATATCTAGCTTGTTTCACTCACTATTATGTTTGTGAGATGCATTCACCATGTTGTTCCTTCATTCTGTTGTGCAATATTCCATTGTGTGAATGTATCACATTTATTCACGCATTGCACTATTGACAGCCATGTGACCTGTTTCCAGTTTTCGCTCTTACAAATAGCACTGCTGAGGAGAATCTTGGATCAATCTTTTCGTAAATGTATGCATGCATTTCTATTGTGTTCTGAAAGTAGAACTGCTGGGCCGTATCATGTGTGAATGTCCATGTTCCAGATGCCTTTTTTTTTTTAAGATGGAGTTTCACCCTTGTTTCCCAGGCTGGAGTGAAATGGCGCAATCTGGGCTCACTGCAACCTCCACCTCCCGGGTTCAAGCGATTCTCGTGCCTCAGCCTCCCATGTAGCTGGGATTACAGGCATGTGCCACCTCACCTGGCTAATTCTTGTATTTTTAGTAGTGATGAGGTTTCACCATGTTGGTCAGGCCAGTCTCAAACTCCTGACCTCAGGTGATCCACCTGCCTCGGCCTCTCAAAGTGTTGGGATTACAGGCATGAGCCACTGCACCCAGCCTCCAGATGCCTTTTAAGGATCACTCCTCGTGATGGAATCAAACATGCCTCTTGTGGAGGCACACAGCCAGTAAGTAGGTTTTCCATTCTATCCAAAGAATCACTGCTAATAAGACTCAGTGCCCGTGGGTCCAGTACTTGTCAGTTCCATATCTTCTCCAGCCCAACCTCTCTAATGGGTAGCCCTCACAAAGGAATACACATCCATGCCCACACTCCATACACCTGCACTTGCTTGTAAAGAAAGCCAGGTAGCATGTATCCTTCAGTGACGGCAGTGAAAGGTGTTTCTATAGCCAGATGTGGCCCAGCTACTAGGAGCCTTCAGGGTAGGCCAAGGTTTTGGGGGCTCTGGAAAGTATCCACTCCTCTGTGATCTACTTCGTGACCAGACTTATGAAATGAAACTATCGGCCGGGCGCAGTGGCTCATGCCTGTAATCCCAGCACTTTGGGAGGTCGAGGCAGGTGGATCACGAGGTCAGGAGATCGAGACTATCCTGGCTAACACAGTAAAACACCGTCTCTACTAAAAATACAAAAACGAAATTAGCCGAGCGTGGTGGTGGGTGCCTGTAGTCCCGGCTACTTGGGAGGCTGAGGCAGGAGAATGGCATGAACCCAAGAGGTGGAGCTTGCAGTGAGCCGAGATAGCGCCACTGCACTCCAGCCTGGGTGACAGAGCGAGACTCCGTTTAAAAACAACAACAATAACAACGATAAAAAAAAACAAACTATCAACAAATAGGTTAGTTCATCTGAGCTCTTTCCTTAAAAATTTTCTTTAATTTAATATTTTTTGTGGGCACATAGTAGGTGTATATATTTATGGGGTACATGAAATACTTTGATACAGGTATACAATGCATAATAACACATCAGGGTAAATGGGATATCCATCACCTCAATCTTCCCTTATATTTTAAGCGCCTGGTAGATGCTCACTAAAAATAATCATAAAAGTTTAGGAGCAAAAGGACCTTGTAATATAATTTTCTAATAGAAAATTGCTTTCTAAGCAAGTTTTCAAACAGGATATTTATTTAAAGTAAGCACTTAAAGGTTTGGAATGTCAATTTATAGTTTAGAAAAATGGAAGGATCTTGGCTGGAAGTGGTGGCTCACGCCTGTAATCCCAGCACTTTGGGAGCCCAAAGTGAGCAGATCACTTGAGGTCAGGAGTTCAAGACCAGCCTGGCCAACATAGTGAAACCCTGTCTTTACTAAAAATACAAAAATTAGCCGGGCGTGGTGGTGCGTGCCTATAATCCCAGCTACATGGAGGCTGAGGCAGAAGAATGGCTTGAACCCAGGAGGCAGCGGTGACAGTGAGCTGAGATTGCACCACTGCACTCCAGCCTGGGTGACAGGGCAAGACTCTGTCTCAAAAAAAAAAAAAAAAAAGAAAAGAAAAATGGAAGGATCTGGATGGATTCGTGCTAGGTTAAAAGAGAGAAAGGCTGGCGCAGTGGTTCACACCTGTAATCCCGGCACTTTGGGAGGCCAAAGTAGGCAGATCACCTGAGGTCAGGAGTTTGAGACCAGCCTGGCCAACATGGCGAAACCCCATCTCTACTAAAAATACAAAAATTAGCTGGGCATGGTGGTGCGCGCCTGTAATCCCAGCTACTCCGGAAGCTGAGGCACGTGAATTGCTTGAACCTAGGAGGTGGAGGTTGCAGTGAGCCGAGATTGCACCACTGCACTTCAACCTAGGTGACACAGCGAGACTCTGTCTCAAAAAAAAAAAAAAAAGAAAAATGGAAGGATCTTGATGGATTGATGCTAGGTTAAAAGAGAGAGAGCGAGCAAGAGAAATGGAAGGAGCTAAGAGAACAGTGTTTCTCAAAATATAGTCTATAGACCAGCATCAGCATAAGCATCACCTAGGAGATTGTTAACATTTTTTAAATTAAAAATTAATTTAAATTAAAAATTATTCCAGGCCTCACTCCAGAAGCAGAATCTCTTGATGTGGGGCCCGGAAGTTTGCATTTTAACAAGCTCACAAGTGATTGTTAAGCACCCAAAGTTTTGAGATTCGGAACACTGACTCCATGACTGTACTGTATAACTCACTGCATCAGGGTCTCCATGCTTTGCAAGCCGGGAGCTTTTCTATATGGAGAGATAAAATGATGCTATCATTCACCCACAAGCCCCTCTGCTGGTTCAGTAGCAACTTCCAATTTCTTGTTAGCAAAACTCTTCAGATCCTGGACTCAAGTGGACCTTGTTTCTTTCCTGGGACATCATTGGCTGAATTAAATTGTCCACACAATTTTGTCTCTGTTGGGGATTGTACCTTCTCACTTGCCCCCCTTGTTTGACACAGCCCTCTGTGGCTTGCGACATGTCATCCTGAATGCTCTCTGAAAACGTCCTTTGTCCTCACCAGCCGTCCACTTCAGAAGTGGTGGTGTTATTCTGAGGCAGGGCTTGGGATGCCATATAGAATAAAGCTATGATTGTACTAAAAACCACCAGAGGATAAGCGGCTAACACAAACACGAAGAAGGCCTAAGCACACGCTGTACCAGGGGAAAGAATGAGTGAATGATGCATTGAGACTGCTTTGTTTCTGAGGTCTGGGTGCTCACATGCAGCCCCGATACACTTGCTAGTGAGGTTGATAGGATTTGTTTGGTAAGCATACTAAATTCTGGGGCCCAAAGCCCTGTCTCCTGAAAGGTGCCAGCCTAAGTGTCTAAGATTCCTTATGGATTGGGAGGGCTCCATGCTATGTTGTTGGGTTCTGGTGGCATTGGGGACCTCCCTCGCCCCTCATGCACACACATACATCTACTGTCTTCCTCAGAGCTCAACCCTAGAAATCCGAGCTTCCTTCCATAAATTCCAACAAACACCACAGCTTTCTGCTCTGATGGAGAAACGTTACACGTTTCCTCCTTATCGCCATGCTGCTTTTAAAACTTTTAGTAGCCTGTAATCCCAGCACTTTGGGAGGCTGAGGTGGGCAGATCACTTGAGGTCAGGAGTTTGAGACCAGCCTGGCCAACATGGTGAAACCCTGTCTCTACTAAAAATACGAAAATTAGCCGGGCATGGTGGCGCACACCTGTAATCCCAGCTACTGTGGAGGCTGAGAGGCAGGAGAATCGCTTGAACCTGGGAGGCGGAGGTTGCAGTGAGCTGAGATCGTGCCACTGCACTCCAGCCTGGGCGACAGAGCGAGACCCTGTCTCCAAAAAAAAAAAAAAACCTTTTAGTAGAAGCAAAGTCACGTGCTCTGGGACACTTATGTTATTTCAGTGACAATTTCCCACCACAAGGAACACTGAAATACCACAGGAAATGGTGAATATGAATGGGCAGGGCTGGGCTAAATTTCATGGTGGAAACTTTCTACCAAAATACTTTCCATATAAATTCACTTTCTTTAGTTTTGATGACTACCCACTGGATAATTGTGGCCAGCTGCTATCGACCAACCAGGAAACTGGAAAATAAATAAATAAACTGTAATAAACTATTTCATATGGCCTTTTAGGAACTCTGGGTCTGGGTCCTTTTTTTGGTGGGAGCATAGAAAAGTGGTACTCCAATCTAAACTGAGCAAATGGAAGACTTTGGAGGTCAGCATACACACGCACACACACACATATATACACACATATATATGTATATATATATACACACATATATATGTATATATATATACACACATATATACATATATATGTGCATATATTTTTATTTTATTTTGAGACAAGTTCTCCTTCTGTTGCCCAGGCTGAAGTACAGTGGTGCAATCTCAGCTCATTGCACCCTCAACCTCCCAGACTCAAGCAATCCTTCCACCTCAGCCTCTTGGGTAGCTGGGACTACAGGTATGTGCCACCATGCCGGACTAATTTTTACATTTTTTATAGAGATGGGGGTCTCACTATGTTGCCCAAGCTGGTCTCGAACTTATGGGCTCAAGTGATCCTCCCACCTTGGCCTCCCAAAGTGCTGGGATTACAGGTGTGAGGCACCCTACCTGGTCTATATATATATATATTCAACCAGACCCTACTCAGAATAGTAAAGCATATTTAATTACAAAAACTCTTTATTATTTCATAAGAATAGTAGAGAAAATCTGACAGAAAGGGAAAGGAAGGTAGGTAATTAACATTTAGGGACACCTATTCCATGCCAGCACTTTGCTAGGACTATGATATAAAGAATGCTATATAACTCTCACAACCATCTCATAAGATATTATTACCTGCTCTCCATTCTCCTCCTTTTTAGGTTAGGAACAGGTTCACTGAGGTTAGTAACTTGCTCATGGTCACCCACTTATAGTGACAAAGCAGAATTCAAATGTGGTTCTTTTTTCACTTTCCCCTGGTGTCCTAAAGAGAAAGCTTGTATAGAGTTTGAATCCATACGGATCTCCATTATATTTAAGGCAGCCTAGTTGTTAAAGTAAGTAGCACCATTCAATAAGAAAAGCCTGTTATACATCTATAGCGGTATATACTCATTTCTAGTTATATTGTGCTATTCGTTTTCACGCTAATTCAGAAGAACAGATAATAGGGTCTGTAGTAGTTGTAAGCCCTTGAATGTGAAAGTGTCAACAATTTTAATCCAACTCCAAGAGGACCAGAACTTGGCATTCCTTAGATGCAGCATTTAAAATTTTTCCCAGTGCCCTTTGAATGCTATTTTTCCCAGCCAAGGCAGGCTTATGTGGAGGAGATAAAGATGATAGCTTGAGGACAAAGGGTCCAACCCTATATAAATTACTTAATTTAGGTCTTTGAAGCTCAGAGTCTCTGACTGATATTTTGGGTAGGTTTCAACCCTCTGCATTCTCTTCTATTTGTTTCTAGAGAAAACTGTGGTAGAGGCCTTAGTGAATCCCAGAGTCACGATCTGTCATCACCTTTTAGCAGGTAAGCTAGGCAAACCTTTGAGTTTGGAATGGGTAGGGAAAATGTGGTCCCTCACGATGAGCCTCCCTACCCCTTACTTTGCTAGAGGGACTGAGAACCCTTTAAAGACTTGGCCTTGGAAACAGAAGATCCAGGGACAGGTAAGGTGGAAAAAGGAGGTGAACCAATACCCCAAAGGGCTAGAAGTAACACCTTGACTATTTGCACCACGCCAGCAAATAAAGCTGAGAATCAGCTCAGCCCAAGGCCTGGAAAGGAAGCACAAATGCGTGAAAAATAACTTGAACCTCATGGTTCTTTCAAAAGTCTCTTCCGCCAAAGTGTGAGTTGAAGAGTCGCATATCATTTGAGGCTCTCTACTCATGCTCGCTGTTCCGAGGTTTGACTTTACACAAATCCAGCTCAGCTGCAGAAGCAAGCCACAATGGGGACCTCAGAGTGAGCCTGAAGACTCCCCACACCGCCTCCTTGAAGTCCCTTCCAGGTTCCCCACCCGATGTCCTCTAGCTCCTTTGAGCCTCGTCGCCCTTTATGCTATTCTTCCGATATGGGTCGTAATTCCGTCTATTTAGGGTTTTTCCTGCGCGTGCCTTAGAGGCCAGAAGACCCTGACTCATGTGCGTGTCCTCAAAGCCCCCAACCCCAAGCGTGGCTGCTGGTGGGCGCATCAGTAAACGCGGGTGGAACGGAACAGGCTCCTCCAACGTCTTTTCCACCTCTGATTTCCGTTAGACATTTGCTCCGCACGGCGGCCTCCGCGAGGCAGCGTCGGACACTGAGAGGACAGCCGCAGAGGCCCAGGGCGCACTTCCTGCCGGGCGGGGGCGGGGCCGCGCCTCCTCCCTCTCTCCCTTCCTCCCTCCTTCCCCACGTGCCCCCTCCCCGCCCCCTCCCGGGCGGCCGCGGCGCCTCGGGGGCGGGGCCGGAGCGGGTGGGCGGCGTGGCTGTGTGGGCTGGGCGCCGCGGCCGTGCTGCCAGCGGACCTGCGGCGGGCTCTGGCGCGGAGCGGGGGCGCGCGGCGCGGAGCGGAGCGTCTGAGCGCCCGCAGAGACTAGCCGGCGGGTGGTGGCGGCTCCCAGCACGGCCGGTGCAAGGCCTCGGGCTAAGCGGCGGCCGAGCAGGGCTCGGCCCTGGGTGCTCGGGGAGCTCGCCGCGGCGGGTAGCAGGAGGAAGCGGCGGCGGCGCGTCCCGAGCGGTGCGCGCCATGGCGGGCGGGCCCCCCAAGGCCCTGCCGTCCACGGGGCCCCACTCCCTGCGCGACATGC
Organism: Hylobates moloch; assembly: GCF_009828535.3. NCBI lineage: Eukaryota > Metazoa > Chordata > Mammalia > Primates > Hylobatidae > Hylobates > Hylobates moloch. The sequence goes on from NW_026652285.1 coordinate 84,908,076, forward strand.
CGCACCCGCTGGCCGGCTCCAGCAGCGAGGAGGCCGTGGGTGGTGACAGCACGCCCAGCCCGGACCTGCTGATGGCCCGCAGCTTCGGTGACAAGGTGGGGCGCCTGGGGCCGGGGAGTGGGAGGCTTATTTCGCTCCCCGTGTGGGGGATGATGGATCCGGAGCCTTCTTGGGCCTGGGGCCGCGCCCACCCTGCCGCCCCTTCTCGGGGGACGGGCGTGTCCTGGCCCCGGAGCCCTCGGCGAAAGCGTCTCCTCTGCCGCCTCCGCGGGGTCGCAGCCGCAGAGGGACGGGCTTTGCTGCCTGTGACTGGTCGCGAGCACCGGTGACAGCTGGTGGGGAGGGGTCCAGCCTGTGTGTTGGGGCGGGAGGCGTGTGTGCAGGGCAGGGCGCCTGTGTCCTCGGATGGGGTTCCGAGTTCCTCCAGGTGCATCCCTGCAGGCTGAGCTGCTGCATAACTTGTAGCTCCTCCAGTTTCCCGAGACTGCACGGAAAGCAGGAGTTCCTGGCTTTCCGTGCTGGAACCGGGCAGCCCTGGGCTTACAGCGAGAGTCTTCTTCCCCCACAGTCAGTCATGTGGGGAGTGATCTTTCTTTAGGTTTGCTGTTTGTCCTGAGGAGTCACCTGACTCAGACCCCAGCCGGCGGCGGGAGGAGAGCCTCGTGGTTTTCTGTCTGGGGCTCCATTCACCTCCGACGTCCTACCACTCTGTTTAGGTTTGGCAGAGGCTGGTTTTGTGGTTGATGGAAAGAAAGCTCGCCCTTTGACCTTCCTTGTACGGAAGAAGGCTCCAGATTTTCTTCGAGCAGCACAACCCTCCTGCTGCTTGGAGACAGACTCCAGGCAGGGGTAAGGGACGGCCTCCTCCCTACCCCCATGGCCATTTCAGCTGTGAAGGAGACTTGAGCAGTATTGTATCCGCGCTCCTGCCGTCACTTAGTCACTAATTGCAGAAATTAGAATTGTTCTCAGGCCTTGTGATCAAGATTTTCTCTCCCTAGTAAAATACTAAATGAATTCCCCCTTGTCCCAATATTAATGGGAGCAAGGGACCTAACTTTCTTCTCCCGTTAGAGGGGACACCATGTGGTACAGTAAAAAAGGAGTATGAGAAAATATAACCTGCCCGCCTTGCAGTCAGAAGGGCACTGAGCACTTAAAATCACTAGAGAGTGGGACTTGATGTACCTTCTGCAGAGGGTTTGTGAAAGCAGGGAGTGAAGTTCCAAAGCATTAGGAACAGGAAAATTAAAAAAGCTACCGGAGGCCGGGTGCAGTGGCTCACACCTGTAATACCAGCACTTTGGGAGGCTGAGGTGGGATGATTGCTCTGGACCAAAAGTTTGAGACCAGCCTGGGCAACATATCGAGACCCCATCTCCACATACACACACGGCATGGTGGCATGCACCTGTAATCCAGGCTACTCAGGAGGCTGAGGCGGGAGGATTGCTTGAGCCCGGGAGTTCAAGGCTGCAGTGAGCTATGATTGCACCACTGTACTCCAGCCTGGGCAAGAGAGTGAGACCCTGTTTCCAAAAAATGTTGAATGACTGAATAAATTTGCTTTCTTGTCGACGAAAATTGGTCTTAAAATAGTGTAGGAACTGGGGGTTAGACCTCATTTCCTTCTCAGTTCTGTGTGGGACACTGAATTAATTATCTATTGCTGTGTAGCAAATTACCCCAAAACTTACCACCTGGAAATAGTGTCTGTGGGACAATCTGAGTGGTTCTGAATTAGGCCTTTCTTGAGGTTGCAGTCAAGTTGTTGGCTTGAACTGCAGTCATCTGAAGGCTGCATTAGGGGAGGATCCACTTCTAAGCTCACTCACATGGCTGTTGGCAGGTCTTAGTTACTCTCCATAGGGCTGTTTGATGTGGCAACTGGTTTTTCCTCCCAGAGCAAGTGATCCAAGAGAGCTCAAGACTCTAGCCAGTCTTGTATAACTTATCTTGGAAATGACATGCCTCTGCTGTATTCTGTTGGTCACACAGATTGGCACTGGTACAATGTGGGGAGAGGGTGTGAATACCAGGGTGTGCATCCCAAGAGATGGGGATCATTGGGCCATCTTGGAGACTGGCTACTACAGATAGCTATTTAAAGTGTTTACTTAACGATTCACTCGTGGATGATACCTGACTCAGAAGTATGCGCATTTTACTAATAAGCACTTGGAAGACAAATTCCCCGTCCCACCAAGATCTGGTTAGTGGTCAAGAAGTCAGTCTCAAGTCTAATTACTGATGGCTTCCTTTAAAGGGTCTGTTCTATGTAGGAGGGAGAGTCTTGAAGGCATTATTAATTATTGAATATATATGTATTTTTTGAGCAGAGACTCACTCTGTGACCCAGGCTGGAGCACAGTGGCCTGATCCTGACTCACTGCAACCTCCACCTCCCTGGTCAAAGTGATTCTCGTGCCTCAGCTCCTGTGTAGCTGTGATTGCAGGCGTGTGCTACCTTGACCGGGTAATTTGTGTATTTTTAGTAGAGACGAGGTTTCGCCATGTTGGCCAGGCTAGTCTCGAACTCCCGGCCTCAAGTGATCCACCCGCCTCGGCCTCCCAAAGTGCTGGGATTACAGATGTGAGCCACTGTGCCTGGCCTAATTATTGAATATTTAATAAATCTCAACAGCTGTGGGGAACATCTAAATGACACCATTCTCAAGGGCCTGATTTATAGTAAGCCACTTTTCCTTAGAGGCTAAGCATTGTAATTTCTTTCTCTGACTAGGAGTAACATTTTCCTTGAATCTTGGCATACACGTATGGTCTCATAACTCTGAAGACATTTCTGTAGAGAGAAGCTAGCAAGCCACAGAGGTGAGTCAGAGCCAGAAGAAGGAAGCCTTCCCTGTGGCTGGCTTTCTCCTGCCTCAGCAGCATGAGGGCCATCAGAGGGGTGTTAGGACAGTTCAGTGCTATGGTCTGTCTTTGAAAAGAAGCCAGTTTTGTCTTGTTAGATACTGGGGTTGTGATCCTGGATGACAGGGATTCTGCGTCAGTTCTGGGCCAGGGGAATGAAGGTTTGACAGGCTGATCATAGTACAGGGTTATTTTGCAGAGGGAAATTGCTTTCTGAGGGCCCAAGATGGTGCGATGAACAGGGTAGCCTGGTGTCTTGGTCCAGCTGACACTTGTGAATGAACTCTGTAGTGCTTGGATAGAAGAGAAAGACTAAATATGATGGACTCTCCACCAGTTTCTCAAATTGTTCAAATCATGGTGTGATGCCTCCCTTCATAGGCTCCCAAAGGAGGAATCCTTTCTATCTACCAGAAGTTGCCAGGACTAATTCTTTTGATGCCTGCTAAACTCACTGGGCCTTTTTTTTTTTTTTTTTTTTTTTTTGAGATGGAGTCTCACTCTGTTGCCCAGGCTAGAGTGCAGGGGCGCAATCTCACTGCAACCTTTGCGTCCTGGGTTCATGTGATTCTCCTGCCTCAGCCTCCTGAGTAGCTGAGATTACAGGTGACCGCCACCACACCTGGCTAATTTTTGTATTTTTAGTAGAGATGGGGTTTTACCATGTTAGCCTGGCTGGTCTCGAACTTCTGACCTCAGATGATCTGGCCACCTCTGCCTCCCAAAGTTCTGGGATTCCAGGCATGAGCCTCACTGGACCTTATATGGCTATCTCCATCTAAAATGTAAATACATCACTTAGCCTTACTCTCCTTTTTTAACTTTCATCTGCAAATAGCTCCAGGCTGCTTCTCCTCTGACTCAGCTTCTAACTTCTGTGCCCCTCCCAAAACTTAATACTGGATTCTTAAGCCCTATTGTGTGGCTAACACCTCCTCCCACATCCTCAATCTCTTCTCTGAACTCTTTATCTACTTCCTGCCTCCTTAGGTCACTTAGACATCCTCTGAAGTCTTCAAAATAGAGAAGGCTTTTCCTCCATCACCTTTTACAAACCAGGATCTGCTCCTTTGAGGCTCCTGTCCTTCTTTTTGTTCATTTGATACATGTTTGAGGGCCTACTATGAGCCAGGCACTGTTCTAGGAACTTGAATAAATTAGCTGAGAACCCTGCCCTCACTGGATACATTTCAGGGAGTTTGTACTGTATTACACAATAAATGCCATGGAAGGAGGAAAAAGGAGAACTGGCCACGAGGAAGAGGATTTGGCAGGCCGTGTTGAGAACTTGACATTTGAGCAGACTGGAAGGAGGTGAGGGAGTTAGTGGGTGAGTATCTGGAGAAGAGTGTCCGAGGAGGGACTGGCCCAAGCAGAGGCCGGAAGGCACAGGGCTGGTGTGTCAGGGAGCAGCCTAGAGGCCAGTGTGGCCGGGCAGAGTGAGCATTGGAGAGTTAGAGGCTGGGGGCAGAGAAGGGAGGGATCAGATTATATTGAGTGTGGCCGGTCACCCTGAGGACTTTGGCCTTTACTGCTAGGGCCGTGGGGTGGGAAGTTAGCATGGGCAGGGGACATTTCAGGGTCTTGAGCAGGAGGGGGGCATAGTTGGATTATGTATTGAAAAGGATCACATAGGCTGTTCAATTGAGACTACCTTGAGCATTGCCCTGAATTAGTTAGGATTCTTTATTAGTTAAAAAGACATGAGCTGAATGCAAACTGGATACAGGAAAAAAAAAAAATCTACTGGCTCACGTTGCTGAAAAGGCCCAGGTATTTTGGCTTCAGGAGTAGCTAGAGCAAGGTATTCCAGTGATGTTGGGGATCTGTCACTTTCCATCTCTTGGCTCTGCTTTCTTCTGTGTCAGCCTTGTTCTCATGCCAGTGAAGGGATATGTTCTATAAACAAGCTTCCCAGCTCCAGCAGAAGGAGAGCACTCCTTTCCTGATAGTTCTGGCCAAAGCTCTGGGCTGGTGTCTCATTGGTCTAAATTGGGTCAGGCGCCTAAACCAGTCTCTGATTCTGATTGCGCAGACCTGAATCGGGTACTTATCTTTGGAATGAGGAAAGGATTTTTTTTTTAAATTGGGGAATATATACATGAAGTTTATAACAATGTGTGTATATAAAGAGTAAAAGTTATCTGTACAGTTTAAAGCATAATAAAATGTTCCTACCCCCAGATTAAGATACAGAATATTACAAATATTTTGGAAGCCCCCTCTGTGCCTGGGAAGGGAGGAGGTGGTTTCCAGAGCAAAATTAAGAAATAGATGTTAGATAAGCAGGAAACAAATATCCACTACAGACCTTCCACTACTGTTTTCTTTGTCATTTTCCAACTTCACAGCTTCTCACTCTCATTCATTAAATCTTTAGACCCCAACTTACTGTCTTCTGAAATCATGTCCTCACCACAGGGCTTTAATCATTCACATGGCTGATCTGTCCACCTCTCCAAAATTACCAGTTTCTTGATCTCCTTATCTTTAATCACCTTCTTTTTTTCTTTTTTTTGAGACGGAGTCTCGCTCTGTTGCCCAGGCTGTAGTGCAGTGGCACGATCTCAGCTCACTGTAACCTCTGCCTTCGGGGTTCAAGCAATTTTCCTGCCTCAGCCTCCTGAGTAGCTGGGACTACAGGCGCCCGCCACCATGCCCAGCTAATTTTTGTATTTTTAGTAGAGACAGGGTTTCACCGTACTGGCCAGGCTGGTCTCGAACTCCTGACCTCAGGTGATCTGCCTGCCTCGGCCTCCCAAAATGCTGGGATCACAGGCGTGAGCCACCGTGCCCGGCACCTTCACCTTTTTAACAGTTCATCTGCTCTCTCCCACGGCCGCACCCTGCGTTGTAATACCTAGAAGCATTCCAACTCTGAAATAGTGCCACTGGATATTATCACATTTTATTGTGTTTATTTAAGGTATACAGCTTGATGTTATGGGATACACATAGATAGTAAAAGTTTACTATAGTGGAGCAAATGAACACAGTCATCATCTCATAGTTACTCATTTTGTTTTTGTGGCAAGAACATCTAAATCGACTCATTTAGCGTGATTGTCAAGTACAGTACAATTTTGTTATTAATAACTCTAGTCCTCATGTTCTACATTAGATCTCCAGACTTGTACACTCCTTCATATCTGCTATTATGTATCCGTTTACCTACATCTTCCCATTTCCTCTCCCGCCTGCCCTTGGTAGCCACTATTTTGTGTTCTATCTCTATATATTTGAATTTTTTTAAAGATTCCGTATATAAGTGAATCATTTAATTTTTTTTCCTTCTGTGTCCGGCTTATTGCACTTAGCGTAATTTTCTTCAGGCTTATTCACGTTATGGCAAATGACAAGATGTCATTCTTTTTTAGGGCTGAATAATATTCAGTTTTGTGTGTACACACACAGCACAGTTTATCTGTTCGTCCATTGAGGCCTGCTTAGGTTGTTTCTATATCTTGGCTATTGTGAATAATGCTGCAGTGAACGTGGGAGTGCAGATATCTTTATGAGGTGTTGATTTCAGTTCCTTTGGGTATGTGCCCAGAAGATGGATTGCTGGGTCATATGGTGGTTCTATTTTTAATGTCTTTAGAAACCTCCATACTGTTTTCCATAATGGCTGTACCAATCTACATTCCTACCAGCATTGTACAAAGGTTCCCTTTTCCGCGCATATATCATTTTGTCTTGCTTTCCCCTCCTGGCTTTCCGGGTCTCTGAATCATTAACAACTGACTATACCTGTTCTGTTCTGTGACCTCTTGGATTCCCCTACCTCCTTTAGATTCTGTGGCCCATCTCCATGGTTGCTTCTGCCTGTATATTCAGTTCCCTTGCTCTCTTCTTTTTATACCCAGCTTGGTTCATTCCATTTGTTCATGTCTTTCATCTACAACCAGGGTGCTCAGGAAGCTCAAGCGTTGCTGCCAATATAAGTTCACAGGTTTCAGCCACAGCTGGGGCTTCAGTGTTCCTGGACACTCCTTCTTTTCCACAGACCCTCCGTCTGCACAGTGGCTTATCTGAAACTTTTCTCTGCTCCTCATACCCTCCACCCTTCTACTCCACCGTTCCTTCTGCTGATTGCCTCACCTTCCACCTTAGAAAAGATAGAAGCCACCAGAAAGGAACTTCCCTTCTTCAGATTTCAGAATGATCTGACTCCATAGCCATGTTTTCTTTCTGGCTCTCATTCCATGGAGAGAGTCTAAGGCTGATTGAGGGTATAGACCCACCCGCCACCCCCCATCCTCTTGGAGACCCTGCTCTGTTTGGCCTCCTGACTTACCCCAGTATCTTTGGACTCCCTCTCAATCAGCTCACTCCCATCAATATTTAAACACACTCAAGTTGCGCTCTCTCTCTCTCTTTTTTTTTTTTTTTGAGACAGTGTCTGGCTTTGTCACCCACGCTGGAGTGCGGTGGCACGATCTTGGCTCACTGCAACCTCCGCCTCCTGTTGCTCAAGAGATTCTCCTGCCTCGGCCTCCTGAGTAGCTGGGACCACAGACGCGCACCACCACACCTGGCTAATTTTTGTGTTTTTGGTAGAGATGGGGTTTCCCCATGTTGGCCAGGCTGATCTTGAACTCCTGCACGCCTGGCTAATTTTTGTGTTTTTGGTAGACACAGGGTTTCGCCATGTTGGCCAGGCTGGTCTTGAACTCCTGCACGCCTGGCTAATTTTTGTTTTTGGTAGAGACGGGGTTTCGCCATGTTGGCCAGGCTGGTCTTGAACTCCTGAGCTCAAGCCATCTGCCTGCATCAGCCTCTCAAAAGGCTGGGGTTACAGGTGTGAGTCACTATGCTTGGACAACTTGCTCTCATTTTTAAAACACAGAAAGGGTGGCTGGGCGTGGTGGCTCTTGCCTGTAATCCCAGCACTTTGGGAGGCCAAGGCAGGAACACTGCTGGAGGCCAGGAGTTTGAGACTAGCCTGGGCAATATAGTGAGACCTTGTCTCTGTTAAACACACGCACACACGTACACGCACGCGCACACACAGAGAGAAAGAATAAAGTAAGCTCTGCCATGATGCTCTTTTCTCCTCCATCTGGTGCCTTTTTTTTGGGGGGGGGGATTGTGGAGATAAGGTCTTGGTTTTGTTGCCCAGGCTGGTCTCAAACTCCTGACCTCAAGTGATCCTCCTGCCTCAACTTCCCAAAGTGCTTGGATTATAGGCCTGAGCCACCGTGCCTGGCCTTGTGCCCTATTTTGTGGCTCCTCTTTACAATACACTTTCTGAAGAGAAGGTTTGCGGCCCTTGCTTCCACTTCCTGACCTCTGACCTACTCCTCAGCCTCCTGCTGCCTGGTTTCTGACTCTGTTCTTCAGGGGCTTCAGTGACCTCATTATTGCTAAATCCAGTAGATGCTTTATAGTCCTTATTTTGCCTGACCCCTTGGTAGGTAGCACTTGATCCTATTGATAACCTCCTGCTTGAAACGCTTCCCCTCCACTTCCTGTTTTAAGGCGTGCACGCAGGCCAGGCACGGTGGCTTATGCCTGTAATCCTAGCACTTTGGGAGGCCGAGGCAGGCAGATCACGAGGTCAAGAGATCAAGACCATCCTGGCCAACATGGCGAAACCCTGTCTCTACTAAAAATACAAAAAATTAGCTGGGCATAGTGGCATGCACCTGTAGTCCCAGCTACTTGGGAGGCTGAGGCAGGAGAATCGCTTGAACCGGGGAGGTGGAGGTTGCAGTGAGCTGAGATTGCGCCACTGCACTCTAGCCTGGCGACAGAGCAAGACTCCATCTCAAAAAAAAAAAAAAAAAAAAAAAGGTGTTCATGCTGGAATCATGCTGTCTGGATTTGAATCTCAGCCCCACCACTTAGAGTCTTGGTAACAGCAAATTGTTTAACATCTCTGAGCCTCAGTTTTCTCATTTGTGAAAAGGGGATAACAGACATGCCCACATCACTGGGTTGATAGGAAGACCCAGCGAACTTGTAGAGTAGTGGGTGATGTATATAGCAAACCTTTAAGAAATGGGAAGTGGTGGTGGTGGTTATTCCTTGATTTTGTACTCTCCACGTTTCTTTCTACATTTTGGCCTATGCTTTGTCAATTTCTATATCAGCTGAGGTCTGATCAGGGCATAAAAGCCAGTGAAGGTATTTCAGACAGAGAGACTATAATACAAGGAGTTAGTTGCATAGGTGATGGATGGTAAGTTGACCCAGAGAGTAGCAATAGCAGGAAGTTGCTGTTACCCTCAGGACTGGAGGGTTAGGGGAAGAGGCGATGTTAAGTAGAACCCAGGAGCTTCTGTGAGAACTACACCTGTGGCGCGGTCATTGAGCAGGAGCTGGGACCTCAGAGGAAGGGGGCCCTGGAGGGGAGGCAGCCGCTGCCAGGGACACGATCTGAGGCAGAGAGCAGGGGTTGGGCTGGGACAGAAATACCCCAGCTTCTCTCCTCATCCTTCCCATTCTGGTCTAATATCAATATCTTATATTGGCCAAAATAGCATCCCTGGTGGATGTGTGACCCGAAAGAGAGCCAGGCAATTAATCTTTCCTGAGATATACAAGATGGATGATGGGGGAAAGAATGTCTTTCTACTGGATTGTGAATGGTTATGTCCTTCAACGCAGAGAGTGCTTGACTTAAGAATGAAGCCAGAGGGAAGTAGAGCTAGGAGAGGAAGAGGGGCAAGATCATTTGAGTTCAGGATCCGACTGTGCCAGCTGTGCCTGAAGTTAGCACGGTTTCCTGGTTATAGGGCGTCATAAATTCCCTTTTGTTAATACTGTTTTCAATTTGGTTTGCCACTTGAAACTTAAATTACCAATACCATGACCTTAAAATATGACTTGAAAATTGGGTTTTACCTGAGGAGTAGGGAGAAGGGGGTGTTTATTCCTATTGGCAGCCCCACTAGCTGGGGGTATGTCTGCAGATCAGCTGAGGTCGCAGAGGTTGTGTTTTCACCAGGTCCATGAAGTTGGAGGGGGCTTTCAGATGTGGGGTGGGAAAAGCCCCAAGGTGAAGGTCAGAGACAGGAAAGATCTGTGGCCACTGGAGGAGGACTGAATTGGGTCATGCGTTGGGAGTGGGTTTTGAGAGTCTAGAGGTGGAGATTAGTGAGAGAGGAGATGGGTAGACAGGTCAGGAGGAGATTGAGACTGTTTCGAGTGCTGTGATGTGGAGGTTAGCTTCTATTCTTTTAGCAGTAGCTAGTCCTAGAGGGTGTGGGTTTTTTTGTTTGTTTGTTTGTTTTTGAGATGGAGTCTCGCTCTGTCGTCCAGGCTGGAGTGCAGTGGTGTTATCTTGACTCACTGCAACCTCCATCTCCTGCGTTCAAGCAATTCTCCTGCCTCAGCCTCCCGAGTAGCTGGGATTACAGGTGCATGCCACCACGCCAGGCTAATTTTAGTATTTTTAGTAGAGACGGGGTTTCACCATGTTGGCTAGGCTAGTCTCAAACTCCTGACTTCAGGTGATCCACCCTCCTCGGCCTCCCAGAGTGCTAGGATTACAGGTGTGAGCCACTGCTCCCAGCCCCAAGAGGGTTTTTGAGCAGGGGGATGTGTGATCAGGGCTTGGGATGGGGAGAGACCAGCAGTGAAAGAGGTAAGATAGGAAGAATTAACCTGGTTTTGGTTGGACTTGTTGCCTGGGAAGAGAAAGATTAGAAAATATAAAGATGACAGATTATGGTGTAGTGGAGGTGACTGACTAGAAAGTCCAGGAGATTGATGCTGAATAGTGGTGACCTCTTTGAAAGGGGGAGCGCAGACCGGGAAGCACATGTGCGAGTGAAGTGTAAAGATGACGTGGACACGATTTCAAGTCAGGCATTCAGGACAGAGGGTGCCTGAAGGCCACTGTTGCAAGCGTACTCAAACTTCAAGGCTCAAACAAATGCTGCCTCCAGGAAGCTCTTTTTTATTAAATAGATGTGTAATCCCAGTAGATCCAAATAGAGATTGGAATAGAAGATGGAGAGGTTTGAGGTCAGAATTTAGACAAAGTGCATATTGACAATAAAATAGGGGGTAGGATGTCATCGCAGTTTGAAAATCAAGTGTTAGTGAAGGCCACTGGGAGGAAGGCAGGTGTTCCACGATAAATGAGAGCCTCTCAAAGTAAAATAAGTACATAAACAACAGTCTGGCCAACAGGCGCTGATTCATGTATGAGCAATGGGGTTTGTTTACTAGACATTAGAGGACTCATATGCTGTCTTATGTCTGCCTTGCCCCATAGAATTCTTAATTTTGGCAGCCAGCGCAGGGATCAGGAATTGTCATTTGTGTGAATTTTTGTGTGTGTGTTGGTGGGGGGAAGTGGGATAGTGGAAAAGGTGTTTGGGGGTTCCTGCTTGAGAAGGGGCACAGAGGCGGGAAAAGCACACAGCGTGTTTGGGTGGCCGAGTGCAGGCGCTTTTCAAAACCCCTATAGCTCGTGAGCATCTGCTACGTACCTGGCTCTGTGCTACATGCTGGGGCTATAGAGAAAGATAAAAAAGATCTCTCCCCTGAGACGTTAATGGTCCAGCGAAGAAGAGAGACACATCAACAGATGGTTGCAGTAGCATGTGAAAAATGCTGCATGTATTTACTTAGCTCTGTGGCCTTGGGCAAGTTTCTTAACCTTGTAATGCCTCTGTTTCCCCTATCTAAAATTTGGATTATCTTACAGGGGGATTCTGAAGCTTAGTTGAGTGTTTAGTGTCTGGGACACAGTAAAGACCACAGCAATGCTAAGTTTTGTTATTGCCTTAGAAGCAGACCCTGAGAAAGCATTTAATCGCCCATAGTTCGTTTGAGAGGTGAAGGAACTGGCATTAGAGGAGCAAGGCAGTGAGACAGGGAAGGGAAGGCAATCAGCAGAGGCGACGTTACCAAGCCAATTTGCACTGAGCAGAGCTGGAGCTTTACCCCACAGGGGAAGCCGTTGGGAGCCAGCATGGAACACGAGCCTCGGTTGACCACTCCAGGTGAGGAAGCTGGGGTCTTCAAACAGCAGCTCTCTTTACTCATTGGTTGACGGCTGCTTGGGTGGGTTGTTTAGACATGAATTACCAGGTGCTTTCTAGCCTGCCCCATGGGTAGGCAAAGCAGGTTCAGTGGCCAGGGGAAGCGGTCAGGCCAAGACATGCAGATGCTGGTAGGTGGGAGTCAGACCAGTGGGCACTGAAGTGTGATCAGGGTGAGGGGATGTATGGGTGGGGCACTGACAGCATCTGCTATAGTTTATATATGTATATATATATTTTTTAGAGATGGGGCCTTGCTCTGTTGCCCAGGCTGGAGTATAGTGCCACAATCTTGGCTCCTACAGCCTCAAACTCCTCCTGGGCTTAAGTGATCCTTCTGCCTCAGCCTCCTGAGTAGTCCTCAGCTCCTGACCAGTCTTAGCTCCTAGTGGTGTACCAGTGTGCCTTGCTATTTAATTTTTTTTTTTTTTTTTGTAGAGAGAGGAGTCTCACTATGTTGTCCAGCTGGTCTTGAGCTTCTGGCTTCAAGCGATCCTGCTACCTCGGCCTCCCAAAGTGCTGGGATTATAGGTGTGAGCCACTATACCTGGCCCAGTTATTATGTTTTTTAAAAGATTATTTGTTAAATCTGAGTGGCAGGTCGGGCACCGTGGCTCATGCCTGTAATCCCAGCATTTTGGGAGGCCAAAGAGGGTGGATCACGAGGTCAGGAGATTGAGACCATCCTGGCCAACATGGTGAAACCCCGTCTTTACTAAAAATACAAAAATTAGCTGGGCGTAGTGGCGCGTGCCTGTAATCCCAGCTACTTGGGAGGCTGAGGCAGGAGAATCGCTTGAACCAGGGAGTTGGAGATTGCAGTGAGCCGAGATCGTGCCACTGCACTCCAGCCTAGTGACAGAGTTAGACTCTGACTTAAAAAAAAAAAAAAAAAAAAAAAAAAAATTTGTTTAAATGTATGGGGTACATATGTAATTTTGTTACATGGATAGATTGTGTAGTGAAATCCAGTGTTTTTAGGGTACCCATCACCCAAATAATGTACATTGTACTCAATAATTTCACATCACCCACCCCTCTTCCATTCCCTCCACCCTTTTCGAGTCTCCTTTGTTTATCATTCCACGCCCTATGTCCATGTAGTTATGATGAAAGTTATGTATAGGGAATAAAGTAGGGTGAGACCTTGCTTTGGAGGATGGTCGCTTTTCCAAAGAAGATGATGTTTGAGCTGGAGAATGAAGGAATACATGTCTTACAAATGGACAGAAGGAAGAGCAACTCAGGCGGAAGAACCAGCACATACCAAAGCTTAGCAGTGTCAAGTGATGCAGGCACAGCGAGCAAGGGGATTGATGAGGCTGGAAAGGTTGGTAGGGTCCTGGCTGTGGTCTGTAGTGGCAAATAGTAAGGACTTTAACATGAGCAGTTGGGAGACCAATTAAATGTTTGTCGTTGTTGTTGTTTAAAGAGATAGGGTCTCACTCTGTTGGCCAGGGTGGAGGAGGGCAGTGGCACAATCATATTTGACTAGAACTCCAGGGCTTAAGCAATCCTCCCACCTCAGCCTACTGAGTAGCTTGGACTATGGGCATGTGCCACTGTGCCTGGCTAATCTTTTCATTCCAATCAAGTGTTTTAAGCAGGAGAGGAGCAGGGCCGTGTTTGGGTTTAGAGTCACTGATCGAGACCTAGCTGGGATTGGGTGGGTGGAGCCTGGAGGCAAGGAGTCCAAGAAGAAGGCTGTTGCAGTGGGAGGTTGGAGGAGGCAGTTTCAGTAGAGCTTTGGCTCACTGGATTCAGAGAGTGTACTGGTTAGTGGTTTTGCTTGCAAATAATATCTAGTTTGCATTAACTTAGCAAAAAGGTGAGCCTATAGACAGGCTTGCTTTAACGTAGGAGTGAGCTGGAACCAGGGGTCTGAATGCTACTGAGAGTCGGCTTTATTCTCTCAGACCAACATCATCCATGTAGGGGGAATTGTGGCAGCGCGCCTCCCTCACATTGCACAGCTGTGCCTCCAGAAAGGGAGTGAGTCTATCTTCCTGGGGAAAAGGTCAGGGAGACCTGGCTTGGGTCACATGCCTGCCTTTAGGCTGATCAACTGAGCTCAACCTGGGCCAATCAACAGTGGCTGGGGGAGGAGACTGAAACAGTAAGGCAGTCCCAATTCCAGCTGCCGGGTTCAGAAGCAACCGTGAGGTGTGCAGGCCAAACAGTGAAAGATCACTGCAGAAGAGACTCTAGGGTCACTGGCTTTAGGAACTGGCTGAATGATGGCAAGAATAGAACAGGAATTTGAGGAAAAGTAGGTCAAAAATTATAGATTTTCTAAGGCATATATGCTTTTTACAAATTGTGATATACTTCACATACCATAAAATTCACCCTTTTAAAGCATACACTTTAGTGGTTTTGAATATATTCACAAGATAATGCAATGGTCATTGCTATCTAATTCCAGAACATTTTCATAATCTCAAAAAGACACCCCATACCTATGAGCAAACACTCTCCATTTTCCCTATTCCCAGCCCCTGGCAACTGCTAATCTGCCATCTGTCTCTGGAGTTTTCCTATTCTGGACATTTCCTATAAATGGAATCATACAATATGTGTGGCCTTTCGTGCCTGGCTTCTTTCAGTTAATCTAATGTCTTAAAGCCTTCTCCATGTTGTGTGTATCAGTACTTCATTCCTTTCCCTTTCCAGCTTTATTGAAGTATGATTGACAAATAAAAATGGTATAGACTTAAGATGTACAACATGTTTTGATACACTTAAATATTGTGAAATGATTACCACAATTAAGCTAACTAAACATATCCATCACCTCACATAATTGCCTTTTTGTGGTGAGAACACTTTAGATCTATTTTCTTTTCTTTTCTTTTTTTTTTCGAAATGGAGTCTCACTCTGTTGCCCAGGCTGGAGCGCAGTGGCGTGATCTCAGCTCACTGCAACCTCTGCCTCCTGGGTTCAAGCGGTTCTCATGCCTCAGCTTCCCGAGTAGCTGGGAATACAGGTGCACGCCACCATGTCTGGCTAATTTTTGTATTTTTAGTAGAGATGGGGTTTCACCATGTTAGCTAGGATGGTCTCGATCTCCTGACCTCATGATCCACCCCCCCTTGGCCTCCCAAAGTGCTGGGATTACAAGTGTGAGCCACCACGCCCAGCCTAGATCTATTTTCTTAGTAGATTTTAAGTATAAAATACGTTGTAGTCACCATGCTGTATATTAGGTCTCCAGAACTTATTCATCCTGTCATGGAAAATTCACACTTCTTGACCAATATCTCTCCTTTTCTTCCACCCCTCCAGCATTACTTCATTCCTTTTTATGGATGAATAATACTTCATTTTATGGATATACCACATTTTGTTTATTCATCCATTGATGGACATTGGGTCGTTTCCTAAGCACGTGTACTTTTTTTTTCCCAAAGAAAAGACATTAAATACAATTTATGACTTTTCTACAATAATTTTGACATTTGAGGTTAATGGTAATTTTAGATATGAATGTATAATAAGATGGCGTTAAGTACCCCGGCTTGTTTTAAATCATCTTAACCATTTTTAAGTATACAGTTGAGTAGTGTTAAGTATATTCACATTGTTGTGCAACAGATCTCCAGAACTTTTTCATCTTGCAAAACTGAAATTCTATACCCATTAAATGACTGCTGCCGTTCTCTGTCTTCCCCAGCCCCAGGTCACTACCTTTCCACTTTGTTTCTATTGATTTGAATACTTTAATTTCCTCCTGTAAATAGAATTGTCAATATTTGTCTTTTTGTGACTGGCTTATTTCACTTAGCATAACATCCTTAAGGCTCATCCATGCTGCATCATGTGACAGGATTTCCATCTTTTTTAAGGCTGAATAGTATTTCATTGTGTATATGTATCACATTTTCTTAACTCGTTTTTCTGATGGACATTAGGTTGCTTTTGCCTCTTGGCTATTGTGAACAATGCTGCAATGAACATGGTTATGCAAATATCTCTTTGAGACCTTCTTTTGGATATGGATATATACCTAGAAGGGGATTGGCAGATCATGTGATAACCTGTTTTTAATTTTTTGAGGACTCATCATGCTATTTTCCAAAGCAGTTGCACCATTTTACAATCCTGCCAACAGTGTATACAAGGGTTCTGTTTTCTCCATGTCTTTGCCAACACTAATTATTTTCTTTCTTTTTTTTTTTTGATAGTAGTTATTCTAGAAAGTGTGGGGTTATATCTCATTGCAGTTTTGGTTTGCAGTTTTCTGATGTTCAGTATATCTTCATACGCTTATTGGCCATTTATATGTCGTCTTTGGAGAAGTGTCCATTCAAGTCTCTTGCCCATTTTAAAATTGGGTCTTTTAAAACTGTTATTGAAGTTGTTTATATATTCTCAGTATTAGCCCCTTATCAGATATATGTTTTGCAAGCATTTTCTCCCATTCTGTAAGTGCCTTTTTACTCTGTTGGTTGTGTCCTTTGGACAAAACATAAGTTTTTAGGTTTGCCTGTTTTTGCTTTTGCTGTCTGCTTTTGGTATCATATCTATTGCCAACTTCAATGTCATGAAGCTTTTCCCCTATGATTTTTTTCCTAGGAGTTTTATGGTTTGGGGTCTGATGTTTAGGTCTTTATTTTGAGTTGCTTTTTATTTTATTTTTTATTTTTTTGAGACAGTCTCACTCTGTCGCTCAGGCTGGAGTGCAGTGATGTGATCTCGGCTCACTGCAGCCTCAACCTCCCGGGCTCAAGTGATCCTCCCATCTCAGCCTCCTGAGTAGCTGGGACCACAGGCACATGCCACCGTATCCAGCTAATTTTATTTATTTATTTATTTATGTGTTTTTTTGTAGAGACAGGGTTTCCCTGTGTTGTCCATGCTGGTCTTAAACTCCTGAACTCAAGCGATCCTCCCACCTTGGCCTCCCAAAGTACTGAGATTACAGATGTGAGCCATTTTGTCTCGCCAGCCACTGTTCTTTAATGTCGCTCTTCATTTCCGTTGTTGATATCCTAATTGGATATATGATTATCTAAATGGTTTTCCTGGCTTTCATTCAGTCAGGCCCTCCTCTCCCATCCAGTCTGTTCTGAGTACTGTAGCCAGAATCCACCTTCATAAAGTGCTGCCTTGTATGCATCATTCCCATCTTTGGAGATCTGCATTGACTCCCCATTGCTTACACAGTAATGGTCCAAGTCCTTAGCCTGGCCTTCTGTGATCAGGTACCTGTTTACCTCCCTGGTCCCCTCCTGGGAAGTTACGTCTCTGCCAAGTGATTTTCCTCATGAGCTGCCTGGAATGTCATGCGAATTCTTGCTTGCCTACCTGTGCTAAGCTCATCCTCCTCTCGATATGTTTCCAGCCGACATCTATTGCTTTAGAACCTCACTACTTAATGTGTGGCCCATAGATGAGTGGCATTGACATCACCTGAGTGCTAATAGAAACTGCAGACTCTCAGACCTAATTCCAGACACAGAGATTCAGAATCTGCATTTTGACATGATCCCTAAGTGATTTGTATGCACATTAAACATTGAGAAACACTGTCTTAGAACAAGGTTATCAGTCTGGGCTAAGCATTCAGATCATCCAAAGATCTCTTAGACAATACTGATGCCTGGTCCCTACCTCAAGAAATTTAGATCTAATAGGATGGCCCAGGGAGCAGTATATATATGTATTTTTGTAAAGTTTCTCTAGATAATTCTTTCTTCTTCTTTTATTATTATTATTATTTTTGAGACGGTCTTGCTCTTGTCGCCTAGGCTAGAGTGCAATCTTGGCTCGCTGCAGCCTCCGTCTCCCAGGTTCGAGTGATTCTCCTGCCTCAGCCTCCCAAGTAGCTGGGATTACAGGCACCCACCATCATGCCGGCTTTTTTTTTTGTATTTTTAGTAGAGATGAGTTTCACCATGTTGGCCAGGCTGGTCTTGAACTCCCAACCTCGTGATCCGCCCACTTCAGCCTCCCAAAGTCCTGGGACTACACCATGATAATTCTAATGGGCAGCCAAGATTGAGATCAGTTGACTTAGGAGAATTCTCTAATTCACTCAGAGGAAGTTCACTATCAGACAAGCATGCCTTCAGCTTTTCTCATTCAGCCTTGCCCAGTAGGTGTAGTTTCATATATGACTAATGGTACAAACACCTGTGGAGGCAATGTGGCAACATCTATCAAAATTACAAATATGTATGTTTCTTTTGATTCAACAAGTTCTTTTCTGTTTCTGTCTGTCCTGCGGATAAACTAGCACATGAAGGGAGAAGGCTTTCTTTCCTCTCCACCCCTAGTTAACATCATTAAAGACCTCTACATTGAGGTCGTTTCTGTCTTTTGATCCTCCCTTCACTTGCAGAAGTGCTTGGCCGCATAGCATCCTGGGCTGTGGGGCTGGCACTTGGCATCACTTCTCCATCACTGCGATGCCATCCTGCAGGAAAATGTCCACTTCCCCAAGAGCTTGATGCCAGGAGTCTCCACTACTGTGGGTGCAGCCATGTCCATGCGGTCATCCTGAGGGCATAACTAAGGCATCTCTGTAGCTTGGCATGGACCAGGCACCACCCTGGCACAGACAGGAAGAGCTGAATCTTCACTTGGCTTCTGGGATTCCACTCACTTTTGGTTCCTTTTGTACCTTACTGGCTGTTCCTCCTCTGTCTCCTTGGCTGGTTTCTTCTCATCTCCCCAGCTCTAAATGTTGGAATGCTCTGGGACTCCATGCTGATATGGCCTCTCTTCATCTGCATGGTGTCTCTAAGCAATCTCATCCAGCCTCACACATCTATACACTGATAACTCCAGGCCAGAAACCTCTCTCCTGAATTCCACATTCCTGTCTCCCACTGCCTTCTTGATGTTTAGCCCTGCATCTCCAACAGGCATGTCAAGCTAGTTATCTAGCCCACTCTTAATTTCAAGGATAAGCCTTGGAATTAGCCTTGGCTCTTCCCTTTTTCATCCCATACCTAAGCCATCAGCAAGTCCTTCTGAAATACCATATCCAGAATTTCATCACTTCTCACTCTCTCCACTGCTGCTACCCTGACTGCTGTCATCCCCTCTTGCCTGCATTACTGTACCAACCGCCTGACTGGTCTTCCTGCTTCCACCTTCCCACCTTCAGTCATTTATCCAGGCAGCATCCGGCGGGATTATTTAAAACATAAGAAACATCAGTTGCATCATATCTCTTGCTTTTTAAATTTAATTAATTAATTATTTTTGAGATGGAGTCTCTATTGGCCAGGCTGGGGTGTTGTGGCATGGTTTCGACTCACTGCAACCTCTGTCTCCTGGGTGCAAGTGATTCTCCTGCCTCAGCCTCCCTGTAATGGGATTACAGGCACCTGCCACCACACCCGACTAACTTTTTGTATTTTTAGTAGAGATGGGGTTTCACCATGTTGGCCAGGCTGGTCTCGAACTCCTGACCTTGTGATCTGCCCACCTCGGCCCACCAAAGTGCTGGGATTACAGGCGTGAGCCATCATGCCTGGCCTCTTTTTTGCTTTTGCTTGAAACCATCCAGAGACTTCTCAGTTCTCACACATTCCCCTCAAATCCTCCATGGGCTCCAAGTACATGTGTAATACGGCTCTGCTGCTTCTCTGTCCTCCGTCCACTTCTCTCTTCCTGCCCACTCCCTTGCCTCAGGCCTTTTGGCCCAGACAGCCTGCAGGCTTGTTCATCTATTTCATTCAGGCCTCCTCCAACCTCCCTGTATAAACTAGTAGCAGCCCCTAGCCGGGCACTGTGCCCACGCCTGTAATCCCAGCACTTTGGGAGGCCAAGGCAGGCAGATCACGAGGTCAAGAGATCGAGACCATCCTGGCCAACATGGTGAAATCTCATCTCTACTAAAAATACAAAAATTAGCTGGGCATGGTGGTGCGTGCCTGTAGTCCCAGCTACTTGGGAGGCTGAGGCAGGAGAATCTCTTGAACCTGGGAGGCAGAAGTTGCAGTGAGCCAAGATCGGGCCACTGCACTCCATCCAGCCTGGTGACAGAGTGAGACTCCGTGTCAAAAACAAACAAACAAATGAAAAACAAACTAGTAGCAGCCCCCTCCCTGCCCAGTTATTCTTCCTCTTTACTTGGCTTTAATCTTGCTTCACAGAACTTAAACCACCAGACATACTTGGTTTAGTTTCTCCAGTACTGTGCTGTAAACTTCTTGAAGGCAAGGGGCCTGATCTGGTTTGCTTATTGCTAAATTTCCATGCATGAACCAAACCTGGTATGGGTGGAGTATACAGACATTTGGTGACTCAATAAATGGACCTGTGCTAAATGCTGTGTGTTTAAGGATACCTGTTGCAGTATTATTTTTAATAGCAAGAGATAAAAGCTTATATGGCTATTAGTAGGGTGCTGGTTTTGTAAACTATGGTAATTTTTGAAATGCAGTATTAAGAGGAATAAGGCAGCCCTGTATATACTTATATGCAACAATGGAAAAAAATGTTAAGTTGAAAAAATGTATAAGTCGTGTATAGTCTATCTTGCGTGTGTGTGAAAGAATTTATGTCAGTGTGTCTGCCAGCCTTGGAAGGATGCAGCATTGCTGTGTCAGAAGGGTCCTTCTCCCAGCCTTCAAGAGTATAGTCTCCCCGAGTGGCTATTTGACCAAATTAGGGAGAAAGAATCTTCCCTCTCTCTTGGTTAATAATGGTTGATACCGAACAACTCTGATCATGCTTCAAAAAAAGGGGCCGGTGAGGGCTCTCACTCATAGTCCTGTTGAGCAGATATGACTGTTTTTGAGAAGAGATAACAGCCACATTGTCATAACTGCTCAAAACCCCAAAGAGATAAGGCTAAACTGTGACAAGGGGAAGAAGGAGACAGTGCTTTTCTGGTAGTTTTTCAAATCTGTTCAGGTCAAATATGGGTGAATGTTGGCTTGTGGTGAGTTTTACCCTTTCTCTCTGTGGTCGATTTTGTGAACTTTTTGTTCTGGCTTGAGACATTCTTTTCTTTCCTGGTTCAAGTCATGGAGCAGGGGCAAACCTTCGGTTGTTTCACAGTTGTCCAGCCTTTATTGGACCCCATTTCATGCCCTTGCCCCCATCCTTCCTGGCAGAGTACATTCCTTGCCTAGAATATTGCCAGTCTCCATGAAAGAGGAAGAGGTGTTTTCAGCCCAGTGACATTAGCTCTGTTCTGGTTTCCTTCAGAACAATCCTTATTCTAGTGAGAGGTTACTCTAGCTTCATTTCAGTTTCTCCCCAGAGAGAGGAACGACCAACTTGTCAACAAGTGGAAATGGAAGAAGTGTTTCTGGGAGGTGGCTCTGTTGGGGATTAGACTGACACCTCTTTGTAAGAGGATGCAGTTGAGTTGCCTTCACTCTTCTGCTATAACCAGATCCTCCTCTCCAGGTGTGCTGGGAGACCTGGCACATTATTTTAGGTATTCTTGAAGCTTTTTGAGTAACCTAGAAAGTATCTCATATAGTATGATAGGCTAGACATTGTTTAGATTTGTGGATTGACAGGTGTGGGGCTGTGGTACTCGCGTGTGCATGTGGAGATATCTAGGCGTGTCTCCCCGCCATGGTTTGAGCAAAATGGTCACATCTTCACTTCCAGTCTGATTCTGAAGAACAAGGTAGCCACTGTATTTTGCTTTTCTCAAATCATTCAAATTCTCTTAGATTTTGCTGTACCCAGTACTGAGTGTGAGTAGAAAGGGTAATGTTTATTAAAGACACATTGCAGTATTCCAAGATCGTAAGTTATGGAAGCAATGTTTGCATTTCACATAAACCAGTTTTGTTATTACATAAACGAATATGTCTTCAAGTGTTGATCCTGGCGTGTTTGCTCCTTGATTTAAAACAAAAACACATTTTCCATTTTAAATTTTCCTTGTGTTTAAATTACGAAAAGGCTACTTGAAAAGTCTTGCTATTGATTTATTCATGACTCAAGGAACTTCTCAGCTATCTGTAGATTTGTTGTGTTGCAGTAAATGGGTCAAGAGAATCTGTTAATCTGTTAATTGTGAGAAACAATGTTGCCAGAAGCTAAATGAATAAAGTATACTTACCACCTCTTGTTCCAAAGCAAGGAAGCACACTGTGTAAAGAAGTTTAGAATTGTTAGAGAGGTTGGTTAGAGCAATGTAGGTGTGAGGTCATTGCAGCTGCGTAGAGAGAATAGAGCCTTTAGAGTTGGCCAAGGGAGTTCTAATATAATCACTGGCTGGCAATCACTTACTTCCTCTGAACCCTGTTGTCCCATCCATAAAATGGGGATAATAATAGTACCTGTCTCATAAGGTTGTTTTGATAACTTAATGAGGTTATGTACAATAGGGTCCAAAAGCTCTTCTCATAACTGATAGTCATAACTGATATGAACAACATACTTTATATGACTATGAAGAAGATTATTTGCTTTTTTTTTTTTTTTTTAAGAGATAGGATCTCGCTCTGTCATTCAAGCTGGAGTGCAGTGGTGTGATTGTGGCTCACTGCAGCTTTGAACTCCTGGGCTCAAGCAATCTTCCCAAGTAGCTAAGACTACATATATTTAGATAGATACTGATAGTAGGAACAGGTGCATGTTGAGGTGTGTGGTGTACCTTAAATATTCAGAAAGTAAAAGATGAAAGAAAAGGAAAAATGCTTTCTAGACTAGTAAGATTATATGGTGAGGCTATGATAAACCTCAAGGCATATGGGGAAGGGGAAGCAACCAGTTCTGCAGAAAGAGTACATAAACTGTGGAGAAGAAAATCCTGAGTGAGCTAGGATTCATTTACTATAAATTATGACTTCAAGGCCGGATTACAGATAGCCTTAACAAATAAGCAGCTCACAATAAATATTCACAATTATGTTATATTTATATTACCATGGATCTGATTATAGTAGAAATGTTCATGTCTTCTCCTTAACTTGATTTTCATTTTGTTTCAATAAGAGTAAATTACTCTTGGCTCATTCAACATGATGATGCTGAAAAGAAAAGAGGAATCTTTCTATGTGACCTGTACATCTTCAGAAGAAAGGTTTATTTCAACTGGCCAGAAAACAGAATTCTCTCCCGGAGGAAACGGATGAGAGAAACTGGACTTAGGAAGTTCATATTCCATTCACTTATTCATCAAATATTTATCAAGTGTCGGGCACTGTGCTAGATGCTGCTAGCCAAATCCCCACTGGAGAGTCTGTTGCATTTCAGGGCTTTTCAGGTTTCTGTTTCTCTTCTTCTACCCCAAGATTAAAAAGATAGCAGTTTAAAACAATGGAGAAAAACCCAAAACCAAAATTTGGCTCTTTGAAAAAGAAATCAAGAAAAATGACAGACCTTTAGCTAGATTGACTAAGAAAAAAAGGTTCAAATTACTAAAATGAGAAATGAAAGAGTGGGTCTGTAAGGTCATGTCACATGACCTTACATTGCAAGGAGGACTGTGAACCTGTGCCAATAAATTATGTAATTTAGACAGAATGGACAAATTCCTAGAAAGACACAGATAAAGCTGCCATGATCATTCATGTGCAAGTCTTTGGTTGACGTATTTTCATTTCTCTTGAGTAAATATCTGAGAGTTAAGTTACAATGTGTGAGAGTTGGGTAGCTCCACATTCTTGCCAAGACTTGGTATTGTCAACTTTTTTAGTTTTAGCCATTCTAGTGAATATGTAGCGATATCTCATTGTGGTTATAATTTGTGTTTACATGATTACTAATGATGCTGAGCCTCTTTCACATGCAAATTGGCTATTCGTATATCCTCTTTTGTGAAGTCTTTGTTCAAATCTTTTGCCTTTGGGTTGTTTTTGTTACTCAGTTCTATATATATATATTCTATATATAGATATATATATCTATATAATGTATATTATATAGATAAATATATCTATATTCTATATATAGATATAAATATCTATATCTATAAAATAGATATAGATATATATAATGGATATAATATATATCCATATATAATACATATATAATATATATCT
>NW_026652285.1:84932318-84971388 GCF_009828535.3 Hylobates moloch
TGTGTGTGTGTGTGTGTGTGTGTGTGTGTGTGTGTGTGTGTGTGTGTAATGCATTCTCTTCACACAAAATTCAGAAGTTACAAAAATTTGTCTGGTGAAAAATCTCCCTTTTGCCCAGGGTCTAGCATCCCCTTCCCCTGTCAGCAGGTTTCCCTCCTCAGAGGCAACCAGTGTTACCAATTTCTGGGGAAACTTTATAAAGATATGCTATGCATAAATATAAAAATGCCTATGTGTAGTGGTTTTTTTTTTTTTTTTTAAAGATGGTAGCATACTTTACTTTTTTTTTTTTTTTTTTACCATGCTTTACACATAACCTTAGTTCTTGGCGATTGTTCCGTATTGGCACATAGAGACCTTCCTTCCCACTAGTTGCCTCCACACTCTTCCTTCCTTTTTAATGATTACATAGTATTCCATTGTTTCAATTAGTTCAGCACTTACTGTTCCAGATGAGAAGTCTGTGCAAGTGAGTCTTTTTCTTCTTCATGTAGTCTTCTACATATCCTTAGATTTTTCTTCTTAAATTTAGAAATCTCACCATTCTGGTATTTTAAGTTTTTTTTTTTTTTTTTAATCTCCACTTGAAATCCAGTGGACCCTTTCAGTTTTACTGCTTCATCTGCAACCTTTTTTGTTCTTGATTCTCTTTTTCTGGAGAAAGCACTTATGGGTATCTGAGTTTTGGTCTGTCCTTTTTTAGCTTCACCTTTTCTTGTCTCATTTTATTGCATTTTATTTTCACTGTGTCTCTTGAGAGAATTCCTTGGTTTGATGTTCTATATGATGCATTTATTTTTCATTTCATTCTATCCTGGTATTTCTACTTTTCTGGTTAATTTAAAGTTAAACCCTCTTATGTTTGTTTAGCGTTCCCATGTTTTTGGACCTCCTGTGACTGTGATATCTAGATGATGATCTTGGCCTAGGACAAGAGCTGATTCCCTTTAGACTTGAGCACGATGAGTTTCCAGTCTGCAGATGTGCGGATCTTCTGCTTCTACCTTCTTGGAGATGCACATGCTGTTCCTCCTGCCCAGCACTGAGACTTGCTCTTCTGCTACCACTGGGGTGCATATTTGTGTAGCCACACATTCATGTCTATGTGTGTGTAAACACGTACACGTATGTATAGGCAGTGCACAGAGACTCTGCAGTCAGCCTTTGCCCTGGCTGTGGTGAGTGGATAGGGGTGGGGTAAGTCTGAGATGGGAGAGGATAGAGTCTAGGTCTTTGGAACTGCTCCTAGGCAGGCCTCCTTTCAGGTTGTCTGGCTGGTAAGAGGACAGCAGGCTGGATGGACCCTTCTGAACTAAGGAAGTGGGGAAGAGTTTACCCTGCAGGTAGAGAATTTCATGCTTTTCCCACAATACCCTTCCTCTTTTCCTTCTTCCAGTTGCGTTAGCAACTCGGCACTCCACAGTCCTTTGCTCACTGCCCCCTGCCTTCCCAGCGCCTACTTCTGTTCTCAGTCACTGTGGTCTCCGATTTTGAGTATTTTTCCAGACCCTATATAGCAAATCCCATGTCTTCCCAGATTTAGCATTTCCCACTGACCTATTTAGGTTTTGGTTCCTCAACTCTGGCTAAATCTGATTTTTCTGTAAATTTGATCCTGTTTGCTGTATCTGTTCCAGAAATTCCTCAAAATTTCTTATTGATTGATGGCATCTGTCCCTGTTTTCTGGCTTTTTAATGGGTTTATTCTTATTTTTATATTCCATTTGTCATTCCCTTGGAATTTGGAGTGACACAAGAATCAAACATTGAGCTCAGCCCGTCACCATTGTGGACTCAGTGTATCTCATTACTTTTCACTGGCGGGATTCTGTAACACCCTCTTTAACCAGTTTCCTAGTTTGTTTGTCTTCCATGTAATCTTTTTTAAGATATTTATTTATTTATTTATTTATTTAGAGATAGAGTCTTGCTCTGTTGCTCAGGCTGGAGTGCAGTGGTGCAATCATGGCTCACTGCAGCCTCAAACTCCTGGGATCAAGCAGTCATCCCATCTCGGTTTCCCAAGTAGTTGGGACTACAGGTGCATACCACCACACCCAGCTAGTTTTTAATTTTTGTGTGTGTGTGTGTGTGGAGATAGGTCTCACTATGTTGCCCAGACTGGTCTTAATACTCCTAGCCTCAAGCGATCCTCCCGCCTCAACCTCCCAAAGCTTTGAGATTACAAGTGTGAGCCACCACACTTGGCCTCCATGTAATCTTAATAGTATTAATAGCAACAGCTTTTAAACTGAGTAGTTGCTATGTGCCACGCATTGTATCATACCCAATTTAATTGTTCCTTTATTTTTTACCCCTCATTTGCTAGGCAGACATTGTTTTGGTTATGTACTGTTGCTTAACCACCCCAAAACTAAGTAGGTTAAAACAAATGTACTGTGATCTTTTAGGCTTCTGTGGGTTGACTACCCTCAAGTATGTGTTTTTTGCTCTAGGTGTCTCATGCATTTGGAGTCAGAAGTTGGCTGGGGCTGTAGTCAACTGGAGGTTCATTGGACTGGTTGCATAAGGTGACTCACTTATGGCCACAGTTGACTGGAGTGCCTGTGTGTGACATCACCATGTGGCTTGGGCTACTCAAAGCATTGTAGATGGGTACCTGGAGGGCATGTCCCAAGAATGAGCATTCTAAGATCAGGAAGTGGAAATTGCTGGGCCATATAAGGGCTATGCCTGGAATTGGCACAGGATCAGTTTGGCCATATTCCTTTTTTTTTGAGATGGAGTCTTGCTCTGTCGCCCAGGCTGGAGTACAGTGGTGCGATCCTGGCTCACTGCAACCACTGCCTCCCAGGTTCAAGTGATTCTCCTGCCTCAGCCTCTCGAGTAGCTGGGATTTCAGGCACCTGCCACCAGCCCAGCACATTTTTGTATTTTTAGTAGAGAGGGAGTTTTGCCATGTTGGCCAGGCTGGTCTCGAACTCCTGACCTTAGGTGATCTGCCAGCCTCGGCCTCCCAAAGTGCTGGGATTATAGGCATGAACCACTGAGCCCGGCCCGGCCATATTCTTTTGGTCAAAGTAGTCAGAGGGTCTACCCAGATTCACCAGGATGGGTTGATAGACACCATCTCCTGATGGGGAAGTGGCCAGGTCACATGACAGATAAGCATGTAAGACCAGAGATATAGTTATGACCTTCCTTTAAAAAATACCAACTGCCACAGATACCATGCTGGAGATAGAATAACAGCTACCAGGTCCATGCTTTCTCACACCTTATGGTTCAGTGCCAGAGGCAGGTGGATGAACAGGCAATGACAGCACAGATCATAAGTGTTATGAAAGGGCTAGGTACAGGGGTGTGATGAGAGAACTTGGGGGGGGTGGGATTTGCACAGCCCAGACTGGGCAAGTGCTGGTGGGTGGGGAGGTTTGTTGAGAAAGAACACATCTTAGAGGGGGTATCTTTGGAGCTGAGTCTTGAAGCACAAATGGGCATTAGCTAGGTGAGTAAGGCATTCCATACAAAGTGCTCATGGCACTTGGGGGAATTGCTGATGGTCTGAGGATTGGCAGGGAATTGGGTGCTGCTGGCACGTCTGATGGGAGGTGGCGAAGGTGTGTTCTCCCTTTAGATTCTCTGCATCTGTGGCCTTGCCTGTGAGGGCTCTAGCTGGTCCTGCATGCAATGTATTAGCAGGATGTTTAGGTGTCTCCTTAGGAGGTGATGAATAGACTGTGTGAGGGGGAAGAGTGAGCCTCATTAGCTTCACTGTGGGGAGCTTTTTGTGGATTCTCTTCACTCTGCGCCATTCATTTCTCCTTCTGTTTCATATTGTCTTTTTTTCCTTCCCAGTCTATTGGCTCAAGTGAACACAAAGAAGAGCGTTATGTTGGGCCCGGCTTGGTGGCACACGCCTGTAATCCCAGCACTTTGGGAGGCCAAGGCGGGCAGATCACTTGAGGTTAGGTGTTTGAGACCAGCTGGCCAACATGGTGAAACCCGTCTCTACTAAAAATAGAAAAATTAGCCAGGCATAGTGGGAGGTGCCTGTAGTCCCAGCTACTTAAGAGACTGAGGCAGGAGAATTGCTTGAACCTGGGAGGCAGAGGTTGCAATGAGCCAAGATTGTGCCACTGCACTCTAGCCTGGGCGACACAGTGAGACTGTGTCTCAAAAAACAAACAAGAGAGTTACGTTCATTGCTGAAGGATAAGGGCAGGTGAGGAAAGGGAGCTGGCGTTGGAGAAGCTACTCCATGCAGGGCGCGCTTGGCGGAGCACTCCACTAGTTTTCTCTCATTCATACTGTACGAGGCAGGCACTTTTTACACGTGAGGAAATGGGAGCTCTGAGGGGACGCGGGGAATTTCTCAGCTGGTGAGGAGCAACAGCAGGCTGTCACTGTACCCCGCCAATGCTTTTGACACATGCACGTCTCAGGATATGTGTGCAAGGGCGAGGATCTTGGCCTAGGATGGGGCTGACTGCTGTTAGACTAGAGTGCACTCAGATTCCAGTCTGCAACTGTGGGGACCAACCTGCTGCTTCTACCTTCTGGAGGAGGCACCTGCTGTTCTCCTAAGCAGTGAGCTTTGTTCTGGTGCCACTACTGGGGTGCATGTTTTTGTGGCCATGCGTACATGTCTGTATTTTTCTGTTTAAACATGTACATGTATGTATATGAGCAGGCAGAATTAGGGTGAGAGGGCAAACCCAATCACAGCCAAAAATCTCTTGGTTAAAAAGGGCATGAACAGAGTTTTGGAGATTGTTTCCTTCAACACTGTGAATGTATTTAACACTAGTGAACTGTATACTTAAAAATCGTTAAGATGGTAAGTTTTATTTTAGTGTATTTTACTACGGTTAAAAAAGAGAGAAAGAAAGTTGTAATTCCTGCTTGGCACAGCCTAAGGAAATCATTCTAGAGTCCTCAAAATTCTTGATGTGGATTTGCTGATGGCACCTGGAAGGGAATCTCTAAGCCTTCTATTTGCACTTCTGGAAGCTATTTTCCTTGCACCAAAATCCAAGAAGAATGGGTTTTTTGCTTTCTCTATGTGGGCTCCTCCCTTGGTGTGGTAGCGCCATCATGCATAGAATTTAAAATGTTCCTTACACCTACCATCCGCACAGCATTTGTCTGACTGCCACTTGTGTCTTCTGCTACCTTGGGTGATTTTGAGGACTGTCTGCTTTCCCGGGGCTTGAATTTCATAGTAAGATGAAATTCACTAGGTATAAATATTACCATCTGTCATTAGTCACCACTGACAGAGGAAAAGCACTTGGGTCATTGCAAACAAATGGATGCGATAATGTGTTCTGAATCTTTGTCCCCGGCTTAGACATTGATAACACTTAGCCATGGCTGAAAACTGAAGGAGGGGATGCATTTTCTCTTTAGCCAAGACGATTCATCCCATCACAGAGTCCCCTAACCATAGTATTGTCATCCAGCCTATATTCTCTCTTGTTTGCAAAGTCCTTCCTTGCTCTTTTGGCACTGAATGGAGCTTTGAAAAAGCCATTTTATTTTGGTGGTGGTGTCCTGAATATTTTTTTAGTGTGTTGTAGTAGAAACAATGTGGCTTTGCAATCAGAGGTAATCTTTTCAATCTTTGTTACTTTGGTGGGAGAAACGATATCTTGTTTTCATTTTCATTTTGTTTACTATTGATGATGAATGATTGTTTATTGGCTATATTTACATAATTTGTTCATTTTTGTACTGGAATCTGCCTTTTAAATATTGATTTTTTTTTTTTTTTTTTTTTTTTGAGACGGAGTCTCGCTCTGTCACCCAGGCTGGAGTGCAGTGGCACGATCTCGGCTCACTGCAAGCTCCGCCTCCCGGGTTCACGCCATTCTCCTGCCTCAGCCTCTCCAAGTAGCTGGGACTACAGGTACCCGCCACCACGCCTGGCTAATTTTTTGTATTTTTAGTAGAGACGGGGTTTCACCGTGGTCTCGATCTCCTGACCTCGTGATCTGCCCGCCTTGGCCTCCCAAAGTGCTGGGATTACAAGCGTGAGCCACTGCGCCCAGCTAAATACTGATTTTTCAAAACCCTTAATATGTTAAAGCAAACAACCTATTTTCATGTATGTTCAAATCCTTTCCCCAGTTTATTTATATTTTAATCTTTATATCTTCTTGACATAGAAAAAAATTGCTGTCTATTATG
This sequence comes from Hylobates moloch, assembly GCF_009828535.3. Taxonomy (NCBI): domain Eukaryota; kingdom Metazoa; phylum Chordata; class Mammalia; order Primates; family Hylobatidae; genus Hylobates; species Hylobates moloch. Next base: position 84,938,472 of record NW_026652285.1, read on the forward strand.
CTTTTCCTTTATGGATTCTGCTTTTTGTTGGGGTTTAGAAAGCCTTTCCAACCACAAGATTTTATATACTGTTCATCGAGATCAGAAATTGATTGGCAGGCTAAGGCCAAAAGGGTATATCTGTCCAGCTGCCTGTTTTTGTATAGCCCATGGGTTAAGAATGCTTTTTTATTGTCTTGTTTAATTTTATTAAAACTGTTTTTTTTTTTTTTTTTTTTTTAAAGACAGATTCTTGCTCTGTTGCCCAGGCTGGAGTGCAGTGACGTGATCTGGGCTCACTGTAATGTCCATCTCTTGGGTTCAAGAGATTCTCATGCCTCAGCCTCCTGAGTAGCTGGGATTACAGGTGCCCACCACCACGCCTGGCTAATTTTTTTTTTTTTTTGGTATATTTAGTAGAGACGGGGTTTCACCGTGTTGGTCAGGCTGGTCTTAAACTCGTGAAATCAGGTGATCCACCCGCCTCAGCCTCCCAAAGTGCTGGGATTACAGGCATGAGCCACTGCGCCCCGCCCACCATTAGTCTTAAAAGTGATTTTTACATTTCTAAGTGGCTGATAAAAAGAATTATATTCTGTGCCATGTGAAAATTAGTGAAATTAAAATTTCAGTCTTAGTAAAGGTTTTTTATTTTTATTTTTTTTGAGACGGAGTTTTGCTCTTGTTGCCCAGGCTGGAGTGCAATGGTGCAATCTTGGCTCACTGCATCCTCTGCCTTCCGGGTTCAAGAGAGTCTCCTGTCTCAGCCTCCCGAGTAGCTGGGATTACAGGCATGTGCCACCATGCCCGTTTAATTTTGTATTTTTGGTAGAGGTGGGGTTTCACCATGTTGGTCAGGCTGGTCTCTAACTCCTGACCTCAGGTGGTCCACCTGCCTCGGCTTCCCAAAGTGCTGGGATTGTAGGTGTGAGCCACTGCGCCCTGCCATAAAGTTTTATTAGAACATAACCATGCTCATTTGTTTACCTATTCTCTATAGCTGCCTCTGCACTACAACAGCTGACTTGAGTTGTTGCAGGAGAGACACTGTGGCCACAAACTCTTCCTTAACAAAAAAGTTTGCCGACCCCGATATAAATCATCATGCAGTACTCATTTTTTTAAACCTTTAAATGACCTGACATTTATTTTTGCATTTAGCATTAGAGAAGCTGTTTTCTAAATAGTTAACTGAAAAATCCATCAGCATTTATTGAATAATCTATTCTCTCTTCACTCTTTGAAGTTACATAGTTATCATGTATTAAAACTCAGATCTGTTCCATCAGTTTAGGGATTGACATGGTGAGTCATCAAGCTATTTGGTTGAGAGAGATGTTACTCAAGAGTTCCCTGGGGATGAGATTCCCCTTACCTCCTGCATTTAACACTGAATGTTCAAGTCAGATGTGCCCCTGCACAATGCTGTCTGACCACTCACATTTATTTATATAATAAGAGCAGACACTGGTGGGTCTCGCTTTATTTTTCTGGATTCTGTTGGGGATTGTTGATGGCTAAGTGGAGCTGTGTGTTAATGGTTTCTGGTACTTTGGGTTGGATCTTCTCTGGAGTCGGCTGACTCTTCAACTCCCTTGAGAAGAGAAGTGGCTTGATTTATTTTTCTGCCACTGGTGGTTCAGGAGTTTCATTGTTTTAAGAAACACTAATGAATAATTGCTTACCACCAGGCACTTCTCCAGATGCCACAGATGCAAAGGTGAATGTGGTGGTAGTTGGGGGTTTCTTCTCCAGTAGGTAACCGTTTAATGAAATCTCTGGCACCATGGAGGCAGACGGTGGAGGGCTACTAGCCTCTGCTCTGGAGTCTCCAGGCTGGGTTGTGCCTCTGCTTCTTACTAGCTGAGTGACTTCTTGTCTTTTAACTTTCCTGATCTGTAACCTATTCTCTTAATAAAACAAGGATAATAAAATTCCTCCCCTCTGCCACCAAGTTATTTTAAGGGTTAAGTGAGACATTTAATATGTAAAGTGACTTACACAATACCTGGCAGAGAGTGTGAACTTAAACATTTAATTTATCTTCCCTTCCCTTGATTTAGAGCTATATGTATAGACTGCTGTGAAAGGATGGATTTTGTCCCCAAGTCCATCTTAGCCCCAAGACTTTGCTTTCTATTTTGGGGTTTTGTTGTGGTTTTGAGTCAACTCATAGTCCAGGTTCCTGGGCAATCAGCTGTCCACCTTTTGCTCTCTGCCAGGGGTGGGTCCATATGTCCTAAGGAGAACACTCAGGCCAGGTGTCAGAACCAGGTTGCGATGATGGTCTGTGGGCTGTTTGTGCAGCTGGCCTCCTTAAATGGACTATGGTCAAGATTCCCCATGTCAGTTTCTGTGCTGAGGGCTGCTGGCTTGGGAGAGTGGAAAAAATGGTTTGAATCAGGTATCACTGAAGCAAATTACTGAAGGTGAGTGACCTGTGAGAGGCAGCTGTCACATGGGTAAGAATATGTTAAGGTGTACCCAGTGACCTTGGCTTGAGCCTTTGCTGAACACAGTTGTTTCAGTAGGACTTGCCCTCATATCCTAAGGATGGGCTCTGTAGATGGCACACAGGGCTGTTGAACTGGGGTTTATTCAATTTTGCTAGAATAATAGCAGTTTCTAATCCTCTGTAATTTACCTGTATTTGAAACATGATTCCTCCTGGTGTGGCCAGACTGCTTTTTTCCACCTAGGAAACATTCGTCAGAGTATCCCAGGCCATATGACCTTAGCACTGACAGCACCTCTCATCTGCCCTTGCCTCTTCTGGCACCTACCCGCTAGGTCAGGTACTACTGGGAGAGGGGTACCTGGACAGTTGGCAGCTCCCCAACTGCTCCCTCTCATGTCTCCTGTATTTCCCTCTTTATTTTTTCTGCATGCTTTTTTCTGAAGTTGTTTTGTAAAATGTGTCCATGATTGCCACTTGCTGCTTAACAGCCATTACATGTAGGGTGCACCTCGGATTGTTAAGCCTGTTATTTAAGATTCCCTAGGATTCTGGAGCTAATCCACTTTCCAGGCCTTATTTCCTGCTGCTTCCCCTGGAGCAGCTCAGGTCCATTCAGGATGACTGGTCCCCTGCCTGTGCCTTCTTTTTTGCCTTCTGCACTTTACCCCTTGGCGATTTTGCTGATGTGGTGTCAGCAACACCTTTCTCCGTGTCAGGAACACCTTTCTCTTCCATTGAGCAGCTCTTAGAGTTTATAGAGGACTTTCACACACTTTCCAATAATCTCCATGCAGCCTAGCCTGGACCAGGTTTTGCTGTTTTCCAGTGAACGTCAGTAGGTTTAAGTGGTTTTCTTATGACCTCATAGCTGGTAGGAGAACTAGAATTTAAACCCAGGTCTTCTGCCATCCTGCCAAGCCCAGGTCAAACCTCCCTCTCGGAAGCCTTCCTCGGAGAACAGAATTATTCTGGCTTTCTTCTGGGCTCTAGTACACAGGTCACCGAAACTAGGTTCCTCAAGTAAATTCCTTATTGGCTCCCTTTCTTCCACATCTAGAATAACACCTAGCAGTCCGTGGGAACTTGATAAGTGTTTGGATGAATCCATGAGTGAATAGATTTTGCTTTCCATATCTTCTAATACGTGGTTTGGGGGAGTACAGCACCATGTTAATTAGGCTGCTTAAAACTCCTGTCTGTTGGAAAACATCTATGTTTTGGTCTGTAGAATAAATAGGGAGTGATTATTTTGTCCCACTCTTTCTGCCATCTCATAGAAACATAATCAAGTATTTCGTTACTTGAAGAAGATTGCTTACAACACATTTAACTGTATATATATTTTAGGAATGTAATTTTTTTTTTTTTTTTTTTTTTGAGACACGACCTCACTCTGTCACCCAGGGTGGAGTATAGTAGTGTGATCACAGCTCCCTGCAGCCTCGACCTCCTGGGCTTAAGTGATCCTCCCACCTCATCCTCCCGAGTAGCTGGGACTACAGGTGTGTACTACCATGCCTGGCTAAGTTTTTTTTTTTTTTTTGGAGATAGAATCTCACTCTGTCACCCAGGCTGGAGTACAGTGGCACAATCTCGGCTCACTGCAACCTCTGCCTCCCTGGTTCAAGCGATTCTCATGCCTCAGCCTCCTGAGTGGCTGGGATTACAGGCATTTGCCACCACGCCCGGCTAATTTTTGTATTTTTTGTAGAGATGGGGTTTTGCCATCTTGACCTGGCTGGTCTCAAACTCCTGGCCTCAAGTGATCTGCCTGCCTCGGCCTCCCAAAATGCTGGGATTACAGGCATGTGCCACCACGCCTGGCCATGCCTGGCTAAGTTTTTAATTTTGTAGAGACAGGATTTCACTAGGTTGCCTAGGTTGTTGGTCTTGAACTCCTGGGCTCAAGCAATCCTCCCACCTTGGCTTCCCAAAGTGCTAGGATTACTTGCCAGCCTAGGAATGTAATTTTTAGCTAAATTTTGTTTAACAACACTACACCTAGGAGAAGCTTTGAGGAAAGCCACCTCTCCCTTAATCCATCAGCACCCTTTTCCACAATAACCTTAACTAAATAATAATAATATTCTTCAGCTGATGGTTTTCTGTATCATATGTGAAGTGGAAATAAAAGCATCTTTAGAAGTCCTTACAGCTTATTGATCTCTTGTGTATTGGCTTCAAGATAAGCCCCCAAGCCTCTCCATACAGTTGGATACCCTGTAGTTACTGCTGTACCAACATGTAGGAGCTGTCTCCTTTTTTTTTTTTTTTTTTTGAGACAAGATCTCACCCCGTCACCCAGGCTGGAATGCAGTGGCACCATCTTGGCTCACCACAGCCTTGATCTCCTGGGCTTAGGTGATCCTCCCACCTCAGCCTCCTGAGTAGCTGGGACTATAGCCGTGCACCACCACACTCTGCTAATCTTTTGTATTTTTTTGTAGAGACAGGGTTTTGTTGTGTTGCCCAGGCTGGTCTCGAACTCCTGGACTCAAGTGATCTGCCTGCTGTAGCCTCCCAAAGTGCTGGAATTACGGGCCTGAGCCACTCTGCCTGGCCTCTTGTGTCTTTTCTGACTTCATTTTACACCTCATAGTTTACAACTAAGTAAGGCTGTAAGAGTTTTTTTTCCCCTCATTCATTCCTTCATCTGTGTCTGTCCCTCTCCTAGTAGTGCAAGGCCCTTGTTTACAGAGCTCATTTCTGTCTCTGAACTCAGAATGCCCATGTGAGAGGGCAAGACTGTGTGACCAGTATTAAATTTAAGGCCCCTTTACGTCTGTCCTTGACTTTTTTTTTTTTTTTTAAACTTTTGAGATGGGGGTCCACCATGTTGCCCAGGCTCATCTCGAACTTGTGGGCTCAAGCAATCCGCCCACCGTGGCCTCCCAAAGTGCTAGGATTACAGGTGTGAGCCACGACGCCTGGCCCCTTCTTGCCTTTTAAAATTTTTCTTACCTCTCCTTGTCTGGTTACTTAGGTGTGAAACTCCTTTGAGCCGTTTTGGTTTAGAATACCCTCTTCCTGTTTTTTCTCTTATTCTTTAATGTTTTGACTATGATCAGACTCTTGGTTCAGGGCCTTTTTCTTTTCCAGTGAATACACTAACCATGGGAATAGAAATCACCCACATTCGGTCTGAGTCATGTCAGTGGGAATGTGGGAATTCGATCTGGGGCACCCAGGTAGCCAGTCAGGTGGTGCTTCAGCCTGGAAGGCCATCTGTACTTTTGGGTTGTAGGCGAGCACACTTCAGGATTCTAAAAAGATGCTCTGGGGAAACTGTCTCAGGCCTTGAAAAGTTCCACAGAAAAACATCTCTTCTAGCTGCTTTGTGGTGAGATGCAGATCTGAATCAATACAACATTATCGAGTGCCACAAAACTAGTACCGTACAGGGAGAACCTGTTCTGTATGGGGAGAAAAAAATGAAGTGAAGACACTGTGGAAGGAAGTGTGACCTATTTGAATGTAGTCACACGTTTTCTTCTCATTTAGCACATCCTCTTGTGTTCATTTTAGGTTTAGGTTGAGGATTTAAGGACAGCCCCCAGCCCCATAGGTAGGGTATAGGTGTCACAAATCATTAAATGTGAAAGTACTGTACTAGAGGGCAGTTTGAATTTGGGTAGCTCAGAGAGGTCGAAATGTATTTCTGTTTCCTCTTTTTAGTTTAGAGAGACAGTTTAGAATCTGTGGTGATTTTTTTTCCCTCCCTAGGTATTTTTGAGGCTCTAATAATTATAGGTTCTCTCCTAAGAAGCTTAGATGTAACATCTAAGCTCCCAAAGAAGGTTGACATTTGCATGTGCACATGCAATGTTGGTGCACATGCAATGTGCACATGCAAATGTTGGTGCATAATTTTTGGTCCCCAAGGTGCCTGTGGGTTTCAGAGAGACAGTCCCTATTGTAGAGGAATGGTGAGTTTTTGGTAATTTTTGAGGCAGGGACACTTTTTTTTTTTTTTTTTAAAGATAGAGTCTCACTCTGTCGCTCAGAGTAGAGTGCAGTGGCGCGATCTCGGCTCACTGCAACCTCTGCCTCCTGGGTTCAAGCAGTTCTTCTGTCTCAGCCTCCCGAGTAGCTGGGACTACAGACACATGCCACCACACCTGGCTAATTTTTTTTTTTTTTTGTATGTTTAGTAGAAACATGGTTTTACCATATTGATCAGGCTGGTCTTGAACTCTTGACCTCAGGGGGATCCACCCAAGGCAAGGACACTTTTAGTCTTGCTAAAAGTGCAAGGCTTTTGCAGCACATCTGAGAAGTGTGGGCTGTAAGAGTGGATTAACAGTAACCACTTGGCACCTGCTATTGGTAGTTGAGTCCTGCCCTGTTCCTCACTTGAGTGTTTTTTTTTGTCCTTGAGAAGGTTTGGACTGGGGTGATGATTAATCAACAAGCACATACTCAGCTCTGTATGATATTTTGTTTCTTCTAGGCCTTTGTTCTGAAAACTCAAAATGCCCTTTTCTTGGACTTTCCTTAGGCACCTGACTTGTTAGGTCACATGCCGAGTGCGCTCCGCATGTGTAGTACCATGTCAGATGGTAGCACAGAAACATGTCGATGAGAACCAGGCTTTGTAAGATGAACAGATGGTACAGTTAAGAGGAATTGGGCAAAGGGTAGGAAAGGAACTATTGTTTATGAAGGGGTCGTTCTAGGCACCTTCTTCCTACCTAAGGAACACCTGGATTGTGGTGTAGCACAGCCCTACCTGGGCTCCTCACACACCACTCGAGGGACCTCATGCTTGTTATGTGTAAGACTTTTCCTTATGTGTAATAGAGACAACTTGGATGATCTCTGGGGGCTTCTACACCCTAGACCCTTGTGTGATTTTGGTGCAGAAGTTTCAGTGGAGGAATGCCTTCCTTAGCCTTATAAGTTTTCGGTTGGCAAGATCCTGAGAATGAGGGTCAAAGTGGGCAGAAAAGAGAGCAGGATTGCAGGATTTTTTTTTTTTCTTTCTTGAGGCAGGGTCTTGCTCTGTGACTCAGGCTGGAGTGCAGTGGCACAATCTTGGCCCACCACAGCCTCAACCTCCTGGGCTTAGGTGATCCTCCCACCTCAGCCTCCCCAGTAGATGGGACCACAGGCATGCGCCACCACGCCCAGCTAATTTTTGTATTTTTTGTAGAGATAGTTTCACTATGTTGCCCAGGCTGGTCTTAACTCCTGGGCTCAAGCAGTCCTCCTGGCTTGGCCTCCCAAAATGCTGGGATTACATGAGTGCGCCACTGCACCTGGCCCCGAGAGCAGGATTTTAGGTGGAGTTGTGTTCTCTCTGTCTGTGCCCTCTGGAAAGGTGAATTCTGTCTTTGTAGAAAGCTGTCTGCTTGGACTGTTGAGTCCTCCAGGTGGCATGCACATTCTTGACCAGCAGCAGAGGTAGAATTTTTGTGTTGGGGATCTTAGTTATTGTTAGGAACAGGCTCTCGGAAATGCCTCTCACCCTTGATTGTTGGGGATTTCTCAGCCTGGAATGTCCTGGCCAAGCTCTCCCCCAGCCTTGTTTTTCCATTTGGCAAGTCTACTTATTCTTCTCAGGTTGCCCCCATCCATTCATGGAGCTCTGTTCATAACCACTATTGCACTGCATCAGAGTTAGAGGTCTTGTGTCCATATCCCCAACTAAAGTTATTTAAACACAGATGCTGTATTCTGTTTTGTTTGGTAGCACTGCATTGGGATTTTGGCCTTGTGTATTCGGCGTTTAGTATGTGCTTGAAATACTGGATCTTCCTTAGAAGGAATGAACAGGAATCATATATGGTAAATGCAGCTGAGAGTTGGGGAAAATCTTGGCTCCTAAGAATCCTAAGAATGTCTGGAGAAGTGAATGTTAGTCTGGAGATTCTCAGAAAAATCTATTAACAGACACTGGTAACTTTGCCAAGGAATGTGGACCTGGGCTCTTTCATTTTGACTTTATGATCTTGTTAAGAGGTGTTCTTTTGCATCAGGCCAATGGGTGGAATTTGCTTGAAGGGCAGATTTTCTAATAGAAAATCTATGAAAAACATTTTCAGTTTCTAAACAACTTTAGCGACAAAGCTTTGAAACAGGTGATCTCTTAAACTATGTCTAAAGAAAACGCCTTGCCTTATAAAAAATGGTCCTGAATCCAAAGTAGAAACACGTAAAACTGTTTAGGCTATGGGCCTTGGGAACTTGGAGATACTTGTACAAGCAACCTTGGAGTTTTTGGAGAATATTTGAAATGGGAATTCCTGGGCTGTGTGGCAGGGGAAACTGAACTTCCTACTAATAAGCAAGTAGCAGTGCAGAACTTGAGACTTACTATCAATAGTTAAGATACATTTGAATAACTCTCCAAAAAACAAGATAAATCTCTATGTGTTAATATTCCCTACTTTTTATATCACTGTGTCCTATCTACATTGTTAAAAATTATACAGACATTTTAATGATTATATGTACTAGTCAGCTTTGCTGTGGTAATAACTCCAGAAATGCAAAGGTGTGCAACAAACATGTATTTCTAGGTCATGTTGTGTGTCAGTGGCTGTGAGTCAGCTTCTCTGGCCCTCTCCTGCAAGTCTTCCCATTCCAAAGGAGCAGCCCCTGTTTGGGACACACTACTTTCAAAGTCGAGGAGCAAGGGAGCTGGTGGAAGCATGCGTTGGCCGTTAAAGGATCTGCTCTAATCCGATGTACATTCATGTACCATGTACCAGTGGCCGCAGCAAGTCACGTGTCCAAGGCCAAAGTCAGTGTGGTGGGAATGTGTCTTCCTGTGGGAAGTCACTTGGCAATAAGAAGAATATATGATCCTTTTAGAGGAAGGGAAGTTCATAATTATGAACACTAATGCAATCTACCATGTAGTCTTTGTCCTCCACTTCTTTCCCAGAACACTTAGTAAATATAGCAGTTCATGTTTACCACTTAAAAATGCTTTAAACACATTTGCTCCCTATTGTGTATATTAAAAATTTCAGATAATTTGGGAGGAGCCTGACCTATTGGCATGAACTGGTGTGGCAGATCACTGTATGAGTTCAAGTATTCTTCTCTATATTATTGCAGTACCTAGACTTTCCAGAATGGTTTTGAATTATGGCAAATACTTTATATCTGAATGTAGTGGACATGCCTTTGTGATTTAAAAGGTCTTCATTTTAAAAATATGTCCACTACATTTTTGACTGTTTTATTGTTATTAGAGATAATTTACAGAGCATGAAATTCACCATTTTAAAGTATATAATTGAATGTATATTCACAGTGTTGTGCAACCATCATCGCTATCTAATTTTAGAATATTTTGTCACCCCAAAAAGAAATTTGGTCTTTATTAAGCTGGCTCTCCCCATTCTCCCTACCTGTAGCCCCTGGCAACCATGTCTGCTTTCTATCTCTCAGGATTTGCCTGTTCTGACATTTCATATAAATGGAATTGTATAGCATGTGGCTTTTCTCATCTGGCTTCGTTCACTTAGAATAATGTCTTCAAGATGAATTGCTGATGTTTTCTGATAAATACTTTTAAACATATTTAGGAACTTTTTTTTTTTTCTTTTTGAGATGGAGCCTTGCTCTGTTGCCAGGCTGGAGTGCAGTGGCGCATTTTTTTTTTTTTTTTTTTGAGATGGAGGCTTGCTCTGTCACCAGGCCGGAGTGCAGTGGCGCAAATGCACTGCTCACTGCAACCTCCGCCTCCTGGGTTCAAGCAATTCTCCTGCCTCAGTCTCCCAAGTATCTGAGACTACAGGTGCGTGCCACCACGCCCAGCTAATTTTTGTATTTTTAGTAGAGATGGGGTTTCACCATGTTGGCCAGGATGGTTTCAGTCTTTGACCTCGTGATCCACCCACCTTGGCCTCTCAAAGTACTGGGATTACAGGCATGAGCCACTGCACCTGGCCGGGAACTTTCTTTTTACTTCTTAATTTTACTTAGAGATTTAAATGGAATGGCTGATATGAGTGATACCAGTAAATATTTTGGTAGTTTTGGACATGAGTATCTTCAACAATGGTTATATATAGAATCAGTTAATGTAATAAATTGTATTGATAAATTTCCTAATGTTAAATCATTCTTGCTTCCCTGGAATACATTTGACTTGATTGTGGTATATATTTTTTTTCCAAAAATTCTTTTAGTGTACTGTTAGCCGTTACTTTATTAATGATGTTTATACTTGTTCTCAGTTTTCTTTTTTGTCCTAATATTTTGATACCGGATATAGATAGTCATCATGAAATGATTTGAAAGGTTTCTCCATTTTAAAATTATGTCTTAGAATATTTGAATAAAGTAGGACTTACTCTTTGAAGGTTCATGAGTGCTCACCGTAAAACACTTGGGACCCAGCTTACCTCTTAGTGGATGTTCTCTGACAATAGTTTTGTGGTTATTTATCTGTTTAGGTTTTTTATCTCTATTTAATTTCACCTTGATCACATAATTTTTCCTAGAAAGCCAGCTAGCTCATATAGATGTCCAAATTTGTTGGCACAGTTATTCACAGCACAACCTTTTAATTTACAATCATACATAGATACAAGTTCTAAATAGTTATTTCCTGTTCCCTTTTTCCATTTTCCTCTTTTTATTTTTTACTGAGACAGCCTGTTGCTCTGTCACCCAGCCTGGAGTGCAATGGCGCGATCTCTGCTCACTGCAACCTCTGCCTCCTAGGTTCAAGCAATTCTCATGCCTCAGCCTCCCGAGTAGCTGTGACTACAGGCTTGAGGCACCATGCCTGGCTAACTTTTTGTATTTTTACTAGAGACAGTTTCCCCATGCTGCCCAGGCTGGTCTTGAGCTCCTGGGCTCAAGCAATCTACCTGCCTCGGTCTCTCAAAGTGCTGGGATTATACGTTTGAGGCCACTACGCCTGGGCCCTTTTCCTTTTTCTGTATTGTTCAGATTTCCTAAGTTTTAGTTTATCTGATTCATCTTTTAGAAGATTAAATTTTGCTTTTGTGTATAACTTTTGTTCTTTTCTGTTTTAATTTATGCTTTCATTTTTAGATTCTCTTTCCACTTTCTTTAGGCTTTTTTTTTCTTTTTCTTTTTCTTTTATTGGGACCACAGAGTAAGTCTGGCCTAAAGGGTTCTGTTTTAAGGGCTTCATCTTTTTTCAAATGCATGTTTATCTGTTATTGAGGACTCTTGCTCTTTTTGTGTTTCGGTTTTCTTGGGTCTGAGTGATGAGCTAATGCCATTTTGACTTGTTTTTATGGTTTACTTGCCTCTGGTGAGGTAATAATTCAGGCCTGCTATTTGCCCCCATCAGAACAAGTGAATTATATTGGATCCCCTGTGTTTCTACTTGATGTTGTTAGCATTGTTTAGATCCATAGATTACTAGTTATCTGTCAGATGGGAAAGAAGCCTGGCTTTCTCTGTGTTTTAGCTGCTCCCCCCATCTCAGTAGAGCCCAGTCCCCCCAGCATTTGCAGTCTGGTCTGCTTTGGGCTTGTTGGACACACCCCGGGGCAGCCAACCCAGATGCCTTCATGTTCCTATGAGCTGCTGCTTCCATCTCTACCCATCATGGCCGGGGCAGAAGGCCATGTGGGCAGGGTGCCCTCTGCTGGTGGCCCACACTTGGTGTATTTGCCTGTGCTTGGCATCCCCTTGGCCACAGTCACAGCAGCCAATGCCTTGGTGGTCCTGGTTTGCCCCACTGCCGAACCTTCCGTGTCTTCTATTCCCCACTGACAATCACACTTTCAAATTAGGGTGCGTGTAAAGGGGGATCAAGGACATTTTCTACTTATTAAGTAACCTTGATAACCTGAAGTAACTTCAGTGACATGGGTTAGATTCCTCTGGGTTCTTTTTTCAGTTGTGGCCCAGGTAGAGCCAGCAGACAGCCAGCCTTTGAGACCTTTGGCATTTGGATGGCACCCTTTCCTCGTTTCCAGTATTGACATGACTCCAGTCACGGTTTTTCATGTTCTTTTTACCTCCACTGTTTTTTTTTTTTTTCTTCCATTCTCTAGGTTAAATTAGTATCTGGAGGGTGGAAAAAGGGAGAAAGCAGAGGCTTGTGTTCAACTCACTGAGTTTATCTAGAGGTCTGGCTTTCTAATTTTTTAAATGAGTGTGTCACATTACACATACAAACATGATTGCTTCCTGGTTATTGAGCCTTTGGGATTTTTCTAGGTTCACTCTGTGTTCTTTGTGTCATGAACATCTTTGAACAGAACATTTTTGAGATTGTCCCTTTGAGTTTATTCTCCAAAGTGGGCTTAGCTTTAGTTTTACAACAAAATCAACAATCAAGAATATTCAGTTTGTGTAGAACACATTCATTCATTCTTTTTTTTTTTTTTGAGATGGAGTCTTGCTCTTGTCGCATAGGTTGGAGTGCAGTGGGGTGATCTCAGCTCACTGCAACCTCCGCCTCCCAAGTTCGAGCAGTTCTCCTGCCTCAGCCTCCTGAGTAGCTGGGATTACAGACATGTGCCACCACCCCCGGCTAATTTTTGTATTTTTAGTAGAGATGGGGTTTTACCATATTGGTCAGGCTGGTCTTGACCCCCTGACCTCGTGATCCACCCGCCTCAACGTCCCAAAGTGCTGGGATTACAGGTGTGAGCCACTGCATGCGGCCAACACATTCTTTAAGCATCTGCTGTGTACTTGGCACGAGGGAGGTAAATTAAGACAAGTAATATGCAGTCTCTGTATTCAGAGAGCCATCATTTTACCCTTAATGTAAAGATGCCTTGAGAGGCTTTGTCAGGCTCCTCTGAGACTAGATCATTCACTTGCCCATATTCCTCCAATAGAATCAAAAAGAAAAATTAGATTGTTTTAGCATGACTTATTTTTATTAAAACTATATTGGCTTCTAGTCTATACCACTCTCTTTTCATAAATCATATGTTTAATGTAATATAAAATTTTGCCAGATTTATGTTAATTTAATATTCTGTCTTGTGGCTGGCTGACCATAACGGTGTATCTTAAAATTGAAATTCTTTGAACCAAAGGAGTTTGTAAAGCAACCTCACTCTGCATCTATCTTCCTAGGGTAAAGAAACAGTGGGAAGGGGGAAGAAATGCTCTTATAATGGAGACCTACATAGTGAAAATTGGTATTTTGCAGCAATGGGGAGTTTTCATTATTAATCAACTATGTAGTTGTAACTCTTCACAAAGGCTATTCTGGATATCCTTTGTTATAATAAAATCATTAAGAAAATATTGAGACTGCAGGTCTCAATGCAATTTTTATTTTCAGCAACATTTATTGTGTGTCTGCTATGAACCCAGCCTCATAGTTTATAAGAGGATGCAAGAATACTTACAAGCACGTGTGTGTGTGTGTGTGTGTGTGTGTGTGTGTGTGAGAGAGAGAGAGAGAGAGAGAATAGTGATACAGCACCAACCATGTACCAGACACTATTCCAACTACTTCCATATACTAACTCAATCCCACTATATCCATTTTATAAGTGAGGACACTGGGGCTTAGAGAGATTAAGAAGCTTGCTTAAGTTGCACTGGTAGTAATTAGTGGTACTGGGATTCAGAACTGGGCAGTCTGGCTCAGGTTAGCCTCAGTTGCTTGTCCTTCCACAGACATTTATTGAATACTTTTGATAGGCAAGGGATTGAATTTGGTCGTTTCGAAGATTCATTCATTCATGAAATACTTACTGAGTACCTACCATGGGCCAGGGTAGCATAGGAGGGAAGAATCTGGAGTATGTGGCAAGATCTGATTGACTGACTCTCCCCTCCCTCACTCCCAACAACTGATTCGAGAACTAACTTCATACTGTCTGGCCCAAGACATTTCATATCTTTATGTGGGCTGTTCCTGGAAGGTTATTGGCTGAGGTTCCCAGGGCAAATGTTAGGGGAGTTGGCTTGAAGTCACTACCCGACCTGGGGAGACAGGAAGATAATCACACACACACTTACAATACAGTCACACACACACACACATGATGAGCAAGGCACAGTTGCAGTCACTGGGGACTTACAGTGTTTGTGGATATGTTTGATGTATAAATAAATGATTAAAACTACAAAATGCCTCAGTGGAGGTGTCTTCAAAGTATTGAGAAGGGTGTGAGTAATTCTACCAGGGAGTGGGTCAAGGAAAGCATTAAAGGAGAGGGGATTCAAACAGATTCCTGGAAGATATTTGGAGATTATGATGTACAACAGGGGAGCTTTTCCAGCAAAGATAAGGGGCATGAAACAGCTGAGTGGTTCTTGGGAACTGGTCCCTCGGATGTGGAAGGAGGTGGTAAGAAAGGAGGCTGCTGAGATCAAGCCAGGCTGGATTGTGGGAAACCACTGTCTGAGCTGCTTTTGGCATCTCTGCCTTAAGATTGTGAATTCTTTTTCTTTTGTGCAGTGTCTGTCCACTGACAGAGCTGTTCTGAGGCCCAGTGTGCTAGTGTTGATAAAATGTAAGGGAGGGCGCCTGTGATGCCTAGCATGGCATCCTGCCTGAGGTCAGTGTTTAAATGTTTACTGAAATGACCAAGACATGATGTTTATCCTGGAGTTCCAGAGAAGATGTTGTCCCCCTACAACTCCTCAGACACTGGGGTGTGGACACTGTGTGTCCCGTGGTACCAGTACATTGAAAAGGCAGTCCCATCAGTGGCCGCTGCTGTAGTTGGACTCTGCAGTCATGTCCACACTGAGAGGGGCTGTTGAAGGTGTGACGTCCCAGCTGATGAGCTTGTCCATCTGCCCTGTAGTCAGAAGCACAGCGGGAGAGAAGTGGAGGGGGGAGGTCTATTGCCATGAGTACCTTCTGTGAAAATGGTACCCTTTTAGTAATTACAGTTTTTTTGATACTGCATAAGTAAGTATGTGATTAAGTGATCTGTGGTCAGCAGAAATAGGAGTTGAAGGTGCCTTTTCTGTGTACTTTCTGTTACCCCCCAAGTTGGGTGACATTGCCCTTGACCCCAGGCCATGCTTCTTCACTCCACTGTGTCCCATTGCTCTTCCCAGATGTCCCATCATCAGCTAGAGCTCATGGATGTGACTGCTAGGTTAACCTCTAATTTCCTGTACGTTCTCTTACCTGGGGGCTAGATCATAACTCACCTGCAGAGCTCCAAGAGGAGAGAATATGGGGAAAGCACCCCCTGCTCCCCAGCCTGTGATCTGATGGCCCACAGGTCACCAAGGCTCTTCCCATGGTGTCATGTCACTTTCTTGCCATATTCTTTAGTCTCTGTCTCCCAGTTATTCCAAAGTGACATTCAGAGGCCTTCACATCTGCTGCTAGGCAGGGCTCTGCTCTGTTACCAAACCTTCAAACCAAACAAGATAACTAACTAGGCCTTCTCAGTTTCACAGCCATTTTTTGAATACTGTAGGGACATAATTTATTCACTGGCTTCCTACCAAGACCTAAAGAGCGAGGTCTGTAATTTTAAAAATCCATCTTTCCCTTCCTTTCCTGGCATTTGCCCACTGACTACCTTCCTACCCACTACTCTCTTTTAAGAACGTCATGGAAAATTTTAAGCATATAGAAAAGGGAAGAGAATTGTATAATGAACCTGCAGGTACCAGCTTCAATGGTGATCAACTTGGGCATCTTGCATCATTTATATCCCCACCTACTCATCCTTAATTATTTTGAAGCAAATGCCAGACATTTTACTTTATTCATAAATATTTTAGTATATAATTTTAAAAGATGAAGATTTTGTAAAATCATACTTCCATTATCATACCCAATGATTCCTTAATATCAATATTCAAATTTCCCTAAATATCTCAAAATCTTTATCTTTTTGTGTCTTGTTTTAATGGAATTGGTTGATCTCTTAAGTTTCTTTACATCTATAGGTGCTTGCACTCTCTCTTCTTTTCCTTTTTCTTTTTTTTCTTTTTTTTTGAGATGGAGTCTTGCACTGTCACCCAGGCTGGAGTGCAGTGGCATGATCCTGGCTCACTGCAACCTCTGCCTCCCGGGGTTCAAGCAATTCTCCTGCCTCAGCCCCCCGAGTAGCTGGGATTACAGGCACACGCCACCATGCCCAGCTAATATTTGTATTTTTTTTTTTTTAGTAGAGACAGGATTTCACCATGTTGGCCAGGCTGGTCTTGAACTCCTGACCTCAAGTGATCTGCCCGCCTTGGCCTCCCAAAGTGCTGGAATTACAGGCATGAGGTACTGCTCCCAGCCAGGTTTCTTAACGTTTACCTGAGCCCACGCTGTGGTCTTGACAAAGTGGGAAAAACGGAGTATGCTCACAGGGAGCTTTCTTTGTTGAGGTTTTTTTGTTTGTTTGTTTGTTTTGACGGAGTTTTGCTCTTGTCGCCCAGGTTGGAGTGCAATGGTGCAGCCTCAGCTCACTGCAACCTCTGCCTCCTAGGTTCAAGCGATTCTCCTGCCTCAGCTTCCCAAGTAGCTGGGATCACAGGCATGCGCCACCATGTCCAGCTAATTTTTGTATATTTAGTAGAGACAGGGTTTCACCATGTTGGCCAGGCTGGTCTCGAACTCGTGACCTCAGTTGAGCCACCCGTCTCGGCCTCCAAAAGTGCTGGGATTACAGGCGTGAGCCACTGCGCCCAGCCCCTTGTTGAGGTTTGATGATGGTGGGGCCATTATGTTCTCTGCCCTTGAGCTGCTTACTTATGTTGGTTTCTCCAGCACTTCCTAAAAGACGAATTGGCATGAAATTGATTCAAAGCACTACCACAGTTTGTTTCTCTTGGTCGTAAAAGATTTGTTCACTCAAGAAACACTGAGTAAGGAGAGGCTTAGGTGTTTCGAAAGTTATTTTTGGATTTTTTTGCTGATATTCTCCAGTATGTGTTTTCATTTAATTTTAAGGTACTCTTTTCTTCTTTTAGGATCTCATTTTGCCCAATGGTGGTACTCCAGCAGGTACTTCAAGTCCAGCTTCTTCATCTTCCCTTCTCAACAGACTTCAGCTTGATGATGATATTGATGGTGAGACTAGAGATCTCTTCGTCATAGTCGATGATCCCAAGAAGCATGTGTGTACAATGGAGACTTACATCACCTATAGGATCACCACCAAAGTAGGTCCCTGTGTTATAGAATGCCCGTGTTGAGTGGTCTCAGGGAATTAGGGTCTACCTCAGTGCATTTTGCCTTTGCTCTCCCCCTCATTGTACAACTCTGTTCACCTTGATTACAATTGTGGGTGTGGCTTTTTGAGAGAATAGATGTAATTCAGATGAAAAGGATTATATATAATAGTTTTTTAAATCTTAGAATGAGGAAGAAATTGTGACTAAGATTTTTCAAATAAACAATCCCTATACGTGCGCTTATTTTTTTTTACCATGATACTATTTAACATGTTAATATCGTATTGCTTCTGAAATTTATGAATCATTGTATCAACCTAAATCACTGTGATGAGACTATGAATAAAATTTGGCCTAGGTGGGGTTGATGGTAGCAGGAGGAGGAATAATGGGAGGATAGAAACTAATACTGTCTTTCTGGTATGTGTCAGATACGTAGTGGGCAGGTGTTGAGATTTAATTGATTGATTAAATAACTTTTAAAATCATAACAATTTTTTATTTTGAGACAGAGTCTTGCTCTGTTGCCCAGGCTGGAGTGCAGTGGTGTGATCTCAGCTCACTGCAACTTCCACCTCCCTGGTTCAAGCAATTCTCTTGCCTCAGCCTCCTGAGTAGCTGGGATTATAGGCCTGTGCCACTATGCCCAGCTAATTTTTGTATTTTTAGTAGAGACAGGGTTTCACCTTATTGGCCAGGCTGGTCTCAAACTCCTGACCTCAGGTGATCCACACGCCTCGGCCTCCCAAAGTGCTGGGATTACAGGCATGAGCCACCACGCCCAGCCAAGATCATAACAATCTTAAAACTTATATCCGGCCAGACGCAGTGGCTCATGCTTGTAATCCCAGCACTTTGGGAGGCCGAGGCGGGCGGATCACAAGGTCAGGAGATTGAGACCATGGTGAAACCCCGTCTCTACTAAAAATAAAAAAAAATTAGCCAGGCGTGGTGGCGGGCACCTGTGGTCCCAGCTACTTGGAGTGTCTCAAAAAAAAAAAATAATAAAAATAAAAATAAAACATATCCTTTAGTTACAATTTTTCAGATGAGGAAATGGAGGTGGAAAGTTCAAATAACTTGCTCAAAGTTGCAAAGTTGGTAACCAGGATTCTAATTTGAATTTGTAGGACTATACAGCCTATATTTTAATTTTTTAAAACCATACTCTTTACATAATTCCACTTATAAAAGAATAATTTTAATGTATCATTTGTTACTTATGAAAATTATTTTTTGAATATTTAAAATAGTATTAAAGTTTTAGTCTTGGAACAAGGTTTCCCAATCTTGGCAGTATTAACCTTTTGGACTGAAGAGTTATTTGCTGTGGGGGGGCTGTCCTATAGAGTGTTTATTAGCAGCCCTGTCCTCTACCCATGAGATGGCAGGAGTGTTCTTCCCTGGAGTGTTCTTCCCTTAGTCCCCAGTTGTGACAACCAAAAATGTCTCCAGACATTGCCAAATGTTCCCTGGGGGACAGGATTGCCACCCCACCCCCGACCAGTTGAAAGCCACATATTTAGAGGAAGAATGACAATATTGACATTATTAGGGAGAGAATTCACATTATCACTTTATATTTTGGGACAAAAAGTGTTTAGTCAGGAAGCTATCCTATTTCTTGGTACCCCACCCCCACCAAGTCACATAACAATGATTTACAGATATTTTTGGAACCTTTAATAGATGGTGTCTTTATGGAAGGCATTAAGAGAAGCTGTGATGAGCATGTCTCTCGTCTTTTGCTGTGTCTTTTTTCTTCTTCATTGTAGAAAAAAATTATTTTGAAAGTTTTGTAAGTTCTGTACCTTTTAAAATTCTTTGGAAAGACAAGCAGGGAATAGAATACTCAAGTTTCTTGAATATTCTATATATATTGAATATTCTCTCTATATATATCCAAGTTTCTTGAATATTCTATATATATTGAGAAACACTCAAGTGTTTCTTCATCTCTTATTGGATGAAAATTTTATGTTTGTAAAAAAGTAAAAGAAGCAATGCTGAAGGCCACATACTGAGTGGAAGCAGGAAGCCTCCCTCAGCCCTTCTTACTTACCTTGTCCTTCTTGCCGAAAGCAACCATGGCTAAAATTTGCTCTGTGTCCTTCTAGTCGTTTTTCTTTGCGTTTACATTCGCACACATGTATAGTTAGAATGTATATGATTTAGATTTCAGTGTAATATTGCTTTCCAATGTTCCCTTCCATTTTATAGTATTTTTGAAGACCTTTCCATGTTCATATGACCATGTCTAGCTTACTCTTTCAATCTCTGCCTAATTATTTATGCAATAATTATATAATATCTTTTCTCTATGGACATTTAAGCCTGATCCAGTTTTTTGATGTTACTACTCTGTCTTTTCTTTTCTTTCTTTTTTTTCTTTTTTTTTTTTTTTTTTTTCAGTTGACAAAATACTATACGATAAATAAGTCTCTAGTCTCTTTTTCAAGAACATTGGAGTGTTGGGCTAAATAATGTTAAATTATAAAACAAGATTTTTCAAGGGACAATTTAAGTAGAAATCTATTAGTTTGCTAGGACTGTCCTAACAAATTACCACAACTTGGCGGTTTAAATCAATAGAAATATATTCTTCCACACTTGTGGAGGCCAGAAGCCTAAAGCAAGATATTGGCAGGGCCACACTCCCTTTGAAGGTCTTAGGGGAGAAAACTTCCTTGCCCCTTCCAGCTCCAGGTGGCTCCTAGTACCCTTGATTTATGGCAGCAAAACTCTAATCTCTTTCTCCCCCCTTTTTTTTTTTTTGAGACAGAGTCTCCCTCTGTCGTCCAGGCTGGAGTGTAGTGGCGTGATCTCAACTCACTACAACCTCTGCCCTCTGGGTTCAAGGGGATTCTCCTGCCTCAGCCTCCCGAGTAGCTGGGACTACAGGTGTGTGCCACCATGCCTGGCTAATTTTTGTATTTTTAGTAGAGATGAGGTTTTACTGTGTTGTCCAGCCTGGTCTTGAACTCCTGGTGTCAGGTGATCTGCCTGCCTGGACCTCCCAAAGTGCTGGGATTACAAGCATGAGCCACTATGTCTGGCTGCTATGCTGTGTTTTCTGCACCAGCTTCGCATGTAAAGATATGTCTATGTACGTACGTGTGCACATGCACAGTCTTAGCCCACTACACCACTGGGCGCCTAGCCCAGACATTGGGCTAGATGCTTACATATGTTATTTCCTCAGGGGACCTAGATTAATATACATATTTCCAGGAATTACATCCATTTATTTATTTTTTTCTAGGGTGACCTTATTTTTTACCCCGTAGTCAGTGAAAGGTAAGCCTGTTTTTCTTGAGTTGGTGCTGTAAACAGCCAAATGACAAAATGACCGCCTTGCTGGCACAGCAGTGCTTGCCCACCGTGACATTTTCCCTTGGCTTCTTGATTCTTCTGCCCCAAAATGCAAATACTGCAGGACTGCTGTTAACTGATTCAGAGGCTAACGCGCAGCTGCAACTCGCCAGTCCTTCCTGTGCTGCTTCTCTTTCCTTCCCTGCCTTTTTCCTTCTGTGTTCTTATTTCTATCCCTTCTCTTGGGCTTGATTTCCTATAAGTCATTAAATGCCTTAGAGTAACGTTTTCCGAGTTCTAGCAGCACATTTTCACTTGGCTGTGATGCCAGCACCTCAAGATAATCTTGTTGCAGAACTGAGTTTTACTTTTTATCATTTCTTTCACGTCTGATCCCAAACCAGAGTTGTCTTCTTTTCCTGTTTCTAATAGTGACACTGGGTTTATATTTTGGTGGTGCATTCAGAGGCTTCTTTCTGAAGTTGTATTGAAGGATATGGTGGGGGTGTGTGAGAATGAGAGAAATAGAACAAACAGGAGGAACACGGGATCCTAACACCTGACCCTGTCCTGGGACTTCCACTTCTGCAGAGGTCCTCAAACAAAGTTAATGGTCAGAGGACAAGGTTGTTCAAATGCTTTGCTTTATTACCTTAAGGCTTTGATGCTCTAGTCCTAATTCAGATTCCTGATGACCAGGGCTGGACAAAGTACAGAGCTCTTTTCACCTGAGCTAAAATGAGTTGAGGGCTGACAGCCAATGTAGGCAAAGAATTATCCACCCAAATCTAAGGTACCAGTATATCCTCTCCCCAGTGGTGGAGAGCCAGTTTCGGCCTTCTTAGGGCAGGCAGCTTCTGGCTCTTTTTTTCTGCAGACTCCAAGAAAGTAACATCATAACAGCAGCTAGTTATTGGACACTTACCATGCACTTTTTTGCAATTGAAACCCTTTTATTTTTATGTCCTATAAGTAATGTATGTTTGTTGTAGAAAAAAAAGAAAGTTCAAGTAAGCTAAAACACTAAAGAATGCCTATATGCTCACCAGCCAGAAATAATTGTTGGTGACTTTCTATACTACTTTTCTTCATCCAGTTACAAAAATGAGTATTTTTATACTGCCAATTCACTTAATACATTGTGAACATCTTTCTATGCTAGGAAATGCCAGTAAGCATGCTTTTATGCCATTGTTTATAAGACTGCAATAGTGTTTCATTGTATGGATGTGCCCTCATTTATTTTGTGCTAAATGCTTTACGTATATATCACTTAATCTTCACACTCAATGAAGTAGATATAAATACCGTTGTCTTACAAATGAGAAAATTCAGAGACAGAGATGTTAAGAAAGTTGCTCAAAGACATGCAACTCATGGGTGGTGGAGCTAGAACTTGAGTCCAGGTCTCTCAGATTCTAAAGATAATAAATTTTAATAATCTTGCCCAAAAGACATGATTTTCTTTTTTTCTTTTTTTTTTCTTTTTTAACAGAGTCTTGCTCTGTTGCTCAGGCTGGAGTGCAGTGGTCTGACCTCGGCTCGCTGCAGCCTCTGCCTCCCAGGTTCAAGCGATTCTCCTGCCTCAGCGTCCTGAGTAGCTGGGATTACAGCACTGTGCCTGGCTAATTTTTGTATTTTTAGTAGAGTTAGGGTTTCATCATTTTGGACAGGCTGGTCTCAAACTCCTGACCTCAGGTGATCTGCCCACCTCAGTTTACCAAAGTGCTGGGATTATAGGCATGAGCCACTGCGCCTGGCCCAAAAGACATGATTTTCAAGAGAGGGGTGGCCCCAATACCCAGCACTGTGGTCTAGTAGCATGATCTGTGTGGTTGAAACTGACAATAGACGTGAGGGTGAGGAAACAGAGGCAAGCCTTCAACTCCCTTCAGGGGTTATTATTTTCTTGTGTCTAGCCTCATTACCAGTGGTGTGTAAAAAAAAAAAAAAAAAAGTCATAACACCCCAACTAGTTCCTCTTTCTAAATGCCTCAGTGGTCAACGGAGTCTAAAGGCTGCTCAGAGGCTGAATTATGTGCAATGCAAAGTGGACGTTAGTTTAATGGCACAGTTACTGCTGACTGTGGTGTGAGCAGTTTCGTTGGTGTAGTGATGCAGAACCCAAGTGCGTTAGAGTGCGTGAGGGGTAAGAGAGAGAAGAGTGTTAGAATTTTGGCAATGAAAGCAAGCATAGAGAGCAGTGGTCAGAAGTGGGTGTGGGTTTGAGGGAGAGGGAGGCTGTTGTTTTTTTTGGCGGGGGGTGGGGGGCTGCTGCTGTTTTTAAGGATGAAAGAGACTTGTTTAAGTGCCAGTTGCCCAGTATTGGTAGAGAAGAAGGCATTAGGTTGAAGATTGGAGAGTAGGATGGAGGCTTCTGGGAAGACGGAGGAAGCTAGAATTGCCACTGAAGGGGCGGTGTACTTTTTCCATTGTTTGTGGAGAAGGAAGGGAAGTTTGTTTTGTGGCAGGAAGTTAAGGGGTTCTTTGCTTATATCTGCAGTTTTCTCTCTGAATAAATGATGAAGTCTTCTAAGGGTAGGGGTGGTTTGAAGTGGGGATTAGAAATTTTCAAAACTTTTATGGGCTTTTTGATAAATGATTTGGACAATGTGAGAGTGAGCTGACTTAAAGGAGTATGAAAAGGGTGCCTGGCAATGTTGGAGGGTCTGGTTGTGCTCACATGCCCAGGTCTGGTAGAGCAAGTGGGTTTTTACAAGTTGGGTGAATGGGCGGTCGGGAGGGAACATTTAGATATTGTTGTAAGTAAGTGATTGAAGTTCTGGGCCATGGAATGGATGCTGAGTAAAGAAGGAAGGAAGTAAAGACATGAATGGATGGAATGTCAAGGAACTTAGGTCCCAAGAGGCTGAGAAACCAGGGATGTTGGGAAGAGGAAGAGTCTGAAATATAGGGGATGTCATTTAGAGGGAGATGTGTGGGTTTCTCCCTGGTGACGATCTGGGAGAGGCTGTGGAATGGAAGGAGACATTGCTTGCCTAGAGGCTGGTGTTGTGTGTGTGAGCCACCTAGATCTCGAGGGCACCTAGGTTGCGGAAGGGCTTGGAAAGGAAGCCTGAGAGCCAGCTGCTTGAACCTTCAGGGCATCAGGAGAAATGGCAGAGCTGTCAGTGGATGACAGCTGTGCGGGAGAGATAGAGGATGTATGTCACTGGATGGCACGAGCCTCAGAAGGGTTTTCACAGGGTGGTGGAGGAGTGGTGATCAGGGTCTGTGTGGAAAGAGGAGCATGTCAGCAGCAGCTCCTGGCCTTGGGCCGGGTGAGGCTTGTGGAAGGCGAGCAGCTCACAGAGGGACTGATGGCAGGGAAGCCCCATTCTCAGGGAGAGCCAGGTTTCAGAATTTGAATGGGCAGAAGAACGCCAAGACTTTATTAACTATGGCATGGGTCTTCCAGAGAGCTTGGCAGAAAGATCTGAGAGGAACGAGATAAGTGGAAGTCCATGTCGGAAGAAAGGAAGGCAGAGGAGCGTGAGGATGAAAGGCTGGAAGCCTCTGTAATTGTCATTCTCAGGGCAGTGGGGTTTTGAGGCAGAATGGGACTGGCTGGTTTTTCTTTGATAAGGGAAGAGATCCCTTTGTTGGGAGATGGGGGTTGCCTAGAAATCTTAAGATCCAGCTGTGGCCTGCACAGATGGCACTTGTGATAAAGACCACGTCTCTCTGGAGTGACTCAGTTGTAAATTTTGGATCAAATGGATGTTCTTCGGAATGGCCCTGGGCCACAGTTGTTGGGCATGTCAGCTCTTGGGGCATAAGGGGAGACCTTATGTGGTAGGGTGAGTGAGGCCCAGTAGGTGGAGTGCCCTGCTGGGTGACCGATTAGACTGTGATTCTGTGCTGGGTCTTCTAAAATGTTGAACTTTCAAAGGAAAAAAAAATTGCCAGGGATGTCTGGAGATGACCAGAGATGTATTCACGTGGAGTGATGGTGTTACACTTCTAGCATAGCAAAAATGAGTCTTCTTGACTATGATTCTTGTGCTTGGTCACCTGTTCTTAGACCTGACTGTACCTGTGCGCCCGTGACCTTGTGATCTTTGGACATTCTGCATTGTGGACACACGATGTGGAAGGACATAGAACAAAGTGATGTAGTGGTTGTCTCTGATTATGGAATTGTGCGTGTATGCTTTTCATTCTTTTTTAAAAATTGTTTACTATAGCTATTCAAAAATAGAGATAAATGTATATTTTTAAATTTTCCTAAGTTAGATCCTGAATTTCACAGAGGAAAAATTTACTACAAACTTATCTTTGGAGTTTTACTGGTCTGCCTGTTTTATGAATACTGTGAGTCCTATAAATGTATTTCTATCCAGAAATTCCAAGTAGTGTCTCTGGCCCAGTTTTAGCTGGTGTGCAGTGTTTCATTGTGAGTGTGTTTTGGTAGCCTCATTCCTGGCTCTACTTTTTCCCTCTGTCCTTGTTTTTTCTTTATCTTTTTCACCTACTTCTAATTTATGTCATTTGATCGTATTTTACCTATCACTTCATCTTTTCTAGAACAAATTGTGGTAAAAATAAGTAAAATAAATACTGGGTCAGAGAGTGTGCAAGCATCCATTTATTTATTTATTTTTTGAGATGGAGTCGTCCTGTGTCACCCAGGCTGGAGTGTAGTGACGCGATCTCGGCTCACTGCAACCTCCGCCTCCCAGATTCAAGCAATTCTCCTGCCTCACCCTCCCGAGTAGCTGGGACTACAGGCATGGACCACCGCACTCGGCTAACTTTTGTATTTTTAGTAGAGATGGCATTTCACCATGTTGGCCAGGCTGGTCTTGAACTCTTGACCAAGTGATCTGCCCACCTTGGCCTCCCAAAGTGCTGGGATTACAGGTGTGAGCCAACACGCCTGACCTTGAGCATCCATTTCATGATAACTTCTTACCTTATTGCTTTCCAAAGCATCAAACAAGTTTTTCTTGCTGTATTAAGTTCCCGATGTCCTTAAAGGAGCTTCTAAAAAATGAGCATTGTGTGTGTGTGAGACTATAAAAATATTGTATGAGAATGGTGTAAAATTTGGAAATAAGGGTGAATATAAAGAGGACAGTTCTCATTATCAGCTTTAAATTTTTCTTCTAAATTTTTTAATATCCAGATATTAATGTAAATGAAATCCTTATGTACAATTAATTTTGTATCCTCCCATTTTCCCTTAAAACAACAGGCCGGGCATAGTGCCTCATGCATATAATCCCAGCACTTTGGGAAGCTGAGGTGGGTGGATCACTTGAGGTCAGGAATTTGAGACCAGCCTGGTCAACATGGTGAAACCCCATCTCTACTAAAAATACAAAAATTATCTGGGTGTGGTGGTGCACGCCTGTAGTCCCAGCTACTTGGGAAGCTGAGGCAGGAGAATCACCTGAACCTGGGAGGTGTGGAGGTTGCAGTGAGCCGACATCACGCCACTATACTCCAGCCTGGTCGACAGAGTGAGACTCTGTCTCAAAAAAAACCCCTCAAAACAACAGTGTCTTACACCCTGGTTGTGGTGGCTCATGCTTGTAATCCCATCACTTTGGAAGGCTGAGACAGAGGATTGCTTAAGGTCAGGAGTTAGAGACCAGCCTGGGCAACATAGTGAGACCCCTATCTCTAGAAAAAAAAAAAAAAACCACCAAAAATCAGCCAGATATGGTGGCATGTGCCTGTGGTCCAGGTACTTGGGAGGCTGAGGTGGGAGGATTGCCTGAGCCCAGGAGTTTGAGGCTACAGTGAACTATGATTGTGCCACTGCCTTCCAGCCTGGGGGACTGTATTGAATTTTTTTTTTTTTTTTTTTTTTTTGCGAGACAAAGTCTCGCTCTGTTGCCCAGGCTGGAGTGCAGTGGCGCAATCTTGGCTCACTGTAACCTCTGCCTCCCAGGTTCAAGCAGTTCTCCTTCCTCAGCCTCCCGAGTACAGTAGCTGAGACTACAGGTATGCACCACCATGCCTGGCTAATTTTTGTATTTTTAGTAGAGACAGGGTTTCACCGTGTTGGCCAGGCTGGTCTTGAACTCCTGACTTCAAGTGATCCGCCTGCCTCGGCCTCCCGAAGTGTTGGGATTGCAGGCATGAGCCACCACTCCTGGCTCTTATCTAAATTAAAAAAAAAAAAAAAAAAGTCTTACCAACAAAATTACTGACAACCATAGAATAAATATGCCATAATTTCATTAATAGTTTTTTATTGTTGAATATTTAGGTTGCTTTGATTCGTTGTTGATTTAAATAATATTGCAATGAAGATCATTATGCAAATATCCTTGCCACAGTTTAGACATTATTTTCCAATGGTAGATTCCTAAAGTAGAAAAGCAGTGATTAGACATAACTAGAAAAGAAAATCATAGAGACTATAGGTGAATATTTTTATAAGCTTGCAGTGGGGATGGCCTTCTTATTGAAGACCCCAAAAATAGCATAAAGGGCAAATATGGATGAAATCAATAATAAAACAATGGAAAGATTCTGTATCAGACAAACCATTTGGAAATCATGATAGGCAAATGGTAATAAAGAACTTACACAAATGAAAAAGACTTGACTCACAATTTTTATTTTTATTTTTATTTTTTTGAGTTGAGGTCTTACTCTGTGGCTCACACTGGAGTGCAGTGGTGCAGTCTTGGCTAGCTGTAACCTCTGCCTCCCAGGCTCAAGCGATTCTCCCACCTCAGCGTCCTGAGTAGCAGGGACTACAGGTGCATGCCACCATGCCCGGCTAATTTTTGCATTTTTTGTAGAGATAGGGTTTTGCCATGTTGCTCAGGCTGGTCTCGAACTCCTGGACTCAAGCTATCTGCCTGCCTCGGCCTCCCAAAGTGCTAAGATTACAGGCATGAGCCACTGCACCTGGCTGGACTTATAATTTTTAAAAAGACCCCTGATAAAACAAGAAAAATACTTTTCTTCTTTTGGCCAATAAACATTTGAAAGGATGTTCAATCCCAATAGTAATTAAAGAAACAACTGTAAACAAAGATGATGTATTATTTTTCGTTTATCGGTCCACCAAAGATAACTAGTTCCTGCGAATATGTGGTAAGAATATAAATTGCTATATTTCTGAAAGCAGTTTGTCAATTAAAAAGTATATGTACACTTTTGTCCAGCAATTCTATCTTTAGGAATTTATTTTAAGGGAATTATCAGGTGCTCAATGATGTTTACAAAAGCACTGTTTATTGATGGAAAAATTGGAAACAACTTAAATGGGGACTTGGTTTAATTATCGTGTAACCATTCAGTGGAATACTATGTATATGTTAAAAATGACTATGTACATCTGAACTTACTGCTGTAGAAAGATGTCCAAGATGTGCTAAAAGAGATACAGACAATGAGTAAATGAATGAATATGCATAGAAAAATATGGAAACATATAAACCATGTTAATTGTGTCTTTCTCTATTTAGAGGGATTATGGCTGATCTTTTATTTTCTATTTATTTTTCTTGAAGTTTTAAAATAAGTATATAACCTGAATAAATAGAAGGAAAAAAAAAAGCCTGTTCCCCAAAAGTGAAATTGATTGTGGCAAAAATAAAACGTGTGTTCTATTGTGCTGTCTTTTGTAGTTACCAAAAATGATTTCAAAGTTAGAGTAGAAACATTAAATAAACTGTAATTTATGAAATGGATCTGAAAAACGTAAGAGAAATCATCAGTTAATTGTGTAACTTTTTTTTTTTTTTTTTTTTTTTTGAGACAGAGTCTCTTGCTCTATTGCCCAGGCTGGAGTGCAATGGCGCAGTCTTGACTTACTGCAACCTCCACCTCTGGGGTTCAAGCAATTCTTGTGCCTCAGCCTCCTGAGTAGCTGGGATTACAGGCACCCGCCACCACAACTGGCTAATTTTTGTATTTTTAATAAAAACGGGGTTTCACCATGTTGGCCAGGCTGATCTTGAACTCCTGACCCCAAATGATCAGCCCGCCTCGGCCTCCCAAAGTGCTGGGATTACAGGCGTGAGCCACTGCGCCCAGCCAATAATTGTGTAACATTTAAGAAGGCAAAAAATAGAGCCTTGCATCAGTTTGGTTTACAATGAAAATGAGTTGCTTTAATTTGTCACCTTTCAAAATATGCCTTTCATTAGCCCATAATCATTGGCAAGTTCTCACATGGAGCCTGTTGGGGGGAGATGGGAGGTCTTGAACTTCCCTTCCAACTCTGTTTTTGTTTTTTTGAGACAAGATCTCACTCTGTCGCCCAGGCTGAAGTGCAGTGGCACAGTCAGCTCACTGCAGTTGTCTCGACCTCCTGGGTTCAGACGATCCTCCTGCCTCAGCCTCTGAGTAGTAGGGACTGCAAGTATGCACTTACCACACCTGGCTAATTTAAAACTTTTTTTTTTGCAGAGATGGGGTCTCGCTATGTTGCCCAGGCTGGTCTCAAACTCTAGGGCTCAAGCTGATCCTTCCTTTTTGGCCTCTTAAAGGGCTGGGATTACAGGCATGAGCCACCACGCCCTGCCCTAACTCTCTTCTTACTGTTGAACCTAGGGCTCAAAGAGGCTTAGTGACATGTTAGGGATCTGGTAGGGATGCAAGAACTGCATAGGCACAGAGTCCTTCCCACTCCGCCTGTGTGGGCGGTGTGAGGATGGGAGTATCAGGCCACTTGTTCCCAATATTTCTGTCATGCTGTGCTTGAAAATTTGTCAACAATGACTTGCTCTCTGGATTTAAGTGTTGTCTTTTTTTTCTCTCTCCAATCCTACAATGCTAGTTCCTTTGGGAAAATCATCTGATAAGTCACAAATACCTACATTGAGTGAATTTTCCCCACATCTTCACCCTTGCAAACACAGGGGAAGGTCGGTTTCATAGGCATGTGCTGGTATGTGGGACTTGAAGAGGGGAAACAGTGCAGTTAGTTGGGGGTCAGTCCAAGAACGAGTCCTTGAACTTCACCATTTTGCTAAGACTGTGAACACAGGTTTTGGGGAGGATGAAATCATAATTTTTGATGCTAGAGCTGTTCACAGCTTTTTCTTTGAGGAACGACTCTCGTTCATGTGCTTAAAGATTTTCTTGGTGCTGTGAATTAAAACAGACTTTTGGCTTAAAAGAGTAAATTTATGAGATGTAGCTTGACCCATTTTTATCTTGTACTTTAATTTCTGAGAACCATGACAGTCATATAGTGTGTATCCTCATAGGGAAAAATGGCTTATGTGAGACACGGTTTAATTTGTGCCAGTAAATGAGTAAAAATCTTGTTTTGTTATAAATCAACTTAATTTTATTTAACATTGATTTTCATTATTAAAGTGCTGCAATCACATTTCAGAAAACTTTAAAAATTGAGAAAAAGGGGTGAGATTATTAATATTTTTCTGCAATGCAATGGCATTTTTGTATTATTTCTAGATTTTTTCTTATCCATCTAAAATATAACAGTTCCAGGGTTGTGGTTCTGGCAGAATGTGGCAGATTAAGCAAAACCTTTTCTATTTTCATCTAATCTGTCCCCGAAATGAGCAGTGATCTATTATCTTTACTTTTTATTTCCTCTGGCAAAACTTGTCAGCATATTTAGCAGAAGGTGGAGACAATTTCTTTTCACAGATTTGGATTTAGTAGCAATATCCTAAGTGGATTTTTTCTGCTAAAAGAAATTGTTAGAGTTAAGCTTGGAGGAAATGAATCAAATGTTTCTAAACAATTCTGGGGGTTAGTTGAATTCTATTTCCTGAGGGTAGGGAAAAAAAAAAGTGGCTTTTTTTTTTTTTTTTTTTTTTGAGACGGAGTCTCGCTCTGTCACCCAGGCTGGAGTGCAGTGGCACAATCTCGGAAGACTGGCATTTTTATTCCAGCTCCTTGAATTTTTAACTGGGCTCAGTGTCCTAGACTGGTCTATTCTGTGTTGGTAAACTCTGCCATTTGGCTGGTGTGTTTGGTGGAAGGAAAATGTGATCTTGCCTAGTTTGGTTATTCTAAGAGAGCTTTTTTCCTTCCCTTCAGCCAAGATATGCTATTCCCTTATGCTTATTTTTTTTCCATTCTCTTCTTTGCAGAGTACTCGGGTGGAGTTTGACCTGCCAGAATATTCTGTTCGTCGAAGATACCAGGATTTTGACTGGTTGAGGAGCAAACTGGAAGAATCCCAGCCCACTCATCTCATTCCCGTAGGTAGTTAAGTCACTACAGCTTGTTCTCACTTGTCCTGTGTTGTCTTTCCTGAAGGGGTTCACTCAACTCTCATTTCTTAAGTTATACAGACTCACCCAGCAAACGTATGTAAAACATGCTAATGGACACTGTATATAATACTTCACCTATTAGGTTTTAGTTTCTGATTTGCTATATAGAAACCCAGTTTTTCACTGGGTGTATACCTAAAGGATTATAAATCATGCTGCTGTAAAGACATATGCACACATATGTTTATAGCGGCACTATTCACAATAGCAAAGACTTGGAATCAACCTAAATGTCCAACAACGATAGACTGGATTAAGAAAATGTGGCACATATACACCATTGAATACTATGCAGCCATAAAAAATGATGAGTTCGTGTCCTTTGTAGGGACATGGATGAAACTGGAAACCATCATTCTCAGCAAACTATCGCAAGGACATTAAAACAAACACTGCATGTTCTCACTCATAGGTGGGAATTGAGCAATGAGAACATGTGGACACAGGAAGGGGAACATCACACACAGGGGACTGTTGTGGGGTGGGGGGAGGGGGGGATAGCATTAGGAGATATACCTAATACTAAATGATGAGTTAATGGGTGCAGCACACCAACATGGCACATGTATACATATGTAACCTGCACGTTGTGCACATGTACTCTAAAACTTAAAGTATAATAATAATGAAATGAAAAAAAAAATAGCCAGTTTTGCGGCTGGCTGGGCTTTCTTTAGCCACAGCAGTAGAAATCTATCACAGAATCCATTGCCACAGTTTTTCATGTAAAAAACAAGGAAACCACCTAACACTATTTATTGAAGCAACGTGACATTTATCTACTCCAGTGCTTCCATCTGCACAGTTTTTAAAAAACAGAACCAGAGCAAAAGAAATTTAATTTTTTTTAATTTTTTTTTTTTGAGACAGAGTCGCACTCTCTTGCCCAGGCAGGTGTGCAGTGGCATGATCTCAGCTTACTGCAAACTCCGCCTCCCAGGTTCAAGTGGATCACCTGCCCCAGCCTCCTGGGTAGCTGGGATTACAGGCACATGCCACCACGCTCAGCTAGTTTTTGTATTTTTAGTAGAGACGGGGTTTTGCCGTGTTGGCCAGGCTGGTCTCGAACTTCTGATCTCAGGTGATCCACCGATCTCGGCCTCCTAAAGTGCTGAGATTACAGGTGTGAGCCACCACGCCTGGCCTCAACATTTATATTGAGTACTTTTCTGACTACTTTTGTTAAAAGTAGAAATAATAACAGTTTGGACACCAGATGTTTCTTTGGGCCTTGGGGGCTTTAGAGCAGTTTGAGTCATAAAACTCCTCAGAGCGGCTGATTTATCTTTCAGCAAAAACCTTTGTTGAATGATAACTTCCTAGCACTACCAACTTTCTGTTACCACTGCATCTCCCAGCCTTTTTCCCCCCATGGTCAGAAGAGGCTGTGTATGTTGTGAATGCACTGGCAGTTTTCTCGGTTTTCAAGGTGAAAAGAGCCACGTTGCTAGTACTGTGATAGGAATGATGGCTCTCACCTGGGGCTCAGTTCTTTCTCAGGGTATCTCTTTTTTCCCCACATACCCATTCTGTTCTCCGAGCCTGAAGTTTTGCTTTTTCTGTCTTCTAACCACTTAAAAACATGCCTGAAGAGGAAACAGTAGTTTTTAAACAGTTGGGAATATTCCTTAAAATAGAATCATAAGGTGGCAAAATAGGCAGCTAGTGAATAATTTTTTAAAAATAAACTGCATTTTAGAACATTATCAGAATTACAGAATTATTGTGAAGGTAGTAGAGAGAATTCTCAAGCCTCACATCCGGTATTAACATTTTATATTAGTGTGGCACATTTGTCACAATGAACCAGTCGTTATGAAATAAACACCATTATTAACTAAAAGTCTTTTATTCCAAGTTCCTTTTTGTTTTTCTTTCTTTTTTTTTTTTT
>NW_026652285.1:84971735-85126935 GCF_009828535.3 Hylobates moloch
TATACAGACTCACCCAGCAAACGTATGTAAAACATGCTAATGGACACTGTATATAATACTTCACCTATTAGGTTTTAGTTTCTGATTTGCTATATAGAAAGCCAGTTTTTCACTGGGTGTATACCTAAAGGATTATAAATCATGCTGCTGTAAAGACATATGCACACATATGTTTATAGCGGCACTATTCACAATAGCAAAGACTTGGAATCAACCTAAATGTCCAACAACGATAGACTGGATTAAGAAAATGTGGCACATATACACCATTGAATACTATGCAGCCATAAAAAATGATGAGTTCGTGTCCTTTGTAGGGACATGGATGAAACTGGAAACCATCATTCTCAGCAAACTATCGCAAGGACATTAAAACAAACACTGCATGTTCTCACTCATAGGTGGGAATTGAGCAATGAGAACATGTGGACACCAGGGGACTGTTGTGGGGTGGGGGGAGGGGGGGGATAGCATTAGGAGATATACCTAATGCTAAATGATGAGTTAATGGGTGCAGCACACCAACATGGCACAACATGTACTCTAAAACTTAAAGTATAATAATAATGAAATGAAAAAAAAAATAGCCAGTTTTGCGGCTGGCTGGGCTTTCTTTAGCCACAGCAGTAGAAATCTATCACAGAATCCATTGCCACAGTTTTTCATGTAAAAAACAAGGAAACCACCTAACACTATTTATTGAAGCAACGTGACATTTATCTACTCCAGTGCTTCCATCTGCACAGTTTCTAAAAAACAGAACCAGAGCAAAAGAAATTTAATTTTTTTTTATTTTTTATTTTTTGAGACAGAGTCGCACTCTCTTGCCCAGGCAGGTGCGCAGTGGCATGATCTCAGCTCACTGCAAACTCCGCCTCCCAGGTTCAAGTGGATCACCTGCCCCAGCCTCCTGGGTAGCTGGGATTACAGGCACATGCCACCACGCTCAGCTAGTTTTTGTATTTTTAGTAGAGACGGGGTTTTGCCGTGTTGGCCAGGCTGGTCTCGAACTTCTGATCTCAGGTGATCCACCGATCTCGGCCTCCTAAAGTGCTGAGATTACAGGTGTGAGCCACCACGCCTGGCCTCAACATTTATATTGAGTACTTTTCTGACTACTTTTGTTAAAAGTAGAAATAATAACAGTTTGGACACCAGATGTTTCTTTGGGCCTTGGGGGCTTTAGAGCAGTTTGAGTCATAAAACTCCTCAGAGCGGCTGATTTATCTTTCAGCAAAAACCTTTGTTGAATGATAACTTCCTAGCACTACCAACTTTCTGTTACCACTGCATCTCCCAGCCTTTTCCCCCCCATGGTCAGAAGAGGCTGTGTATGTTGTGAATGCACTGGCAGTTTTCTCGGTTTTCAAGGTGAAAAGAGCCACGTTGCTAGTACTGTGATAGGAATGATGGCTCTCACCTGGGGCTCAGTTCTTTCTCAGGGTATCTCTTTTTTCCCCACATACCCATTCTGTTCTCCGAGCCTGAAGTTTTGCTTTTTCTGTCTTCTAACCACTTAAAAACATGCCTGAAGAGGAAACAGTAGTTTTTAAACAGTTGGGAATATTCCTTAAAATAGAATCGTAAGGTGGCAAAATAGGCAGCTAGTGAATAATTTTTTAAAAATAAACTGCATTTTAGAACATTATCAGAATTACAGAATTATTGTGAAGGTAGTAGAGAGAATTCTCAAGCCTCACATCCGGTATTAACATTTTATATTAGTGTGGCACATTTGTCACAATGAACCAGTCGCTATGAAATAAACACCATTATTAACTAAAAGTCTTTTATTCCAAGTTCCTTTTTGTTTTTCTTTCTTTTTTTTTTTTTTTTCTTTTTTGAGATGAAGTTTAGCTCTGTCACCCAGGCTGGAGTGCAGTGGCGTGATCTCGGCTCACTGCAGCCTCCACCTTCAGGGTTCAAGCGATTCTCCTGCCTCAGCCTCCTGAGTAGCTGGGATTACAGGTGCACACCATCACACCCAGCTAATTTTTGTATTTTTAGTAGAGATGAGATTTCAGCATGTTGGCCAGGCTGGTCTCAAACTCCTGACCTCAGGTGATCCTCCCACCTAGGCCTCCCAAAGTGCTGGGATTACAGGCGTGAGCCACCACGCCCGGCCCAAGTTCCTTTTTTCTGTTCCAGGATCCTACCCAGGATCCCACATTTTATTTAGCAGTCATGTCTCCTTAGGCTCTTCTTGGTTGTAACGGTTTCTCAGGCTTTCCCTTTTTTGGATGACCATGACTGTTTTGAGGAGTACTAGTCAGGAATTTTGTAGACTTGTCACTCCGTTGACATTTGTCTGATGGCTTTCCCGATCGGGGTAATGTGTTTGGGGAGGAAACCACAGAGGTGAGCTGCCACCCTCATCACCTATCCAGGGCACGTGCTGTCAACAGTGTGCCTCACCATTGATGTGAACCTCCATCACCTGACTTGAGGTAGTGCCGGTCAGCTTTCTTCACTGTACAATTAATTACTCTTTCTCCCTGCCTTTCTGTACTGTACTCTTTGGAAGAAAGTCAGTGTTTATTTATAGCCCACACCATGCATCAGGGAGCTGCCCTCCTGGCAGCTGGTGCCTGTGAGGTTGATACTGGAAGCTCAAAGGTAAGACAGTGACACCTGCTGGTGAAATATAGTGTCTACTCTACTCTTCCATAGACACTAGAAGAGAATGGAAGAGTTTCCAGAATGCCCAAGGTGGATCCAGAATATCTTTAAGTGTGGTTTCCGATGGTCTGGATAGAAGCAGTTGGTAGGAAGCTACTTTAGAAACAAGCAGAAACTTAATTTTTCTTCATAAATTCTTGGTACTCACATATCTGGAGTGGAGAGAGATTTAATATAGGAGAGTCTCTCTGATTTAAGTATGAAAGTCAAACCAGAAACCAACCCCCTCATCTGCTACAAAAAATTTTATAGTAGCTTTGCTAGGAGGTGTCTGTCTGTTATTTAAGCATCATCTTCGGGAGGAAGAGAGAGTGGGATGAGAAGATTATAAGGAAGACAAAGGACCCCTGCCTTAGGGAACTTATTATCAGTTGGAGACCCAGTAAACATGCAGAAATGTTCATTTTCCTTTTTAAAAAAGGATTTGTTGAGATTTAATTTATATAACATATATAATTCACGCATTTAAAATGTACAGTTCAAAGGCTTTTAGTATATTCATAAAATTGTACAACCATCAGCATTATCCATTTTCGAATCTTTTTATCACCCCAAAAAGAAACCTCACATCCCTTAGCTCTCACTTACAAACACTGTATATCCCCCAGCCCCTGGCAACCACTCATGTACTTTCTACAGATTTGCCTATTCTGGACATTTCATGTAAGTGAAATGATACACAACGTGATTTTTTCGTTACTGGGTTTTTTCACTTAGCATATTTTCAAGGTTCATCCATGTAGCATATATTAATATTTAATTCCTTTTTGTTGCCATATAATATTCCAGTTTATCGATAATACCACATTTTGTCTATTCACCCTTGATGGACGTTTTGGTTGTTTCCCCTTTTGGCTATTATGAGTAACGCTGCTGTGAACATTCGTGTACAAGTTTTTCTGTGGACATGTTCCCATTTTTGGGGGGGGTGTATTCTTAGGAGTGTAATTGTTGAATCATACATAACTCTATAATTGGCCTTTTGAGGAACTGCTGCCAGACTGTTTTCAAAAGCGATGACATCAACTTACATTTCCACATGCGATGTATGGGAGTTTCTGCACATCTCCATCAATGCTGCTACTGTCTGTCTTTTGGATTGTAGCCATCCTACTGGATGTGCAGTGCTAGCTCATTGTGATTTTAATTTGTATTTCCCTAATGATGTTGAGCATCTTTTCATGTGCTTTTGGGCATTTGCATATCTTCCTTGGAGAAATATCAATTAAGATCCATTGCCCATTTAAAAATTGGGGTGCCTTTTCATCCTTAAATTTTCATAGTTCTTTTTTAAAATTTTATCTATATATTTGTATATATATGTGTGTGTGTGTATATATATATATATATATATATATATATAATTTTTTTTTTTGAGGCAGAGTCTCGCTCTGTCGCCCAGGCTGGAGTGCAGTGGCACGATCTCGGCTCACTGCAAGCTCCGCCTCCTGGGTTCACGCCATTCTCCTGCCT
The DNA here is from genome assembly GCF_009828535.3 of Hylobates moloch. NCBI lineage: Eukaryota > Metazoa > Chordata > Mammalia > Primates > Hylobatidae > Hylobates > Hylobates moloch. The sequence continues at coordinate 84,975,888 of NW_026652285.1, forward strand.
CAGCCTCCCTAGTAGCCGGGACTACAGGCGCCTGCCACCATGCCTGGCTAATATTTTGTATTTTTAGTAGAGACAGGGTTTCACCATGTTAGCCAGGATGGTCTCCATCTCCTGACCTCATGTTCCCCCTGCCTCGGCTTCCCAGAGTGCTGGGATTACAGGCTTGAGCCACTGCGCCCGGCCCCATTATATATATAAAATTTTAAGAGGCAGGATATTGTTTTGTCACCCAGGCTGGAGTGCAGTGGTATGATCACAGCTTACTGCAGCCTCGACCTCCCAGGATCAAGCGATTCTCCCACCTCAACCTCCGCAGGTACGTGCCACCATGCCTGGCTGATTTTTAAAATTTTTTTGTAGAGACAAGGTGTCACTGTGTTGCCCAGGCTGGTCTTGAACTCTTGGGATCAAGTGATCTTCCCACCTTAGCCTCTAGAATAGCTGGGACTACAGGCACCCTATGCCATCATGCCTGGCTAATTCTTTTTTTGGCAGAGACAGAGTCTTGCTATGTTGCCCAGGCTGGTCTCAAACTCCTGGCCTCAAGGGATCCTCCTGCCTTTGCCTTCTAAAGTTCTGGGATTACAGGCGTGAGCCACCGGGCCTGGCCAAGAGTAACCATATGTTCTTAAAATGCCATCTTGGAACCAGAAGTATGCTGGGTGTATATGTTTGTCATCTCATAACAGCAGTTCACTGTGTTTTTCTTCATTATGTAATAGTTGGAGCTGCCAGAAAGCATTCATTATGACTTTTTTCCTCTGTTTTTTTTAAAGCTTTTTTGAGATATAATTGATATACAGAATAGCCTTGCACATATTTAATGCATACAATTCGATAGGCTTGTATATACCCCTGATACCATCACCACAATCAAGGTAATAAACAGATCCATCACCTTCACAAGTTTTCTTGTGTCCCTTTGCTGTTTTGTTTTGTTTTGTTTTTGTAAGAACCTGTAACATAAGATGTACATAGCGTGTAACATGAACATGTAACATAAGATCTCTCCTCTTATCACATTTTACAGCATGCAACACCATACAGTCGTTCCCCCTTATTTGTGGTTTTGCTTTCCATGGTTTCAGTTACCTTTAGACCAAAAATATGACATGGAAAATTCCAAAAATAAACAGTTCATAAGTTTTACATTGTTTGCTGTTCTGAATAGTGTGATGAAATCTCATGCAGTCCCGCCTAGGACATAAATTATCTTTGTCCAGTGTATCCACGCTGTAGACACTGCCCACCTGTGAGTCCCTTAGCCCTCTTGGTCATCAGGCTGGAGATCACAAGAAGAGTGAGTACAGTACCATAAGATGTTTTGAGAGAGAAAGAGAAAGGCCATATCCCCATAACACTTATTACAGAATATTATTATAATTGTTCTGTTTTATTATTGTGAATCTCTTACTGTGCCTGATTTGGAAACTAAATTTTACTATAGATATGTATAGGAAAAAACATATACATATATAGGTATGTATATACAGGTGGGAAGTTCACTTGGGCCCAAGAGTTCAAGACCAGCCTGGGCAACACAGTGATACCTTGTCGCTAAATTTTATTATAGGTATGTATATATAGGAAAAACATAGTATATACAGGGTTCAGTACCATCCATGGCTTCAGGCATCTGCTGGGGGTCTTGGAATGTATCCCCCTAGGATAAGGGAGGAAGACTGTATTGTTAACTGTAGGTACCACTTTGTACAGCAGATATCTGGAACTTATTTATGTTTTATGACACTAGCTTTATATCCATTGAACAACTCCCCATTTCCCGCTCTCTGTACCCCCTGGCAACCACCATTCTATTTTCTGCTTCTGTATTTGTTCAGTGGGTTTGACACTTCTTCATTTCCTGGAGCACTAGTTACACAGCAGAGCAATTTCATGATTAGATGGGTGCATGTATTAGATTTGGAAGATGAAGCAGATACATTTAGTAAACACTTGAGTGTTTAATTTTCACTTGGAAATTTAATGTTTACCTCAGTTTTAAGGAAGAAAGCTTTCTGGAAGGATACATTTGTATTATGTCCAAGTTTTCTTTTGAGTAGTAGTAAACTCATAGGAATTAATGAGAATAAATTTGTAATGCAACAATTGTTTTTTTAATATGAAATAATAACTCCATTTTCTAGTGGTTTCTTCTTTTTTGTACTGTTAAAAATATACCTGCGTTTAGCTAACTCAATGGATAAGTTAATAAGTATTGAAACATTGGTTCAACTTCCTAATGCTTTGCATTAAACTGGGCTTGGTGATTATTGTTTTTAATTTCTGTGCTTGGTGACAAGCTTTTAATCTCTATGCTCCTTTATTTATTTGGTAGTAATTTTTGCTTAGAAGCAATATTTTCTATTAGTTTGATAAGGGTAGGAGAAATAGGCCTCTGGCGTGTAAATATTTAATGTGCACTAAATATTTGTTGAATTGCTTAGAAGCAGCAAGTCAACTGCTGATGAGGAAGTTGGACATTTCAGGATTCAGCAACTGAAAGATTTGTCTAGATTTCCTACCCAGAAATAGCAGCATTCCATTGACAGTCTACAAGAAATATGCTATTTTTTCAGATTATAAAACTGCTTTATAAACTAATATGGAATATAGATGAAAGTGCTTTACTAAAGTACTAAGTACTAATATCAGTATTTCAAGATTAAACCCTGAAATATTTAATGGATTACTGTAATACTTTGCAAATAGGATTTTTTTTGCAGGATCCAACATATATATGTGTATATTCAATTTTTAAAAATGTTTTCATTGTGGAAAATATTAACCATATTGAAGAGATTTGGTACGATGAGTCCCCTTGAAACTCCATCACCCAGTTTCAACATTTATCAGTTCATGGCCAATCTTGTTTCATCGCTGTCCACTCCCTCACCCCTACACCCAGGTGTTTTTTTTTTAAGTGCCTTAAACAACAGAAATTTATTGTCTTACAGCTCTGGAGGTCAAAAGTCCAAAATCAGTTTTAGTGAGCTAATATCAAGATATAGGCTAGGGCTGCATTCCACCAGAAGGCTCTAGGGGAGAATTTGTTTGCCTACCTTTTCTAGTTCTTGGGGCCATCTGCATTCCTTGGCTCATGGCCTCTTTATCTTCAAAGCCAGCAGCATATCTGTCATCATCTCTGCTTCCACCATCACATCTCCTTTTCTTAAAAAATGGAAGTAAAATCCATATTACATATCACCATTTTAACCACTTTGGAGTGTCCAATTCAGTGACTTTTAGTACATTCACAATGTTGTACGACCATCACCACCATTCATTGTTGTATGACCATCACCACTGTTTAATCCAGAACATTTTCATTACCCCCCAAAGAAACTTTGTACCCATTAAGGAACCACTCTCAATTCCCTCCTTTTCCCAGCCTGGCTATAATGAATAATGCTGCTATCAACACTGGTGGTTGTATAAGATTTTGTTTGAGCACTTATTTTCAGTTACCTTGGCTATACAACAAGAAATGGAATTGCAGGAGCATATAGTAATTCTGTGTTTAATTTTTTGAGGAATTGTTCAAACTGTTTTCCACAGTGGCTTATAATTTTATATCCCCACTGGAAATGTATGAGGGCCCAATTTCTCCATGTATTTGCCAACATTTGCTATTTTACTGTAAAAATTCTGGTGAGTATGAAGAAGTAGATCCCAAATGACTTGTTTTTTTGAGACAGGATCTCGCTCTGTCACCCAGGCTGGAGTGCAGTGGCATGACCATAGCTTACTGCAGCCTCCAACTCCTGGGCTCAAGCAGTCCTCCCACCTCAGCCTCCATAGTAGCTGGGACTTCAGGTGTGCACCACCATGCCCAGCTAATTTTTTATTTTTTGTAGAGATGGGGTCTTGCTATGTTGCCCAAGCTGGTCTGGAGCTTCTAGCCTCAAACAGTCCTTCCAGCTTAACCTCCCAAAGTGCTAGGATTATAGACATGAGCCACTGTGCCTGCTTCCCCCAATCGATTTTTTAAGACATTTTGGCCTAAACGTCATATAGATGTTCTACCTGTAAGTCCACTCCCCTTTTTGCTTTTTGTTCTCAGTGCTTACAAATTAATAAAAATACTTGGCATTTGTTAGACATCTGCTTTGTGCTTGGAATTGTGTTGAGCTCTTTTCATTTACATGATGTGATTTACAGACTATAGATGGACGTGATCTCACCAGCAACCCAGATTCCTATGTGTAAACAACCCAGACAGTAATAGAGGTGAGGCTGAGAGTAGGTGTGTCCCATAAGGAATCTTGAAATAGGAAGAAATTTCTGAAGCTACATACATTTGGAAATGATAATGCTTATGACAGGAGGAAATTCTGCTTGCAGAAGGGTTCTCTCTAGGGTTCCTTTAAATAGCAAGTTCCCCCGATTGATGAAACATAAGTTCAATGTGCTAAATCAGAAGAATGGACCCCTATTGTAGAACGTCATCTTTATGTTAAATGAGGCACTCCTAACCACTTACTTGTGCCTCAGGCCATCCTCTCAGGTCTTATTCAGCAGAAGCAAATGAGAGTATCATAACAGGACTCATGAAGTAAGAACAGGAAAATATCCATTGGATTTGGTAATTAGAAAGTCATTGGCACTCAATTTTAAAAGGGCCGTTTCTGCACTGGATGGAGATAGGGCAGAGAAACCCAGCACTGAAGGCAGTATCACAACTGGTTTTGTTTTGAGGGTTGGGGGAAGGCTGGGGGTTGAGAAATCAATGGGATACAGTGAAGTCAAGGTAAGTGACTCCTTTCAAAAAGATTGAATGAGCCAGGAAGGACAAGGGAGAAGATATAAGGTCAAGGGGTGGTTGGATTCATATTTTTTAGGAAGAAAAACCAACCATATTTTTATAGATGCTCGGAATAGAGCTGAATGAACAGATGTTGAAGATACAGGGAAGAGATTAATGGCAGGTGCACCCTAATGAACAAATGGGTCAAGGACACAGATGGAATGCTTAGCTTTAGGGGAGGAGGGGTTGTTGTCCACAGGGACTAAGGAAGTGAGGGTGATGCCCAGTGGATGGGCTTCTGCGGAGGAAGCAAAATAGGAAATTTCCATCTGATGCTCTTACATCTGGTTCTCACTTCAGAAAGATAGTAATCTGCTTAGCACGAAAAGCTGGGGTATAAGAATGGCTGCCTAAAGGAACGGGAGAGGGAAGAACTGACCAGAATAAAGGAATTATCCTAAAGGACAGCCATATCCCATTAAGATAACTTCTCGGTGCTTTGGACTGGGCCAGCATTGGGCTGACTGGCCCGTCCGTCTGATCCAGCACTGCATTTCGAATATTCTACTCAAGTGTAAGCTCTGCTGGGTGTCACATGTGGACATGTTATCCTTGTGTGGCTCTGTAATTTTATTCCTGACTCTATTCCCCTTTCTTCTTTCATTTACAAACCTTTCCACTGTGCCCTTTGGAACTCCTGCTCTGTTATAAAGAATCCCCCAGTATTCTTAGCATCTTCTCTGAATATTCCCACCATGTCAAGGTTTAAATGAACACTGGATGTCCCTGAAGATTAGTAGTCCCCTGAAGCTGCTGCCAGTCTTACAACAAAGACACCCAAACTTGTGTGTGTTTACCCTGTGGTAGGAATCATTCAAAGCACTTTCAACATATTAGCTAATTTAATCCTCATGACAACTCTGTGAAGTTGATGCTATTAGTTTTTACCTAGCACCAGCTTCTTGAGGTACCAAGAGATATATAGAACTTGACGGAAGGCAAACAGCTAGTAGGTGGCAAAGTCAAAAGATAAACCCAGGAAGCAAGGCATCAGAATCTTTACTCTTGATAACTAAAACATACTTTCTAAAGCTCTTTCAAGTTGAGGGCACTGAATTTCCTCATACTCCAAATACTTCTTTTCCAGGGGGTGGGGTGTTGGTGTTACCAATTCCTAAATCTTTTCAAGGTTTTGTGTTCTAAATCTAGGTTTACTAGGCCTACTCCAAGTGGCCTAGTATTCCACTTTTTTGGGTTGGCTAAGTCCACTAATCCTTGTTGCTATGTCTTATTTTGGTTTGTTTTTGTCCTTCAGGGTTTATAATTTTAAAAAATCCTCTTTATTGCCATATTATGGGGGTTTGAGGAGATTGTGGAGTTAAATGCTTGTGTTTAATGTCCTACTTTGAACTTGAACTGCTAGGTTGGTTTAACATTAGAAAATATATTAGTTTACCACTTACCATATTAAAAGAAAAAGCATGTGATTGTCCTGATAGACCTACTTGGCCAACGTTGTCTTGGTTTATTCCCTAAAGAGGCTTGCATTTTCTAAACACTCATGCATCTGCATGAGTGTTCACAGCAGCATTGTTAGTAGGGCCATAAAACTGTAAACCATTCACATGATCGTGCACACGTTCACAGGCAGGAGAGTAGGTGGACAATTTGTCACACAGTCGGTTATATAGTGCATGACTATGGAACAGTAAAATTATTTTCCTGTAGCTAAACATGCATCAATATGGATAAGTCGCAGAAAGACAATGTTGAATGACAAAAGCGAACTATACAGATGTGTACTGCATAGTGACATTTCTGTCAACGGTGGATGGCATATAGATGGTGGTCCCATAAGATTATAATACTATATTTTTAGTGTACCTTTTCTACGTTTAAATATGTTTAGGTACCCAAGTACTTGCCATTGTGTTACAATTGCCTACAGTAGTCAGCACAGTAACATGCTAGGAGCAATAGCCTATACCGTATCGTCTCGGTGTGTAGTAGCCGCACCATCTAGGTTTGTGTAGGTGCACTCTATGATGTTCACACAATGATGAAATCGCCTGACAATGCATTTCTCAGAGTGTATCTCTGTCATTAAGTGACACATTGACTGTAGTTTTATTTTTTACAAAGTTAAACAACAAGTTCAACGAACAGTACATTGTTTTAAAACTGAAACTTAGAGGGGAGCAATGACCAAAAAGTTGAGGACTGTAATTCCCTCATGGGGGCAGGAATAAGTGGAGATCTGATCAGGGATCCGCTGACAGGGAGCTTTGTCAATGGCGGTGTTCTCTCTGTCAAGTTGAGTGGTAGATTAATAAGTGCTGGTTTTATTATTATGCTTTATGACTTTGAGGTATATAATACACTCTTTTATCGTGCTAAAAAACAGCACCATTTTATAATCTATAATTCAGTGGCATCAAATACATTCACGGTGTTGTGCATCTGTCACCACCTTCTGAAAAGTTTCTGAATCACCTTGGAAGGAAACCCTGTACCCATGAAGCAGTCACATCTCATTTCCCCCGATCTCTCCAGCCCCTGGCAACCACACATCTACTGTCTGTCTCTATGGGTTTGCCTATTCTGGACATTTCACATGAATGGAATCATATATATGGACTTTGGTATCTGGCTGCTTTCATTTACCATAATGTTTCCAGGGTTCTTCCATGATGTAGCATGTTTTAGTACTTAGTTTTTATGACAAACTATTAGTCCATTGCATGGATATGCCACATTTTGTTTGCCCATTCACATGTTGATGGACATTTGGATTACTTCAGCCTTTTGGTCATTGTAAACAAGGCTGTTATGACTATTTGTGTACAAAATTTTGTTTGGGCACCTGCTTTCAATTCTTTTTTTTTAAAGCTTTAAAAAATGTTTGTTTGAGATGAAGTCTCACTCTGTAACCCAGGCTGAAGTGCAGTGGCGCAATCTCTGCTCACTGCAACCCCCCCATCTTGCCAGCCTAAGCTATCCTCCCACCTCAGCCTCCTGAATAGTTGGGACTAGAAGTGCAAACCACCATGCCCAGGTAATTGTTTTTATATTTAATATTTTTGGTAGAGATGTGGTTTCACCATGTTGCCCAGGCTGGTCTCGAACTCCTGAGCTGAGGCAATCCACCTGCCTTGGCCTCCCAAAGTGCTGGGATTACAGGCATGAGCCACCACGCCCAGCCTTGCTTTCAGTTCTTTTGGGCATAAATCTGTGAGTGGAATTGCTGAGTTTTGTGGTAATTCTAAATTTAACTTATTGAGGAACCACCAAACTGTTTTCCACCAAAACAGTGGCTGCATGTTTTACATTCCCACCAGCAATGTATAAAGGTTCTGATTTCTCCACATCCTCACCAACACTTTTTTTTTTTTTTTTTTAAGCTTATGGCCATCTTAGCAGGTATGAAATGGCATCTCATGATGGTTTTGACTTGCATTTCCCTGATGACCACTGATGTTAAGCATCTTTTCATGTGCTTCTTAGCCATTTGGGTATCTTCTTTAGAGAAATATCTATTAGATTTAGTTGCCTGTTTTTTAAATGTATAATCTTCAAAATATTTCATAGCTCAAATATTTTAAAACGTGCATAGCAGATACTTCTTTTCCCTGTGGTAGTAATAATAAAGAAAGCTTTTTAATCAAGCAGTTGATCAAACTACTATGGAAACAGATTAAAAGCTCAAAGATCCCTTGGTAGGCAGGTAGTTTTAAATTGCCCACAGTATTGACTCTAAGTCAGTATATAGAGAAATGTATTTGAATAAGGGGAATAAGGGAAATTACGTTTTAGAGAATTTTTGAGTATAAACCTAAACCAAAAAATTGGCTTATAAAAGGTATTTTTTTTGGATACATGAATTTACCTAATTTATTCATTCACCAAGTATGAATGGGGAATGAAGCACTGGGAGCAGAATCTTAAAACATTTAAATAAATTTTTATGTGGTTGATGCCTGCCTGCCTGCCTGCCCTCCCTTCCTTCCTTCCTTCCTTCCTTCCTTCCTTCCTTTTCTTTTTCTTTTTCTTTTTCTTTTCTTTTTTCTTCTTTTCTTCTTGCCATAACTTTTCCATCATATCACGTGTACATCAAGCAATGTAAAAATTACTGTTGAATTTACTGGATAAATATCTACTTTTCTGTGTTTCAGAGACTGTAATTTAGTGTTTTATTCCTTGCATTATAAAATTGACAGGGTATTTACTCCATGTATATTTTTCAGAAATCTTTATATTAATAACTACATGAAGATCTGCCTGATTAAGAAATACTTTTCTTGGACAGAGGGGTAATAGAACTGTGTGCTAGCTTGGTTGTTTTCCTTGCACCATCTCATCAATTACTCTGATTTTTTTCTTCATGTCTTCATAGCCTCTTCCTGAGAAGTTTGTGGTAAAAGGTGTTGTGGATCGTTTTTCAGAAGAGTTTGTGGAGACCAGAAGAAAAGCTTTGGATAAATTTCTAAAAAGAATTACGGATCATCCTGTGCTTTCTTTCAATGAACACTTTAATGTTTTCCTTACTGCTAAGGTAAGGGCAGTTTACATACTCTTCCCCCATATTACCATTCTTGGGGCTCTTTCCTAAAAGCTGTCTTGAGCAAGACTCGGTCTCTACAAAAACTTTTAACAAATAGCCAAGTGTGATGTTGTGAGCCTGTAGTCCCAGCTACCTGGGAGGCTAAGGCAGGAGGATAGCTTGAGCCCAGGAGTTTGAGGCTTTAGTGAGCTATGATCGTGCCACTGCACTGCAGCCTGGGTGACAGAGTGAGACCCTGTCTCTTAAAAAAAAAAAGCTGTTTTGATCTTTCAGAAGCCACCTTCATGAGCGAATGGTTCACTGTAACAGGGTTGTCATAAAATTGGTCTTTTTTTGGGTGCCTGTGTGCATTAGCATGCTTTTTTGCATTAGCAAATCCGTATAGATGGATTCTATGTTAGAATTTAGGAGATCTATCCCCACCCCATCTGGGGCCCTACCCACTTGCAGCAGCAGAGGAAGTTAGAATATTTGCTCTGCCAAAAGCAGAGCTAAGTGTTTCCTTAAACACTTGGCAGTATTACTGGGTGAGGCCAGTCTGACCAGCAATGGGCATGGAACAGAAGGAACATTTGAGTGTTTGGTGAGGGTGTTCTTCTTAAGGGCGCTTTGAGTGATTACTTGCAGCTGCATTTTACAGACAAACTCAAGTTCCAGGAGCTTGTCCTTGTTCAGGTAGCGTCACTAGGATCTCAAATTGGGTCTTTGTGGCTACTGAGGCCACACCGTCCCTGTGTATCAGACTGCCTGATTGTTACTTAACCTGCAATCATGTTCCTATCAGGTGGACATTTGCCAGATAAAACATTTGGGTCCTACACAGTTGCCAGATTCTGTGTATTCAAACTCAAGTTGGTTGTCCACTGGCCTTTCTCTGCACTTCCCTCTTGGCAGAACTGGCCAGAAAACCTGAGGTGCTGCGCTCTCGCTGTCTGCAGAAATGGGGTCACATGCTCAGACCCTCCTGCTAGCTTCCCTCCAGTTGCATCTGTTTGGTTTCAGGTATCATATTCCCATGTTCAGGCCATATGTACCATGTTCCATGTTGGCCAAGGGTATTGTGGTCCAGATACTTTCTAGTTTTTAAATCTGCAAAATTGAGAAATAGTTATAGATAACATGAGTTGACATTAAAGACTTCGGAGAGTGTGCCATTCTTCATTCAATGGAAGCCACATGACAAAGTCCTTTAGTTTTTATAACCTCAGTTGGCATTGAGTCTTATTGATGACATTCCAGTTCAGCGTCTCTTTTTCCCAGAGGCTTTCCCCCACTACAGGTTGGACAGATACACTTTTTAAAAATAAGTATTTCCTGGCAAACTAATCCTCAGGTATAATTCCTTCAACTCATACTCAAAGTAGAATACATCCTATTCTCCAAAAGCACAACACACTTTCTCCCCCAAGGTCCATTTTCCAGAAAGCCCTCAAGCACATTCATGCTTACTGAACAAAAAAGAAAAGGGAGGGAAAAGCTTGGACCCCTGGTTGTTAGGAATCTGTATGAAGAATAAGTAGGAAAGAGAGTGTGTGTGTGTGTGTGTGTGTGTGTGTGTGTGTGTGTGTGTGTGTGTGAGAGAGAGAGAGAGAGAGAAGGAGATTTATCTATCTGTGGGCCAAGCAGTATGAAAATGACTTAAAAAATATAAGGTCCTTGACTGCCTCGATCAAAATCCGACTCCATGTGAGTGAATACAGGAGAGGTGGCTTTAAACAGAACAAATTTTAGCCCTAATTCAGTATCACTTGCTGAACAAAATGTGCTAAATGGCCTTATCTTTTCTTTAAAAATTTTTAAAATTGTGATAAAATACACCTAACATTTACCATCCTAACAGTTTCTAAGTGTACAGTTAAGTAGTGTTAAGTATATTTAAATTAGTTATGCAGCTCATCTTCAGAACGTTTGCATCTTGCAGATCTGAAACTCTATGCCTATTAAATGGCAGCACCCTGTTACCCCTCTTCCAGCTGCCTCATTTTTTCCTTTAACATACCTTGAATTACTTGATCTTGTTCTTAGATGAGCCACTTACGTGTTCTGCCTTAGGGAATGCAGAGACACTCTTCGTTTTCTTTGTGATGACATGAGCTTTTCAACAAGTTAGAAGTGTCCTTAAGAAGAAGCCAAAAGGCTGTATATAATGGCTCATGCCTGTAACACCCAGCGCTTTGGGAGGCCAAGGGGGTAGATCACCTGAGCCCAGGAGTTCATGTTCAGCCTGGGCAACATGGTGAGACCGCATCTCCATATATTAAAAAGAAGAAGCAGTAGCAGCCAGTAGTAATACTGGGAGAAATGGGGACGCTCAATAGCAACTATATTCAAGTCAATATTTTCATCTTTGGTTGAGTGGGTACAGCGATCAGATAGATACTACTGAATAACTTTATTCAACACGTAAATTAACTTGGTTAACTGGGACACCCTTTCAAAGCTCTACTTGAAGCGGAGCCTGTACAGTCCAGCGAGCCCATTTGACTCTAGTCCCACTCGTAAAAACGCTGTCTGCAGAGGTAATTCCAAGAACTCTGAGGCTTCAGTTACAGTCTTGTGAAGGCCTTGTGCCTTTGGGGATGTTTCTTGTCTAGAATGTGGGAGGTCAGAAGGGGAGATGGAATCTTTAGGACACTCTCTCAGGCAGCCTGACTCTGAAGGGAAGGAGAGAGGTGGAAAGGAACTAGAGGAGATTGCTGCTGTTTTTAAGATGGGTCAGCCTTGGGTGTATTTTACATGCTGAAGGATTAGAAATTGAAGATACAGACAGGAGAGGGGATAATTGGTAGGGCAAGGCCCTCGTTTGGGGGAAGGTATGGATAGGTATTCCAGAAAAACTCTCAAACCATGGTTTTCCTCTGCTCTCAGACAACAACTGTTGTCATCAACACAGGAGAAGACTTCTGTGACCAAATTGCGGGGTGGGGGTGGGGGTGAGATTTTCCCCAAACACCAAGCAGCCATTGCCAGCTGGATGTCCACTAGTTTAATTCGCACATTATTTACCTGGACATAGCATCAGATCCCACAGGTTGAGGACTCAGTCCCCAAGTCTGAGAGCTTCCAGATCTCGGACGTTAAGTTCAAGCCTCCAAAACTTCTGACCAGCTAGCTTCAAGTTGGGCTTCCCGTGACCCCTTCTTTGGGTTCCATTAATTTGCTAGAGCAGTTCACAGAACTCAGAGAAACACATTTACCAGTTTATTGTAAAGGATATCACAAAGGATACAGATGAAGAGTTGCATTGGGCGAGGCGTGGGGGAAGGGGTGTGGAGCTTCCATGCCCTCCCTGGGTGTACCACCCTTCAGGAGACTCCACATGTTCAGCTCTCCAGAAGTTCTCTAAACCCAGCTCTCTTGGGTTTTTGTGGAAGCTTCGTGACAGCAGCATTCCATCCTGCAGGGTATGGGGAGGGACCCTAGTCAGAAAGGCTGGGGAAGGTTCGAGTCCTGCCTTGGGGCAGGTGAAAGGAGGGCAGGAGAAAGAGAGATTCTGTTTCCTGAGGCTTAACACACCCAACATTATAGTGAAAAGACTGGAACAAGGTCTGTGGAGGTTATGAGCCAGGAACCGTGGATAAAAACCTACACACACACACACACACACACACACACACACACACACACACACACACTCTAACACCTCAATAGGAAAGAGTGGATCAAGAGCAAAAATGAAGGCCTGAAGGAGGAAGCGAAGAAGGAAGTGAATTCACAAGGTGCCTACACTCAGATACTATAGAGACCTCAGCCTGAAATTGTACATCAGATGCGGAGGGGCTGTCGGGCCATGTTAGCTGTGAATTCCACATTCTCTGCTCTATCCTCTGCATCAGGCCACATCACCAGAAAGCTGTGTCCTTGTTCTGGGTTCCTTTTTCTCCCTCTAGTCATACCCTTCTAGGTCTGGGAATTAATATTCTGTTAGTATTGAGGGTGGATATGAGGAACAGACACACCTGTACCTTCTGTAAAACCATTTTGGAAGCTACCCTTTCAGTAGGTGACACAGGACAACCTGAAGATGGTATAGATTCCTCTTAGGGTTTGATGATAGGAGGAAGCTTGTTTTATCAGGCAGGCTAATATGCTTTTGTTTTTTGCCCAGGCTGGAGTGCAGTGGCACGATCTCAACTCATTGCAACCTCTGCCTTCCAGGTTCAAGTGATTCTCATGCCTCAGCCTCCTGAGTAGCTGGGACTACAGGTGCATGCCACCACACCCAACTAATTTTTTTTTTTTTTGTATTTTTAGTAGAGACAGGGTTTCACCATGTTGGCCAGGCTGGTCTTGAACTTCTGACCTCAGATGATCTGCCCACCTCAGCCTCCCAAAGTACTGGGATTACAGGCATGAGCCACCGTGCCTAGCCTGGCTGATAAGCTTTATATTTAGATACAATGGTCTATGAAACTCAACATATTTCCAGTTTTGCCTTCAAGAAATCCAGGGTTAAAATGTTTTGCTGTTTACAGCATCAATCCTAGGCCTGAGTTTTCTAGCAATGTTTTTCTGTCACTGTTTCCTGCTTTCCACCCTTTACTCCCCTTATGTGGCTTTAGTTGGGGTATAAATAAATGAGTGATGGATCTCGGAACCTCTGCTCTTCAGTTTTGCTCCTAAAGACAACATAGGGTACTTTGTATGGGAGAAACAGATACTTAAAAAAAATTATGTTAGAAACAGCATTGTGTTTAAAGGGCAGTGTGCTCAGGTGAATGAATTTGATTAAGGATTGGAGTTCAGCTCTGCTGAAAGGGATTTAGGTGTCAGCCTACGGGAGCCTGAGTCTGGTGGTTATGACGTCCAGGCCAGGGTCCTCGTGTGAACATGATTAGGCCTTCTAACTTAGCTCCTTATTTCCCTGAGTCTTCCATTTCCAAACTGAAGCTGCTTTTAGAAGCTGTTTTATTTAGTCCTGCCTGTGTGAGTGAGTGAGTGCTTTGAGCTTATTCACATATCATCCTCAGGACCTGAACGCCTACAAGAAGCAAGGGATAGCACTGCTGACCAGAATGGGTGAGTCGGTCAAGCACGTTACTGGCGGCTACAAGCTGAGGACTCGGCCGCTTGAGTTTGCCGCCGTAGGTGACTACTTAGATACGTTTGCACTCAAACTGGGAACCATTGATCGAATAGCCCAGCGGATCATCAAAGAAGAAATAGGTGAGCTGTCTGTTGAGGTCTTGATTATGCCCTGCAGCCACATTGGCAGAAATGCCATTCATGTGTGCTACAGAGAATCAAACTGCAAAATGCTGGAGTGACAGAACTAGGCCGTCTTTTGCTTATCAAAGAAATACAAGGAGGGGAGGAGTTAGGTGTGACTGGAATGTCACTTTGCACCCCGTCCTTTGTCCTGCCGTATCAGCCTTGTGTTTGCTTTTCCCATGGCCAGCACTGCTGATTCGCCAGGTGTTTCCTCTTTTATGCTCTCTTAACGTTAGCTTTAAAAGTGGAGACATAGACTCAACTGCCCTTCATCCATAGGGAACAATAATTTAGTAAACAAACTTAGATACCTTTTCTGGCAGAAAGATGGTTCAAAAAGACAGCACGGGGACCTGTGTTTGCCAAAGTTATGACCCTGATGAATCTTCAGACTTGTAATTGACTCACCCACCCCACCGTGGTTCATTTTAAACCCACTCCTCCTGCATGGGGGAGTTGCCAGGGCCTGTATTGATCCTTCCTTGTTTTTGCCTCCACTTCCTTCCCACCCCTCTCGGGGCCACCTGCTTTGCCACATCCCAGAATGTTGGGATCTTTTATCTCTTTACATACGTGTGGGGTGGACAGACATGAACAGTGTAAATGATCTCACTGGCATGGGAAGCACGTTGAGAAGGATTCCCCAGCAGTTGCCTTTCATCGGTCACTAAGCCGTGATGACTGTGTTCTGTTGTAACAATGGCAAGACTCCTGGTGACAAATGATGGGCCAGATTTTCTTTATGGGGGAAAAAAACATTTTTTCTCATTTCTTGTACTTGTTCCCTCTACTTGATCCACTGATGATACCATGTGGGGCCCATGGGTTTTGGAGATAGCTTTGGATGCCATCCACACCTAAGGATCATGCGGAGTAAATTCTGATGGGATCCAAGGGGCTGAGGTGACCACCGAGTGATAGAGTGAGTCTGCCAGTGTAAGACTGCATCTCTTGTATCAAAATGTTTCCTAAAATTCCATTGTTTATCCATTGCGACTGATTTTTTTTTTTTTTTTTTTTGAGATGGAGTCTCTCTCTGTCGCCCAGGCTGGAGTGCAGTGGCACCATCTCGGCTCACTGCAAGCTCCGCCTCCCGGGTTCACGCCATTCTCCTGCCTCAGCCTCCTGAGTAGCTGGGACTACAGGCGCCTGCCACCACGCCTGGCTAATGTTTTGTATTTTTAGTAGAGATGGGGTTTCACCGTGTTAGTCAGGATGGTCTCGATCTCCTGACCTCATGATCTGCCCGCCTTGGCCTCCTAAAGTGCTGGGATTACAGGCATTAGCCACCATGCCTGGCCGCTGATTTTATTTTTTAACCTTTAAAAACATCTCCCTAAACTTATGAAACTCTGCCTCCATTGCCTGTTAAAATTCTGCTTCACACTATGGGTAGGAGAGTGGTTCTTTTTTTTTTTTTCTTTTTTTTTTGATGGAGTCTCACTTTGTTGCCCAGGCTGGAGTGCAGTGGAGTGATCTCAGCTCACTGCAACCTCTGCCTCCTGGGTTCAAGCAATTCTCCTGCCTCAGCCTCCTGAGTAGTTGGAACTACAGGCGCCTGCCACCATGCCCGGCTAATTTTTTTGTATTTTTAGTAGAGACGGTTTCACTGTGTTAGCAGGATGGTCTCGATCTCCTGACTTTGTGATCCACCCACCTCGGCCTTCTAAAGTGCTGGAATTACAGGTATGAGCCATCGCCAGGCCAGCGAGTGGTTATTTTCAAAGATGTTTGGTGGATGTGGCTGCTACTGCTTTTCCCCATAAGGCCCATTATCCAGAGGCATGGCATTCCCATCATGGGATGGAAGGGATTGATGTAACATGAGCTGTCAGAGGTTTTTAAGCAGTTGTGCTAGAAACAGTGTTGTGTTTAAAGAAGACTGGGATCAGGTGAGTGAATGGCCAAAGAAACACATGTTCATGTAGAGAGCTCTTGGCTGTGGTGATTACTGAGTCAGTAATAGCAGCAACTGCTACCCAGCCGGATTTTAATTGGTTTCTCTTCCCCGTTCAGAGTACCTTGTGGAGCTGAGAGAATACGGGCCTGTGTACTCCACGTGGAGCACCTTGGAGGGTGAGCTGGCCGAACCCCTGGAGGGTGTGTCAGCTTGCATTGGGAACTGCTCTACAGCCTTAGAAGAGCTGACAGATGACATGACAGAAGACTTCCTACCTGTGCTCAGGGAATATATTTTATACTCTGACTCCATGAAAGTAAGCTGGCTTGCTTCTTGTGTACTTGCATACTTTCTTTGTAATAGCAATTATCAGAAAGTAATGGATTATTGCCTGTTTGCATGTGATATAAGTTTCCTTCTTCCTGGGTGGGCAGGATCAGACATGTGGACTGACATCATGGACATATAACTGGAATACATGGTGAACCAAGTACGTGAATTAAACAAAAAAAAAGTTTGGGAAGAAATTTGAGAGTTCAAGAAGATATAATGCCTATGAAACAAGAACAAAGATGCCATTGAAAAGTAATAGATAGAGTTCTTGGAAGTTAAAACATGATTGCTGAAATAAAACTGAATAATCAAGTTGGAAGGTGAAATTGAAGAAATCTTAAAGTAAGACAAAACAAAAGTTGCTGGAAAATAGAACAAAAATGCAAAAGTACTGAAAATGTGTAAGAAAAGAGACATAGGGGATTAATCCCACAGGTTCAGCATCTGACTGATAAGAGTTCCTGAAAGAACAGGGAAGACTGAGGGAAGGAAATTGTAAAAGAAATAATACAAGAAAATCCCCCAAAGCTGAAGACGTAAATTGTCCAATTAAAAGGACGTGATAATTGCCCAGCAAAAGGATTGAAAAGATCACCAACCCAAAGCATATTATTGTGGAATTTTAGAACAAAAGTGATATGAATTTGAAAGCTTTTTAAAACAGAGGGAGGGGCAGATGATGTATAAAAGGAACAAGAGTGAGAATGGCTTTGGTCTAGTGCGGTGAATGAGAAGAGGAACTATGAGGACAAAAAAAATCTTTGGCCTCAAAGTCTGTATGCAGAATCCGAGTGGAGTGCAGGAGGAAATGCGCCAGTGCCCACACCGGAAACTTCCCCGGCCTGCACATAGACTGGTTGGAGAACATCGCTTCAGGAGACTCCAACGATGGGGGCACTGATTAGTGGAAAGGCCCAGTCTTTATGACCAATAGAAAAAGATATGTGGCTCAGTGTTGAACATTCCCACCTCTAAATAGCACCCTCCTACTTTCCAAAGGAGACCTCTGAATGATTAATCTGTCTTTGGGGCAGGTCAAGGGCATCCCATGAGGAAAGACCTGAATAGGGACTGACCTGAATTCCAGAGAGAAACCTGTCAGTCAACATTGGGTTGTAAAAATGTTAAACCAGAAAGATCATAGATCCATGAAAACATTGTACAGCTTGAGAAGAGGAATAAAAAATAATCAACTAGTTATAAAAACGAATTACGATGGAAAACTTTAAGCACATGCCAAAGCAGAGAGAATAGTGATAAACTGCCACATACCCATTCTCCTTATTCCATCTTGTCCCATCAGGTGTGAAGGGTTGATATGTACTAAACTGCGGACAGTGGAAAATGGAGCCTCTGGTGAATCCCATTCTCATGTGTGCACTATAAAGTTGCGAATAAAACACTTTCAAAGGCAGGATTGAATCTGGGTCTCTCAGTGACCAGGGAAATGGTTTGAATTTCCTTATCTATAAGTTGGAAATGATGGTGGTGATAGGATAAAGTCACATGTGAGATCATTAGCTTGAGACTAGTTGGAAATTATTGGAACTGAGGCTGTGAATTTGCAGCTCATTCTCCTGTATCACATTGACTTTTGTTAAAAAAAAATTGGGATATACACATTGAATTTTTGATCCTATGGCCAAAACAGGTATAGAAAGACATCCTGACTTCCTTAAAATGAACTAGAATATTTCACTTACCAAGTTAATGGTATCTGTTTTGGGGTTTTTTTGTTTTTTGTTTTTTGTTTTTTTTTTTTTTTTTTTTTGAGATGGAGTCTCACTCTGTCACCAGCCTGGAGTGAGTGCAGTGGCACGATCTCGGCTCACTGCGACCTCCACCTCTTGGGTTCAAGTGACTCTCGTGCCTCAGCCTCCTGAGTAGCTGGGATTACAGGCACCCACTACCACACCCGGCTAATTTTTGTATTTTTAGTAGAGACGGGGTTTCTCCATGTTGGCCAAGATGGCCTTGATCTCCTGACCTCATGATCTGTCCGCCTCGGCCTCCCAAAGTGCTGGGATTACAGGCCGCCACTATGCCTGGCAAATTTTTTGTATTTTTTTAGTAGAGACGGGATTTCACTGTGTCAGCCAGGATGGTCTCGATCTCCTGACCTCATGATCCGTCCTGGGATTACAGGCGTGAGCCACCGCACCCAGCCCCGGTATCTGTTCTTATAAACAAAAATAAGTTTTTACAATTCCTGGAGTGTCCCTGGATTTGTCTCTTATGTATACACACCCTTCATCAAATACTCTCTTAACCTTGCCAGATGAAATGCATACACAGCACTGGGATACTATGGTACAATTGCTCTGTTTTTGCCTGTGGCAAGTATGTTAGTACTTAGTATATATTTGTATTTGAAGCACGATTTAAAAATGTCATATAGCAAGGATTTATCTGGCATCTATAAAACATTATTACACTGGGAGACATAAGCTTGTGTAATTTAAGTTAGACATCAAAGAAACATTTGTTTGCTCTTTACCCCCCATGTGTGGGGCATATGTATTGAGTTTCTTGTTTACTGAGCCTGAAAAATCAGGTCAGTCAGGCTGAGCGAATGGGATTAATTATACACAGTCTTGTGTGGGGAAGGGCATGGAAAAGAGGAAGTGTGGACTGGCAGTCTCTGAAACTCAAGCTCTATCCCCGATAGTAGCTGAGCTGAGTCCAGTTAATAAGAAACAGGGCCACTGCTCCTCCTCTTTTCACCAGGAAAATGTCTCTGCAGAGTGCCCTGGGCACGATAGGAGTGATTGGATGGCAAAGCAAAGACTATGTCTAAGATTATTGGGGTCTGTGTGGCTGGGCCTGAAGACACCAGGAGAATGATAGATGGTCTTAAGTGGCTTCCCCACCTTTTCACATTGCTGCTCTGTAAGAATTTTTAAGTATATTTTCTTCCTCCGAGAGAGTCATACAGTTCCATTTCCAACATGGCTTTCTGATTTTTGAAACTTAAGAAGGGCGGACTTTGCTGTGCAGTATGGAAACTAAGCATGGAGCAGAGGACTTGCCACAGGCCTGGCTGTGGCCCATTCTTTATTTTTTGGAGATGGAGTCTTGCTCTGTTGCCCAGGCTGGAGTGCAGTGGCACGATCGTGGCTCACTGCAACCTCCACCTCCTGGGTTCAAGTGATTCTCCTGCCTCAGGCTCCCGAGTAGCTGGGATTTCAGGTGCACACCACCACGCCTGGCTAATTTTTGTATTTTTAATAGACACGGGTTTCACCACGTTGGCCAGGCTGGTCTCAAACTCCTGACCTCAAGTGATCTGCCTGCCCTGGCCTCCCAAAATGCTGGGATTACAGGCGTGAGCCCCCACATCAGGCCTGTGGCCCGTTCTTCATCAGCTGCTGAATGGTCCTCAGAGCTGAGAAAGTCCTGGGTTGGTTCTGGTGAGGAGTTACTGGTGTGGTGAGGTTCTGTCAGTCTATCTTCATCATGGCCTTGAGGGAACCTAATGGTGAGTGTTTGTCCTCATCATTTGGAGGTAGTGGCCTGTGCCTTAGGAATTTGAAATGGTGGAGGGCTGGTCTATCCCTGGATGGGAAAATGCCAGGGAAAAGTCCTGTCCTGATGGGGCTGTGGTTGGGGTTCCTCTCTGAGTTTGAAAAGGCCTTTAGGATCATTTGTCTCATTTGCTCATTGTTGACATGAAGAAACAGACCCTTGTGGGTAAATCTTTCCTCTGTCGCATGGCCACAGGACTATACTCCTTAGTGACCAGTCAGCTTGTAGCTGTGTGTTTACTACTTGCTAAGAGGCAAACTAGGTGACTTTAGGCTTTTCAAGCCTGGCCTCCAACTGTGTCTCTTTCAGGACAATTGTGGCTAGGTATGTTCTGTTCCCTTTGGAGGCAGAGAGCATAGAGAGACAGAGTCATTATCAAGGCACTCGGAACAAATGGCACAATGTGAGTTTAAGCAGTGAACAATGAGAACAGCTTGTACTAGAAAGACGGTTGAAGGCATGTGTCACAAGGATGTGTGTGCGGGGGGCAGGAAGGTACAAAAGGTTAGTTACCCTTAAGACCAGACTCAAGTTAAATACCTCGCAGACATCCACAGGTGAGCCCTTATATAGGATTTCACATCCTATAAACTGTGTGTGTAGAATGAAATTAGGGTAGTGATGGGCTGAAAGAGGCCCTCCTGAAGTCCTCACCACTTTTCTGGTAGTGCCTTTTGAGTATTAGCGTTGTCAAGATCAGGCCAAATATTGGAGAAGCTTTATTCCTAAAGGTTTGGGCAGGACTGTCTTATTTCCCACACTGCCTTATCCATAGCAGGTGGTCAGCGAGTATGTAATTGAATCGGACAATTTGGTAAATTTGCGACACTTACAAATATACAATGATTGCGCATTGTACATCTTATTTTTAAGAGATATGTCAATGCGCATGCTTATCTCGGGGTCTTGGTGAATGACTGGGATGGGGTGAGGGTCTAAAGTAAGAGTGGGTTATAAGGGAAAGCCACATGGAGAAGGCTGTGGCTGGAGACTTGGAAGACATATGGGAGTGAGCTGCATAAGGGTCAGAGGATGGAGCATTTTAGGCAGAGAGGAGCAGCCAGTGCAAAGGTCCGAAAGCTGAAATGAGCTCAGAGTCTTTGCAGATCAGAAAGGCTGGTGAGTGGAGCCCGGTGAGCGAAGGAGTAAGTAGTAAGCGGTGAGGTCCAAGAGAGGTAGGAGCCTGGTCCTGCAGTAGCTTTTTTTTTTTTTTTTTTTTTTTTTGAGACAGAGTCTCACTGTGTTGCCCAGGCTGGGGTGCAGTTGCGTGATCTCGGCTCACTGCAACCTCCGCCTCCCGGTTCAAGCGATTCTCCTGCCTTAGCCTCCTGAGTAGCTGGGATTACAGGTGTGCACCACCACGCCTGGCTAATTTTTGTATTTTTAGTAGAGATGGGGTTTCACCATGTTGGTCAGTCTGGTCTCAAACTCTTGACCTTGTGATGCACCCCCCCCCCCCAGCCTCCCAAATGCAGTAGCATCTTAAAGACCATCTTAAAGGCTGGTAAGAGTCTGGACTTTATTCTAAGGACTAGAAGGGAAGCCATTTGGTTTTATGCAGGGAGATGACAGCATGTGATTTTTACTTTAAGAAGACAACTAGTGCTACAGTATGGAGACTAGATTGTAGAGGATGAGAGTGGTGGTTGGGAAGACCGTTGAAAAGGCTGTCACAGGGAGCCAAGGGCAGGAAACTAGGTGGTGGAGCCTGGACTGCAGTGGTAGAGACGTGGGTGGATTTGGGGTATATTTTGGATGACAGGCCAATTGTACTTGCTACTGTAGTGATGCAAAATAAGAAAGGAATTGGGGTTTTTGGCTTTAGCAGCTGGGTGGATCACAGTACTGTTTATTGGGACGGGGAGGGTCCAGGGAGGAACAGGTGGAGCAGTTGGGAGTCCACTATTTTGAGCATGTGGAATTCAGAATGTCTCCTAATCATTAAAGTGGAGATGTCATGGCAGTTGGTTATGAGTTAGTCTAGAGTGGGAATAGAAATTTGGGGGTCATAAGTGTATGAATGGTGTTTAAATCTCTGAGACTGATGGAGATCATATGAGGAGATGTGATTGAGGTGCGTAGAGTGTGAAGGCCTGTGCCTGTGGCATGGTAATATTTATTGATCTGTCACCTTAAGAGGAAAGAACAAGTAGCAAAGGAGCCCACGAAGGGGAAGGGTTGGTGTGGCAGGAGGGAAGAAGTAGAGGATTGTCTCCATGAAGCCAAGATAGATGTTTTAAGAAGGGGCAAAATGTATCTGTTGGATTTAATAATATGGACATCGTTGGTGATCGAGATTACAGGTGTGAGATGTGGATGCAGAAGTTTTTGTTTAAAGACAAAGTCTTTGGAGATAACTTCGACAACGTTCCGGGGTAGTCCTTTTCAAAAGCCAATTTAAATTGTCAGGCGGTTTCTTCAGCCTGCCCACCTCTTCCCCCACAGGGCCACAAGGTGGCGCTGATGAGTCAAACTCCGGGAACGCTACCAGTTGGTGCTTTAGGTTGGCCATTTCCCGTGCCTTTCCAAAACTGAAATGAAGAGTTTTCTGGAAGATTGAGTGGGCAGGGAAAAAATGTCCCCTTTCCTGAACAAAAGAGATTATACAGAGTGGCTAATTTCTTGTAGCAAAAATAATGTGAAGAAGCAGGATGTGAAATATACATGATTTCAAAGGCTTTAAAAAATAAGAAAAATATTAAAATGAAAACTCTCAGATTCCCAGTAATGGCAGACTGAATACACATTTAAACTTCACCAAAATGACACTAAAAGGATTTTGAAAAAAGTCACAAGCCCACAGACAAGAGCAACAGGCAAGGAGGCAGTAGCAGTATGATTTTGGGAATGGATTGAGAGTTAATAAGTACTTTAAATGACTCAAGCTGATTTTGAAACCACTGTGGGGGAAAAAACTGAGAAGCCACCTGGTTTACACCGTGGAACCCTCCAAAAAGGTCAAGCGTTGGCAGCACTACACCCCTCTGGGACTGAGGTAGAGCTGAAGAATAAATCTAGAGGCTGTTTAAGAATCCTAGCTTCCGATCCTCTCCTCCCTGCTCACACAGGGGCGACTTCCTTCTCCACTTTGGCAGAACTGGAGGCCGATTCTCTGGAGGGGGCCTCTCTGGAGCAAGAGACTCTAGGCACACTTGAGGGTGTTCACTGAAAGATTAGTGATGTTGAGACTCTTCTCCTGCTTGGTTCTCAGCCTTAGATCTTCCATGCAAGGAGGAAAAGAGCCTTTTCTAGAAAATCTGGACGGGCCAAGAGAAGTGACCCACAGATACTGATATTGGCTGGCAATGGAGAACCAGGGTGGTCCCTCAATGAAAGGACCCAGCCGAGTCTCCTATGGAGAATGTCAACAAGCCCTCTGTGCCGAGAGCTTTCAATCTATTTCCATGGGGTTTCCCTCTTGGATGAGTGGACAGACAAGGGTCACCAGATATGTAGGGAAGGAATTGAATATGAATATCAGGAGTAAAAACAAAGAAGAAAAAGCCTATTGAATGAAACACTGTTGGGGAAGAAAATTTCCAAAAAAAATTGTTAATATTTTCCAAAAGAGAAGATATCACAGCCATAAAACAATAACTTTTAAAAATTCAGAGAACAAAGAGCTCTTGGAAATTAAAACCATAATAGGAATAAAAAAATTAATAGAAGAGTTAGAAGAAAAAGTTAAGCAAGTCACATATGAAAAGAAACCAAAAGAGAATTGGAGAAGAAAATATGAAAATTAGAGGATTAGACCATCTGAATAACAAGTGTGCAGGCAGAGAAACAGAGAAATGGGAAGCATCAAAGAAGCCATTCAAGGAAAAAGACCAGAAGGGAAGAAATAATGTATCACTGATTGTGTCTGTGTGATGAAATTATGTATGACTTCTCCCCCTCCTTTAAATTTTCCAAATTTTGTGTAAAAATATCTTTTAAAATGAGGGGATAATGTGTGGTTTCAGTATTACCAACATTGCCCCAGGACATCTAACTCGCAGGTGCATGTTGAAAGGGGTAACCTGAACTCAGTCATTTAACCAGAGCTAGTGATATCACCAGGACCAAATCAGACTCATTTTCCTGCCTGCAGGAAAGTACCCTTCCAGAGGGCTGCCCTAAGCCACAGGGCTATGTGGGTATTTTATTTTTATTCTCATTTGTTCTTTATTACTGAACAGCCATTACTCTACATGAATTCCACTTGGGTCTTGGGTCGTCAGCCCTGGCCCACAGGAATATGAACCATCCCATCCTGCAGTTCTCTGTGGGGGGCTGAGCTGTTCCTGCTGCTTTGGCATCCTCTTCCAGCCCTGCATCCTAGCACCCCTCTTCCACAAAGCTTTGAAGCTGAAAAACTTGGTGGGCTTGAAGAGGCTTTTTGGTAGCTGCTGACCTTTGGCGCTGGGGCTCTTTTTCTGCCTTTCCCCCTCCCATAGTTTGTGAGCCCACAGCCTTGGCAGGGTCAGACATGTGCATGAGTCTGAGGGTGGAGAAGGGATGCTGTGCTTTCCCGTAGTTACCACTGTGGTCTTTTTTGGGACAAATCCAGTGCAGATGTTGAAAGCCAAACCACAGGATGCATCTGTCATCCAACTCTTCCAAACATTTTGTCATAGTAGATAAAGGCTGTTTGATTAGTATTTCATGGATGACATAACTATAGAGCTCTTAATGACTGTTATTAATTTGTTACATTTGGATGACAGATACTATGTTTCTATTGTTTAGCCTTTTTATTATAGGAAAATTCAAACATCACAAAATAGAATGATAACAATAAACCCACATGTATCCCAGCCGTCCCGCGTGTATCCCAGCCATCCGGCGCGTATCCCAGCCAGCATCAGCAGTTGCCCACTCATGACTCATGTGGTTCTGTCTCTCTCACGCTGCTCCCAACTCCCACCCTGTGGTTTAATTTTACACGAGTCCTGGAATCATGTTGTTTCATACAGAAACATTTAGTACATATCTCTAAAATACAAGCATTCTTTTTTTTAAAAAAGGACTACCTAATTATGTTTAAATATCCAGTTAGTGTTCAAATTTCCCCAGTTTGTCTCAGGCACAGTTTCTGTTTCTTTTTCCAAATTGAGATCCAGACAGGACCTATACATTGATTGGTATGTTGCTTAAATATTAAAAAATCCTTCTTTGTCCATTTATTTTTCCTTGTAATTTATTTGTTAAAGAGTCATTTGTCTTCTCTTCATTGGAAAAGAGAGATAATAAAGTTCCAGATTATTAGGACCACTTGAAATCACAACAAAATGTTCTCATGTTTAAAAAAATAAGTATCTGAGAGGAATTTATTCCATGGCTGTAATTAAAAGTCATCTTGTGAGCGTGAGGCCTTCCTTGGGCACCCTGTGTACGATTTTGCCTTCCCCAAACCCTTGGTACTTACCTTCCATTCCTGTTTTATTTTTTCTCCTAATGCCTAGAGCTACCTACTATATATTTTACTTGCTTCTTGTCTGCCTCCCCTCTAGAATGTAAGCTCCACATGGTTTTGTGATTTGTTCTCTGCTGTATCCCCACCCCTGGATAGATGAATGAAGACGTATGAAGGCAGGGCAGAAGCAGGGTGGGGATGGATGTGTAGAGGAGGGCAGGTGGCACGAGGCGTGAGGAGGGAAGTCTCACTGTGCCCTTCGCCTTTTTGATGTGTCATATCCATGGGATGCGGATCCCTATAAAGTTCCGTGAGAAGTTCAGATGATGACTGTCTTCTGCTTGTCACTCAGTGATGGAGGGGCCTCTCTGCAGACGCCGGCTTGGTCTCGTGGCCTCTTCACCCCACCGCCGGCTCGGGCCTCATCTCACAGCCATAGGCTGGTTTGGCCAATTTTATCAGTAGAGACTGGGCTGGGGGCCCATCCTCTCAGAACATCACCAACAGCGTGCAGAGGTGTCCCAGTGAGGGTAGTGGTCGTCAGCAATTTGTCTTGATTCAGAACACGTTGCCCAACCTTTAGCGTGGTTGGATTATGGGCCAGCTGCGAAGCCACATGCTGGAAGGCAGCAGGAACAGCCTGAATGAGCCACTGCTGTGCCATGAGCCAGGTGTGGCCTTGAACAGGGCCCGCCACCGTCCCTTAGTCTCCTCATCTGTAGAATAGGAATGATGCGCGTTCACTCTGCAGGGTTGCTGGGAGCCTTTTTGCTGTCCAGCGATGCAGGGCTGTTAGGGCGTATCCTCCAGTCAGCCTGCGCAAGACGGCAGCATTCTGACCACGCCGGATAACACTGAGAGACAGAGACCCTGCCTCTCCTGTGGGCTAGGGCAGGCCCAGGCTACCTGGAGGGAGGGATATGGCTGGATCTGCAGGCTCCCTCATCTGTTTTGGGCATGGGGAGAGGAGATGCTTTTGCACTGTTGTAGCTGAGTGGGGTTGATGCATTTCCTCCCTACCCCTCACAGTCCCAGGGGTCTTGCAACCCCAGCAGTGCCCCCAGGAGCCCACACGCTGTGCTGGCATTGTTCCAGGGCATTGTCTTACAGCTTTAGTTAGGAGGCTCTTGCCACACTGACAGAGTGTGTGTCACTGGACAGCTCATGCTCCTTCCTAGAAGTGCTAGTCTGGATATGTGTTTTTTTTCCAGTAAGATGCTAGGCATCCTGTGAAGGGAAGTGCACACCAGTGATAAGCATCCCACACGGCCCTGACCCTGCTGTTCCATTGCACCTTGGGGAACCACATTTGCACGTCCATGGAGAAGAGGATTTTTACTACTGCTGGTACCAGACCAATAGATTTAGATTATTTTCTGGGCTATAGGAAGTCCACAGAGGACTCTTTTTTACTTTATAGATTTATGTCATCCAGTATGGTAGCCACTAGCCATATGTGGCTATTTAAGTTTAAATTCAAATGAGTAACTTTAAATAAAAATGTAAATCCAGTTCCCCAGTCCTGCTAGCTTTGTTTCATGTGCTCAATAGGCACGTGCAGGCAGTGGTTCCTGGATTAGTGCAGATTGTAAAACGTTTCCATTATAGCAGAAAGTTCCATTGAACAGCACTGTAAATATTCCTACTCAAAGATGAATGAGTGTGGGGAGGGAATGTCAGGGCACTTAGGAGACAGCTGAGTGGCAATTGATGAAAAATTGTTGGGATTTTAACCTCATTTTCATTTCATGATAAAACACTTCTCAAAGCAAACTTTTCAGAGGAAGACTTGAGGTTCCCAGTTTTGACATATTCCATTAGAAGGTTGAACCCACAGCACTCTCAACTCTTCAGTTGTCTGTCACCTTTTAGCACAGGCAGGGATATGGGGTGTCCGTGCTTAGCCAAGGAGTGACTCCTTCCTGCTTTGACTGCACACTCTGCTGGAAGGTCCCCTATGGGGAAAGTGCATGATTAGAAACTTTCATAGCAATTTCTTTCTTTTGAATTAGTGGAAAAGAAAGGTCTCATCACTCTTGGTTTGCCACTTGTGATTCTGCTAAAGGAAGAAAAAAGAAACCCGTTGATGAAACAGATACCTTTCTAGAAGGTCTACTGCAAGATTTTCTGTTTTGCTCGGTGGGTTCATAGCAGCAGAGCTCGGACAAAGTGAGGGGAGCCCCGGGCACAGATTTACGGGGGCATTCACTCTCAGGTGCCAACCTTGTACTCACATGGGCCAAAGAGGGAGTGTCTCCTTACATTTTGCACCCCGGATGCCTGGCTTGCCTCACCCCTGTCCCATCCAGGGCTGGCTCTCTTGGGGCCCCTTGAGCCTTCACTCTGGTGAGCTGGCTGCATGGTTCTAGGAATTCTGGACTTGCACAGGTATAGCCCCTTTAGCACATACAGGCGCATACTGTGTCTGAGCCTCTGTCACACTGAACCCCTCAGGTAGGGAGTGCATCTCTCTGCTCTTTCTATACCTGGACCAGAGTAGAGGACTAGTAAGTGGCTAATGAATGAATCAATGAACAGATCAGTCCACTAGGGGTCCACTCAGTGAATTAAAGAGTGAAGAGTTCTCTTAGACTTTTCCTTTTAAGATTTCAGAGAACATCCAGCATTGTAGCCTGCAAAGCTCCACATTTCTGCACAGCTGGGCTCTGGCTGCACACAGTGACGCGGAGAGTCCTCCCAGCAGTGTGACAATGGATGGGTGCTGTTTCCTCTACTTGCCTTTCTCTAGAATTTCTTTCCTTTCAGCATCAGGTTTTAGTTACTTTACTAGAAACTCCAGCCTCAGGAGTGGTTCTCCTCTCTTCCCTCCTTTCCCCTGCTTCCTCCAGAGTTTCTGCCATGGCCAGACTGTCCTAGAAGCACATGGCTGGGCCCGGGGTAGGCCTTGATTTGGGGAGGCATGGGGGAAAAGAAGCAATCGCCTGGGGGTGGGAGGCCTTTTTGTGGACTCAGTGTTACATGCTTCTCTCCTCTGCCTCCCACAGAGTGTACTGAAGAAGAGGGACCAAGTTCAAGCAGAGTACGAAGCCAAACTGGAAGCTGTGGCTCTGCGGAAGGAAGACCGCCCCAAGGTCAGGGAAGCCACCTGGGAAGGGCTGCAAAGCTGTAGTCTCCCTGCTGGTGCTAAGTAAATTCTCGTCTCTAGATCTGTATGACTAAGAGTGGTCAGTGCCGGCTGGGCTACGTTGATGATGTTGTCCTTTTTCACTCCCTTTTCTGTCCTATTTCTGTGAGTTCCTAGTGTTCACTTGGGATTGAGTTTTCCACTGTTTCCTGGGCCTAATTTTTTTTTTTTAAAGACTTACAGCTCTGCCATTCATCGGCAGTTCCTTGCTCCATAAAATGGCATTGCAGAGAGGAGGAAAGAATAGCCTAGATCTGTGCTTTCAAAGTGTGGTTCATAGGCCCACAAACTGTACAATCCATGATGAGGAAAGTATAGAAGCACTTGGAAACTTCTATAGGAATTTGATGTTGCTGTAGAACCAGTTGAACACATTGTGTTGAACACTCAAGACGAGCGTGTTAAACTCACGTGAGGAGTTGCATGTGGAGCAAGCTGCATGCTGGTTCTGCACAGCAGGACTACAACTTGGTTGAATTGGAAAGCCAACAAAAAGTGGCCCTTTACTTCACAGAGTTCAAGCAGCACTAATCTAGCTTGTCTAGGATGCTTTCTGGCTCCAGTGTTTGTAACTGCTCAGTAGGTTCACCTTGCCTGCTACCTAGACAGAGCTGATTTATCAGGACAAGGGAATTGTATTGGAGAAAGTAATTCATGCAGAACCAGCTATATGGGACACTGGAGTTTTACTATTATTCAAATCATTCTCCCTGAGCATTTGGGGATCAGAGTTTTTAAAGATGATTTGGTGGGTAGGGCCTTAGGAAGTGAGGAGTGCTGATTGGTCAGGTTGGAGATGGAATCATAGGGGGTGGAAGTGAGGTTTTCTTGCTGTGTCTTCTGCTCCTGGGTGGGATTGCAGAATGGGTTGAGCCAGATTACCACCTTTTTACATTTGTGGGCTAAATGCAAACTTTTAAAATATATACAAACAAATCATCCTGTGTCATCCCTCTAAATCCCTTTGTTGAAAGGAAACTTTTAAAATATACACAAATAAATCATCCTATGTCATCCCTTTAAATGAGACCGAGACATGGCTCAGCAGATGGTACCATGTTCCAGAATATCACAGGCCAGCTCAGAACTCATCAGTGGGGCTGGCTATAGGCAGGCCTCCTCTTACTGGGGAGGTTGAGGTGGGAGGATCCCTTGAGGCCAGGAGTTAGAGGCTGCAGTGTGTTATGATTGCACCTGTGAATGGCCACTTCACCCCAGCCTGGGCAGCATAGGGAGACCCTATCTTAAAAAAAAAGGTTTTGGATTTTGGGGCATTTTGGGTTTTCAGATTGGGGACGCCCAACCTGTATAACAATGATTTACAAGGTATTTACGTTGTATTAGGTATTATAAGTAATCTAGAGATGATTTAAAGTATACAGGAGGCTGTGCATCGGTTATATGCAAGCACTACATGATTTTATGTAAGGGACTTGAACATTCACAGATTTTGATATCTCAGAAGTCCTGGAACCGATCCCCACCCCACCCTACCAGATAGCGAGGCGACAACTGTGTGTGTGTATATGTGCATGTATGTGTAAGATCTCATTGATTCCATACCACAACCATGAGGTTTAGGTACCATTATCATCCCCATTTGAGAGATGAGCAAACCAAGGCCCACTGTCACACAGATAGCACTGGCAGAGCTAGGATGGTACCCTGCAGTTTGACTTTAGAATCTTGCCACCTACCATTCCATCACTCTGCCTCTTTTTGGTTTGTAAGTGGAAGGTGTGTTTATTTTCAAAGAAGGGGGTGAGGGTGGGGAACGTTAGTAAGATAATAGCCGGGACTCGCGTTTCAGGGAAATGGTTTCACATCAGAGCTGCTGGGGTTTTCCTTCTTTGCCATGGTTCCTGCTGCTGCCGCCATGCCAAGACATACCTGGAAAGGAACCAGCTTTGGAATTTGAAACCCACACCTCAGAAATGACACACCTTGGCTTTGTGTAGTGTCTTTAATGTTAATTGCATCACAGGATCACTGCAGTGGTCATCTGAGGCCCAGAGGGAAGGCATTATTCTTTCCCCGTTTCATGGGTGAGGAAATGAGGCACAAAGGAGCTGGACAAATTGCCCAGCCTCTTTGATGCCGAGTGGCTCTGCATCCTGTGCATGTTTGTTGTGTTGATTCCAGCATCACCCCTAGTGATCTACACCAGAGCATAAAGGCTGCATATATCTGCAGAAAGGCAGATGATGAAGATTGAAACTGTGGTCACTGGCCCAGCGTATGCAGCTGGCACCCTCCCTCTGGTTCCTCCTGCCACAGGCTGTCGGCCTTCTTCCATCCTGTGTGTCTGTCACAAGGGAGGCGACAACAGGAATGCAGAGCCATGTGCACACAGCTGTCCTCTGCCTGCCTATGGCCGGCCCCACTGATGAGTTCTGAGCTGGCCTGTGATATTCTGGAACATGGTGCCATCTGCTGAGCCATGTCTCGGTCTCATTTAAAGGGATGACATAGGACGATTTATTTGTGTGTATTTTAAAAGTTTCCTTTCAACAAAGGGATTTAAAGGGATGACATAGGATGATTTGTTTGTATACATTTTAAAAGTTTGCATTTAGCTCGCAAATGTAAAGATAGAAGTCATTCACAGAAAAACAAATAACTGCATGATCTCACTTATATGTGGAATCTAACAAAGTTGAAGTCATAGAAACAGAGAGTAGAACGGTGGTTGCCAGGACTCAGGATGGCGAAATCGTAGTCAAAAGGTACAAACTTTCGGTTATAAGGTGAACAAAATCCTGGGGATTCCATGCACAGTGTGGGTGGTGATGGATGTGTTCATTAATTTGATTGTGATCATCACTACACAGTGTGTACGTGTATCAAATCATCACGTCATACACCTGGAATGTATGTAATTTTATGTGTCAGTTAAATATTTAAGGAAAAATAGAAGTCACTTTTTCGGCTGGGGAGGGAAGGAGAACCAACAAGTTCTGCCGCTGGCCTAGTTTGGAAACCGAGGATCCTGCATTTTAAAGACGTCATGTATGTAGTTCTGTAAATAGCATCTGTACGAGCTCAGCACTGAATACGAGCTTTCTCAGAGGCTGATGCTGTCATTTAATATGTTCAGCCCTATACAGGACACATTCCTTTCCAAAGCCAGGAACTGAAGGTTTGGAATAGTAGGCTGAGTTAAGTCTTAAGCGTGCCTGGCTTGCTGGCTGCTGGAAGCACACACCAGGCTTGGAGCAGTCTCGAGCAGAGGGAGACTCTGGTTTTGGCACCCTCATACCCCCACAGCTGCCTGCCAGGGCTCCTGGCCTCACATTCCTGCGGGTCTGGGTGATTCCTGTCCACTCTCCATGCTGTGGAAATCTTTGGCTGCTGCTGTTCTCCGCCTTCCCAGACACCACTTACCCGCATGGCTCATCCTCTTGGCCACGGGAATTCTTACCAAAGGCTAAGGATTTCCCCCAGTCCATGAAAATGTCTAGTCAGTCCTGAACACACATCTGCATTCTCTTAGCACACCGTGGCCAGGCCGTCTTCACCTTCCCTCTTCCTGGTGGGATGTTGAGCCATGCCACATTCACTTTGCTGCTTATTTAGCAATTGCGATTTTTAAAGACAAAATGGGCTGTCCTGGTGGTGTGCCAGAGAATGTAATGAAACAGTGGCAGCAGCAGAAATCCTTTGGTGCCTTTGGGTCTGGGGCAGCAGCTGCGTTGGTGGGCAGAGGAGAGTGCAGCCTGTCCAAGTCTAGCATGGTTGGAGCACAGGATTTAGAATGGGATGGACCTGGGTTCAAAGCCCAGCTGTGCCCCAGCTTGCACTGATCTCCTCAGCCTTTGTGGGCCTCGGTTGCTTCACACACGTGATTGTTGTGATACCATAAAGTGCTCGGCACAGTGTCTGACATAGTGACAGATGCTCCATTGGAGGAGCCTCCCATGTCCACACTGGCTGCAGTAGGAATGTGAGCGGAGAACTTTGTTTTCTGGGTTTGCTGTCACATATTTTAAGAAGTCCCTTTTCTGAACACAGTGTTTTAGACATTGTTTCCTGTGTCCTCAAGCTTCCCCTGCCTTCCTAGCCCTCCACACACCTGTCCTCCCCGACAGCCCATCGGGAGGTTTGGTGGATGCCGAGGAAATGAGCAGCTTAAGGTTTTGCTGTGCTTTGCCTGATGTGCTTGTGAGCTCATGAAGCCAGAGCTGCTGTTGATGAGATTTTTTTTAAAAAGCCAGGGAATTCAGAAGTGGGTTAGGGCTGATTCTATCCCAAGGCCTCGGCCAGGTCTGTTGGGAACTGATGGTAGGAGCGAGGTAGCTCAGGGGACTGTCGCAAGAGTGCCAGGGAGGAGAGGGCCCCTGGTATGGGCATGGCCAACAGAAGATCTGAGGGAGTCTGGGGGCTTACCTCATTGTCAGGTGAAACCTTGAAAAACTTGCACCGGATAAGGAGGGAAAGTTGATTTCTGTGGAGTCATGGAGTAGCATCAAAATCTGATCACTTTTTTGTAACCCAGGAGAAGAAAGTGGCCTCACGTGTCTCCACAACCTTCCCTGTGAATTTCAAAGTGGGGTGATCCTCTTAGGGGAGTCCTAGGACGTCTTGGGCTGAAGGAGCGTGTGCTGAGGGCAGAGGGTGCGGAGGCCTCTGGAGCTGGGGAAGAATGGTGGTGTCCTAGAATGCAAAGTTGTGCTTTGTGGTTGGGCTGAGGCTGGAGAAAGCTCAGCAGACACTGGGGTGGTGATTACCAGGCAGATGGAGCTTTGGACTCTGGAGACTTGGCCTTCTCCATGTTAATTGTGAGGTTGGAGAAGCGACATGCACTTATTTAGTAGGGGCTGGCTGCCTTCTGCTGGACCTGTTGGGCCGTAGCCTGTTGTACACCTTAGAATCTAACCTGCTGTGGAAGGTGGGGGGCATCAGAGCTCTTACAGAAGATAAGGAGAAGCTGAGGGATTGCATTTTAAATGGCGCCAGGAGCATCCACACCCTCGAATGACAGTGAGGGTAACAGAGAGGGAGCTCCTGCCTTTTCCTATCTTCCGCGTTGGACTCTTTTCAGTGCTAATACACTCGATATAACTAGCTCCAAAAAGAACAAAGAAGGGATGCCAGGGAGAAGGCTTCACAAAATTCCTAGTTATCTTCAAAAGGTAAATAAAAAAAAGCGGGGTGCTGTTTTAGGCCCTGACCCACGGGTAGCCTCATCCTGGGTGTAGTGCCAGCTGAAGAAGTTTAAATGAGTGGTGTTGGAGTGCAGATGAGGAGAGATGGGCCGTGTGGAGGGGACCTGGGGTGTCAGTGTGGGGGGCGATGGGCACGTGGTGTGTGTGGGGGGTGGGTGTGTGATGTGTGTATGGGGAGGGCATGTGGCATGTAGAGAGGGCATGTGGCGTGTAGGGAGGGCACATGGCATGTAGGGAGGGCGTGTGGTGTGTAGGGAGGGCGTGTGGTGTATGTGGGGTATGTGGTGTGTGGGAGCGGGTGTGATGTTTTAGGGGGAGTGTGGGCATGGATAGGAGTGGGGCATAGGTGTGGGAAGAGCGGGTGTGTAGTGTGGAGGTGACTGGGATGGAAAGGTGCACAGAGCTGTTGCCCCTCTGGTTGAGAGAAGAGCAGAGGGAAAGTGGAAATTGGGCTCTCTGAACAAACCTCTTGAAGGCTGTAGACCTTGGACAGCTCTTAGAACCACCAGAATAGTGAATGTTCTAGAATGGGAAAGACGTGGCGGCGGGTAGTGAAGTGAGAATCCCAATTGTAAACTGGCAGCAGGGAGACTTCTACATACCGAGCTTCCGCAGACCGGAGAGTGGGGCCTGGTGTCTGTTGTCTCCAGACCCTTCTGGCAAGTGAGGACCCTCAGCGTGGGGCAGAAGACCAGGTGCCTCCAGCCAGAGCAGGCGGAACTCCCCCATCCCGTCAGCTGACTTAAGTCCCACCCGCAGCCACCCTCTGCCAGTGCAGTGGTTCCCGTTTGACAGATGGGGGCCCGGGGTCAGGGGAAGCGTGGCACTTAAGTGCCAAAGTCAACAAATGGTGGAGCCAGTATGGGGTCCAGGTGCATCTGGCTCCAAAGCTGGCACCTTTCCCCAGGGCGTGGGCCCCAGCAGCTGTGCTCCCTGAGGGGGCACCCTGCCTTTCCCGAGGCAGGCATGGAGAGTGCGTGAGGCCTTCCCTGGGGCTTCACTCTCGTGTCATTGCTCAGGCAAGCTTGTGGCTCTCTTGCTGTCAGCCTCTCTGCTCCTCATCTCATGCCCTCACCGCTGCCTCCCTCACTCCCCACTGGCCATCCTCTGAAGTTTGTTTTTATCTATTATTTAAAAAGCATTCATTCACAGAGCCAGTGACTTTCTGTTTGCCCAATTCCATGGCCTCTTTTCAAACTTGACCCTGTCTCATTGTTTTCACCTCGCAGCTCAAATAGACACTGAAAACGCAGTTGCTGGAAGCTTGAGGTGACCAGCCTGGGGGCTCTGGCATCCCAGAGGGCAGAGGACCAATCTCTCTGCCACTCACACATTGCCAGTTAGGGAGCCCTGTCCCCTGCTCACTCAGCAGCATGTGGCTGTCACTGGTCCTGGAGCCTGTCCTACAGCAGCCACAAGCTCCCCTCTCCTCCACGCTTTGGGATTATATCTGTCTTGTGTAGTCTTTGGAGATTTTACTAACCTACTATCATCATGAGAGCAGATAATGTGACATCTCCAACCCAGCTCCAAGAAGGAGACTTAGGTTGAGATTTCTGTTCTAGGGCCTGGAAATGCATGGCACGTGGAAGGAGCTCAGTAATGCATCCATCCATCCATCCATCCATCCATCCATCCATCCATCCATCTACTATCTATCTATCTATCTATCTATCTATCTATCTATCTATCTATCTATCTATCTATCTATGAGACCGAGTCTTGCTCTGTTGCCAGGCTGGAGTGCAGTGGCTCAATCTCAGCTCACTGAGTAATGCATTTTTAAATGAAAGTTGAGTGAATTTAAGTTACTGTCCCATTCCCCAGCACACAGAAATGCACAGTCCCATCCACGTGACTCTTCTGTCATTGCACTAGCAACCTGTATTCTGTAATGGAAATTCTCATGAGAGATTGAGAACCAATGTGAAAAATGCAATTTTGTCCCCTCTATATAAATTTTTGTCTTTTGAGGTCTTATCTGGTGATATTTTTTCTTGGTGTCATGATAAGCAACACCCAACCATTAGCAGTGCTGTGCCATGTCAACATCCTTCAGACACATGGTAGCACAACCATAACAATACCTCAGTCATGAAAATTAAAACATTGAAGTAAGAGGAAATGCTGAGGGTGGTGGCCCACACCTGTTATTATCTCAGCACTCTGGGAGGCCAAGACGGGAAGATCGCTTGAGCTCAGGAGTTCGAGACCAGCCTGGGCAAGGTAGCAAGACCTCGCCTCTACTCCAGATAAAAATATTAGCTGGGTGTGATGGTGTGCATCTGTAGTTACAGCTACTCGGGAGGCTGAGGCAGGAGGATTGCTTGAGCTTGGGACATTGAGGCTACAGTGAGCTGTGATTGCACCACTGCACTCCAGCCTGGGCAACAGAGAAAGACCTGTCTCAAAAATAAATAAAATAATAAATAAAAATAAAAAGAATGCTTAGTGTTACTGGTCAGTGAATTGATTGTTACAAAGACACTATCCAAAAAGAATCAAAGGCAAGAAGAATACACGCCTGAGCGTGAGTTGCCCGCACTCCTCTTCTTCAAGTTGGGGAACTTCACAAGCTGGTCACAGACAGCTCACCCCAGTTCCTCTTATTTTCTTATTTTTAATCCTTCCATCCTCTTCTAACTCCTGCCACCCCTGGGCTTCTCTGGCTCTATTCTCTCTGATTCACCACCTCCTCCTTCTGTGCCCACCTTTCCGCCTTTCTGAGTGACTTTTGCTGAGTCCTTTATTAACCCTACACATGCTGGCTTCTCTGTGAGTTCAAACCTTGGGCCCTGCCTCCCTCAGCCCCACCTTTCCCTCCATATATTTAAAAAAGATTATATTGTGGTAAAATATACAGAATATAAAATTTGCCATCTTAACCATTTAAAAGTGTACAG
This sequence comes from Hylobates moloch, assembly GCF_009828535.3. Classification (NCBI taxonomy): domain Eukaryota; kingdom Metazoa; phylum Chordata; class Mammalia; order Primates; family Hylobatidae; genus Hylobates; species Hylobates moloch. The sequence goes on from NW_026652285.1 coordinate 85,012,776, forward strand.
CTTAGTCGTGTTAAGCACATTTACATTGTTGTGCAATCAGTATCTGGAACTCTTTTCATCTTGCAGAACTGAAACTCTGACCCATTAAACAACTCTCCATTCCCCCTCCTGCCGGACTCTAGAAACCCATGTTCTACTGTCTGTCTCTATGACTTTGACAATTCTAGATACCTCGTTATCTAGAATAATATAATATTTGTCCTGTGACTGGCTTATTTCACTCAGTGTAATGTCCTTGGTTTATCCATGTTGTAACATGTTAGAATTCCCCTCCTTTTTGAGGCTGAATAATATCCCATATATATGAGACATACACACACGTACATACACATACATATACATACCACATTTTGTTTATCCATTCATCAGTGGACATCTGTGTTGCTTTCATCTTTGGACTACTGTGAATAATGCTGCTATAAATGTGTGTACAAGTATCTCTGAGACCCTGCTTTCAATTTATCTGGATATATACTCAGAAGTGGAATCCAGCAGGATCATATGGTAGTTCTATTTTAAAATTTTTGAGGAATCTCCATACTGTTTTCCATAGCGGCTATACTGTTTTACAATCCACCAACAATGTACAAGGGTTCTAGTTTCCCCATGTTCTTACCGACACTTATTCATTCTTTGAGACAGAGTCTTGCTCTGTTACCCAGGCTAGAGTTCAGTGGCGTGATCTTGGCTCACTGCAATCTCCGCCTCCCGGAGACCAGCCAGGCTGCTCTCGAACTCCTGACCTCAGGTGATCCGCTTGCCTTGGCCTCCGGAAGTGCTGGGATTACAGGTGTGAGCCGCTGCACCTTGCCTATTTTCTGTTTTTGTTATTTTTTTTGATAGTAGCCATCCTGATGAGTGTGAGGTCCTATCTCATTGTGGCTTTGATTAGCATTTCACTAGTGATGATGATGTTGAGCATCTTTTCATGTCCTCGCTGACTGTTTATCTTCTTTATTTTTATTTTTTTGAGATGGAGTCTCGCTCTGTCACCAGGCTGGAGTGCAGTGGCGTGATCTCGGCTCACTGCAACCTCTGCCTCCCTGGATCAAGCAATTCTCCTGCCTCAGCCTCCTAAGTAGTTGGGACTACAGGAGCACACCACCATGCCCAGCTAATTTTATTGTATTTTTAGTAGAGACAGGGTTTCACTGTGTTGGCCAGGGTGGTCTCGATCCCTTGACCTTGTGATCTGCCCGCCTCGGCCTCCCAAAGTGCTGGGATTACAGGCGTGAGCCACTGTGCCCAGCTGACTGTTTATCTTCTTTGGAGATATGTTTAAGTCCTTTGCTCATTTTTAAATTTGGTTGTGTATTCTTTTCCATAAGCCTTTATAGAAGAGCTGTGTTTGGTTTTCTTGTTATCTCACCCCGCTTTGTGGAGGGAGGTGTCACTCTGCCCCTGGCTGCAACTCCCTCCTTTCTCTGATCTGTGGACCTGTCCTTCATTCTGAGCCTTTGGTGGCATTAGTGTCACCCAAGTCATCCAGACCAGAAACTTCAGGCTTCTCTCTGACTCCCTGTATTTTATTTCTCATGGGCAGCCAGTTGCCAAATCTGTCAGTTCTGTCTCCACCAGGTTGGTTTACTCCATCCTCTCCCTTCTGGTGTTAGACCCACAACCCCAGTTCCAGGGTGCCCAGTGCAATCTCGTGCTAATATGTAGTTTGGAGATGATTCATCTCTGGTGTCTAATGAAATCTCAGGGTGGAGTAGCATTGGCAAAGGGTGGCATAATGTTTGGGAGAACATATAATAATATAGTTTGTATTTGGAAGATGAAAATCTGTTTTATAACACGTGGAATAAAGCTTGAGGAGCTGTGCAAGGGATAGATTATCTTTTGTGAACAGCAAATTATAATATTGATACTGATATGAGCTAACAAATGTTTATTGAGCACTTACTATATGCCAGGCACAAGTGTGTCACAGGTGTGCAATGACTATCTGGAACCAGTGTTGCAGGCATTAAGAAGAATTTACCAAGACAATTATAGGTAAAGAAAAACAGATTTATTAGAGAAAGTAGGAAAATACGTTGCAAGGGTGCAACAGGCAGATCAGCAAGAAGGGAGCTGACTATCAGGAAACAAAGGCTTGCTGGGGATTTCGTGGAATGGTGCTTGTGCTGTGTACTGAAGAGGGCTTCGTGCAGTGCTGATAACTCCAAGGTTGCAGTGAGCAAACTTGCATTTTTCTGTTAACTGAGGGTCTGGTGATAGCTGGGTACAGGAAGATTGTGTTATTAATATTTGTGCAGGAAGGCTATGTGTCCTGGACCATGAAGAAAAGGAGAAGTATAGCTTAATCTGCCTTCTCTTTTTGCTTTCACTTGGTCCTGCCAGCCCAACTCCCCCTTCCTAATTAGGACGCCATAAAGCACTTAACACATATTAGCCTGTTTGGCCTCATGACAGCTTTGTGAGGTGGAGGATATGATTAGCCAGACGGAGAAGCTGAGGCCAGGTCCCAGGCCACACACCTGGTAAGTGGCAGGTGGGGTGTGCAAGCTAAGCTCTGGAAGTTTGGTTCTAGAGCTGTCCACTGCAGCTGGAGGAAGTGTGGGGCTTTTTCTGTTCTCCAGAAGTGGGCACGAGTTAACTGGGCCTCAGGAAATCGGGCCTTTGGGATAAGCCTCAGGCTCCTCATCCCCTGCCACCCTCTGCCAATCTTGCGAGCTGCGGTTCCCTCTCCATGCTGCTGTGGGCCCTGTGGCCTGTGCACGATTCCTGCAGTGGGTCCTGATGTCTTCTCTCCTCTGTCCCTTGCGTGTACTGCCACTCTGGAGTGCCTTCCGAGTGGTCACACATCTCACATCTGTCATCTTTAAAGAGCCGCCTTAGCCGGGCGCGGTGGCTCATGCTTGTAATCCCAGCACTTTGGGAGGCTCAGGCGGGCGGATCACGAGGTCAGGAGATCGAGACCACGGTGAAACCCCATCTCTACTAAAAATACAAAAAATTAGCCGGGCGTGGTGGTGGGCGCCTGTAGTCCCAGCTACTCGGAGAGGCTGAGGCAGGAGAATGGCGTGAACCCGGGAGGCGGAGCTTGCAGTGAGCCGAGATTGTGCCACTGCACTCCAGCCTGGGCGACAGAGCGAGACTCCGTCTCAAAAAAAAAAAAGCCGCCTCAGTGCTGTTTCCTCTGTGAGGCCCGATCTTCCCAGGTTGGCTGCCCTCTCCATCCTCCTCAGCATGCTTATCACGGGGGCTGCAGGGGAAGCGACAACACTCGCCTCCGTGTCTAGGCATGTTCCTGTTTCTTCCCAACTAGACTGTAGGTTACGGGAGACAAGATTTGCCTGTTGAGACCCAAGCACTTTTGTATTCCTCAGTGCCAAGCACAGAATGTGTTGTGAAACTGAGAAGCCAAATATTTCCCAGACCGAGGCTCAGGCAGTCATAAAACCCACAGCCGTGGTTTAGACCCTGATTTTTATGGGTCAGTCAGAGTTCCCATCTCCAGAACAGTCCTGGGAATCTTTAAACCTGGGAATCTTTCCTCTGTAAAAAGTCCTCCAATTCAGAGACCCTGGCTGCCCTCCTCTCCACGTGTCCCGGTGAGGTTCTCTTTCCAGGGCTTTCCGTTTTCTCCTCACAGCAGAAGTTTCGTTAAGCAAACAGGAAGTTGCTCATAGGCACCCTCACCCCGATGCACATGTGAGCAGTGGCCAGGAGACGGGTAAGGGAACTGGCCTGTGCCTGTGGGGGGGTGAGGCCAGCCAGAGACGCTGGCTCGCTGGGCATCTTTCCATTGAGGCTGATTCCTGGAGTGACTCTGGAGAGGCAAGACTGGGATACTCTGGTTTTTATTTCAGTTTTTCCTGAGGTAACCAATAGTAATGGGTGGTCTTGGGAGGAGGCAAAAGAGACTTAAATCATGGCATCAGAAGAAAAAGTCAGTCTCTGACCTGGTGTGGTGGCTCACACCTGTAATTCCAGTGCTTTGGGGGACCGAGGTGAGAGGATCGGTGGAGGCCAGGAGTTTGAGACCAGCCTGGACAACATAGCACCACCACATCCTACTTACTGTAGAGATGGGGGTCTTACTATGTTGCCCAGGCTGGTCTCAAATTCCTGACCTCCAGCGATCTTCTGCCTTGGCCTCCCAAAGTGCTGGGAGGCATGAACCACTGCACTCAGCCCAGTATTTTTTTTCCCTCTTCCAGAAGCTTATGTGCTTTGTAGAAGGCCTCTTTCTCCATCTTAACAGAAAAATTCCTTGCTTTTAAATTTCCCAGAGTGTCTAGTTATCTCTTTCTCTCCAGCTCATCCTGGTTTCACCCATGTCTAGTTCCCGTGTCAGACACATTCAAATTTGCTTGCCTTGGCCGTGTCTCTTCCCTGACTCCTGTGTTCTACAGCCATCTCCACGTGGTCTGTGGAGAAGATGGCTGAGTACCCTGAAGGTGTCCAGCTCCCTCAGGCCTGTCTTTCTCATTGGCATCATTCTGGGTCAGCTCCTTGCCCACGAGGCTTGGGTATAAACCTCCCCAATTGGTGGAAATGGACTCCCAGTGGTGAGCCATGGCTTGGAGACAGTTTGGTTCATGGGCCCCAGCATACCAAACTTACAAGGCCTCACTTGTGGTTGGGATACATTTGGCAGGTCAGGGGTTTGACCTGGCTTTGGGCATGTCAGCTCCCTGGCCACCGTCAGGGCCCAGAGAAGTGCTTGAGTTAGGAGAGAGAAGCCAGCTTTGGGAAGCGCTGCAGCCACAAAGCCCAAACTCCAGCTGCACAGGATAGTGAAATTCACCAAAGCAAAGTGAAAGTTGTGAAACTTCAAGTGACTTAGTTCCGTTTTGAGAAAGTCTTCTAAACCTCTTTAAGAAAAACTTGAAATAGCCTGCTGTATATTTCTTCTTTGAATTTCAGATTTTTTTGACATGCATAAATAACTTTCCACCTATTTTCTCAGACTTCTCTAACTCTCCATTTAAAAGTATCTGCTATTGGGAAAAGCATAAACAAGCCTCCAGTTTATTTATAATGTGGGGTTCAGAGGAGGCAGCTGGCCAGTAGTTGTCTTATTGCGATTCTCTGATTAATGAGGAAAGGCATCATCAAGTGTCACAGCAATGGAATAGTTCATGTGATCTGGGAGAACCTACCTCTTTTCTAGTTCCAATATGGGACACAGGAGAATAGCAGGGCAATACAAATGCTGTGTATTTGCAAAGTCTGCACACACTTTCAAGTGTGGATGAGTAAATCCTAAAAGGAACCGAAGACATTTGAGTCTGAATTGCAATGTTTCTTCTTCCTGTGTGTAAATGGGGGTGTTTCCCCCACGAGTCTGTGTTGTGTTTGGATAGGTTTGAAGATTTGGGTTAGGAGAGCCCCTTTTCAGAGCTCCTCCTTAGACTTGAAAACCCAAGGCTTTGCTTTCAAATAAATGCCTCCAGAGGAGGGAGCGTGTTGATGGCATTTTAATGTAGAGCTTTGGCCTTTGACAAATGTGTGCCCAGAGGAGCTCAAGGCAAGAGATGCCAGTTCTTTGTGCAGGGCACCCATGTGTGCCTCCCTTTTCCAGGTACCAGCGGACGTCGAGAAATGTCAGGATCGGATGGAGTGTTTCAATGCTGACCTGAAAGCTGACATGGAGAGGTGGCAGAACAACAAGAGGCAGGACTTCCGGCAGCTACTCATGGGGATGGCTGACAAGAACATCCAGTATTATGAGAAGGTAATCAGCGTGCCCAACAAGACTGGCTTCTAATGATCAGAGCCTTTCACATGGGCCTACCAGAAATCCAGAAGCTGGGAATCCTGCTAGTCTCATCTCCTTCCCTTATTGTAGCTGCTTAGTCTTGGCTCCCGCTTCATGTCCTTGCCCAGCCATGTGGCTGCAGTGCTGGGTTTGGCAGCAGAGGGGGTGCTCACAGGGGTTCCCCTCGCACATGCTGCTGGGGAAGCAGCCCGTTGGTCTTCCATGCTCTCTGGGCCTGGCGCTGGTTGCTTCCCAGAGCCAGTCAGACCTTCAGCACAGCGATGCTGCCACCAAATGAAGGCTTTGGGGTTACTTTACTCTGTGTTGGGGTTCTGTACACAGGGGCCCTTCACTTTGGTTGTGCAGTGAACCCCTTTGGTCATCTGGTGAAGCCTATAGACCCCTCACCAAAATACTGTGCATTTTTTTTTTTTAAAATAGAGTTCAAAATACTGATTTTAAATACCTAAAATAAAGGGATGTAGGATTACAAAGGAAAGCAATTCTATTAAAAAGTTTTACTCATGGATCCCCTTGACCTGTGGACCCCAGGTTAAGCACCGCACACATACACACACACACACACACACACACACACACACACACCCCACCACCACCACCACACCCCACACACACTACACACACACCACACCCCCCCACACTACACGCCACACACACACACACACACACCCCACCACCACCACCACACCCCCCCACACTACACGCCACACATACACCACACACCCCCCCCACACTACATGCACACCATCCACACCACACATCCCCCACACATATACCCCACACACAACCCCCACACACACCCCACACACAACCCCCACACACACCCTACACAACCCTCACACACAACCCCCACACACACCACACACACATAGAGATGACTCTTATCAGGCTACAGCCCAGTCCCCTCAATCAAGGTTTGCTTGATTCGTATATCCAGCAAGCCAATGCGAGGCCAGGTGCAGTGGCTCATGCCTGTAATCCCAGCACTTTGAGAGTCCGAGATGCGAGAATCACTTGAGCCCAGGAGTTCAAGACCAGCCTAGGCAATGTAGTGGGACTGTCTCTACAAAAGATACAAAATGAGCCAGGTGTGGTGGCGTGTGCCTATAGTTCCAGCTACTCGGGAGGCTGTGGCAGGAGGATGGCTTGAGCCAGGAGTTCAAGGCTACAGTGAGGCATGATTGTGCACTACTGCACTCCAACCTGGGTAACAGAGTTTTTGACCCTGTCACTATATATATATACACACACACACTCACACACACATACATATATATACATACATACATACGCACATATATATACACACACAGATACATTCATGTGTGTGTGTGTGTGTGTGTGTGTGTGTGTTGTGTATTGTGACAGGGTCAAAAACTCTGTTACCCAGGTTGGAGCACAGTAGTGCACTCTGTTACCAGAGTTCCTTTCTTCTGTAACTCCCACACCTTCCCTCTGCTGTTCAGCGGCCTTCCCACTACTACAAAACCAACTATGTCACATGTCTCCATCACTCCCCTTGGTAATTAATCCCAGCATTCCTAAAGTCCTGGTCCCAGGAGGACCCAACCCTGGTCTTAAGTACGTGTTTATCTGTCTTCCCACTATATCACAGGCAGGGCCACCGTCTTAGGGCCTGTTATTGCTTCTATACATATTTAACAAATGCTTTTTGTGCACTTGCTGTGTGCAAGGGGCAGTGTGTACCAAATTGATAAACAGCGGGATTCCTGCCCTGTGGAGGGTATGTGTTCATCAAAGGAGCCCACAGCTTCAGAGTGAGATAAGGAAAAGAACAGGAAACTGGGGGAGAAAATACCAGGGGGCATAATGCAGACTAAGGGTGGGAGGGGCAGGTGGAGTGGGCAGGAAAGGCCAGTCTGAGGAAATAACATTTCATCCGAGTCTCAGAGACAGAGGCTTGGACAACATATATTCCAGGTAAAGGAGACAATATACGCAAGGTCCCTGGGGTAGGAAAGAGTTTGGTACATTTGAGGACCAATAGAAAACTGGTATGGTCTTGGTTTATCATGGCTGACATACAAAGTCCATTGCAGATCTGAAGAGATGGCCTAGGGAGGGAGCAGGACCTAGAATGCCACACACCCCAGACCATCTTCTGTATATAAGGTGGGCTTCAGAGTTTCGCTTCCTCTCTAACCTCAGAGTCACCAAGGAGGAATCAGGGAGCAATTTCACCACTCCTCTTTCTGGCTTGACCTAGGATGCCTCTCTCCTCCTCCCTCCTCAGAACTTCTCCCACCTCCTCAGAATTCCTCCCACCTCCTCAGAACTCCTCCCACCTCCTCAGAATTCCTCCCACTCCTCAGAACTCCTCCCACCTCCTCAGAACTCCTCCCACCTCAGAACTCCACCCACCTCCTCAGAATTCCTCCCACCTCCTCAGAACTCCTCCCACCTCAGAACTCCACCCACCTCCTCAGAACTCCTCCCACCTCCTCAGAACTCCTCCCACCTCAGAACTCCACCCACCTCCTCAGAATTCCTCCCACCTCCTCAGAATTCCTCCCATCTCCTCAGAACTCCTCCCACCTCCTCAGAATTCCTCCCCCCTCCTCAGAACTCCTCCCGCCTCCTCAGAATTCCTTATGCCTCCTCAGAACTCCTCCCGCCTCCTCAGAATTCCTCCTCCCTCCTCAGAACTCCTCCCGCCTCCTCAGAATTCCTCCTCCCTCCTCAGAACTTTTCCCACCTCCTCAGAATTCTTCCTCCCTCCTCAGAACTACTCCTCAGAATTCCTTTGTTGTAACCAGCGAATTTAATTAAAACGCCACACTTTTGAGACTAATTAAGAGTTCTTTATTAAGCCAGCTGCCAAAGAGACAGCTAATGCTCAAAATTCTCTCCGCCCCGAGGAAGGGGCTCGATTAACTTTTATACCTGGGTTTAGGAAGGGGAAGGGGACTCAAAAGTAATAATTCTACAGAATTAAAAACATGCAAGAACAAAAGAATCAAAATGGTTACATAGTCATAAACAACTTAAAAGACAAATGGTTACAAGAAGAGCCACGGTACCAGGTGCAAAGTTTTAAATCTTTCATTATACTTAGATGTAGGGTCTATGCCAGACATGAACTCAAGGTTTTATGTTGTTATCTCTTGGAGAAGGTTTCTGGGAGACTTCATACATGGTTGGTGTTGGTACCTTATCAGTTAATTGGGCTCCTTTGTAATGCTGAAGGTCTGTTTACCCAGGCCAACTCCTCAGGAAAGGAGGTTGGGTGACGAGCCCTAGTGTCTTGTAAATTAAGGGGTCAATTGGAGTTTGTCCGGCTTTCCTAGCTAGAGAGAGAGTCTTACTTACATGAGAAGCAAGGCTAGGTGATTTAAAGAGACAAGCAGGACAAAATTTAAAGTAACGAGTTAAAGTAAAAGCACGGTTAGGCACTTCACCTTCTCCCTCCTCAGAACTCCTCCCACCTCCTCAGAATTCCTCCTCAGAATTCCTCCTCCCTCCTCAACTCCTCCCACCTCAGGATTCCTCCTCCCTCCTCAGAACTCCTCCTCCCTCCTCAGAACTCCTCCTCCCTCCTCAGAACTCCTCCTACCTCAAGATTCCTCCTCCATCCTCAGAACTCTTCCCCCCTCCTCAGAATTCCTTCTCCCTCCTCAGAACTCCTCCCACCTCCTCAGGATTCCTTCTCCCTTCTCAGAACTCCTCCCTACCCCTCAGAATTCCTTCCCACTCCTCAGAATTCCTTCTCCCTCCTCAGAACTCCTCCCACCTCCTCAGGATTCTTCCTGCCTCCTCAGAACTCCTCCTCCCTCCTCAGAATTCCTCCCACCTCCTCAGAACCCCTCCTACCTCCTCAGAACCCCTCCCACCTCCTCAGAATTCCTCCTCCCTCCTCAGAACTCCTCCCACCTCCTCAGAACTCCTCCCACCTCCTCAACTCCTCCCACCTCCTCAGAACTCCTCCCACCTCCTCAGAATTCCTCCTCCCTCCTCAGAACTCTTCCCACCTACTCAGAATTCCTCCTCCCTCCTCAGAACTCCTCCTCCTTCCTCAGAACTCCTCCTCCTTCCTCAGAACTCCCAGAACTACTCCCACCTCCTTAGAATTCCTCCTTCCTCCTTCCTCCTTCCTCAGAACTCCTCCTCCTTCCTCAGAACTCCTCCCACCTCCTTAGAATTCCTCCTTCCTCCTCAGAACTCCTTTTACCTCCTCAGAATTCCTCCTGCCTCCTCAGGATTCCTCTTCAGAGCTCTTCCCACCTGCTCAGAACTCCTCCTCACTCCTCAGAACTCCTTTCACCTTCTCACAATTCCTTCCACCTCTTCAGAACTCCCATTCCTCACAACCTTTCCCACCCCCTCAGAACTCCTCCTCCCCACAACCTCTCCCCACCTCCCCCAAACCCCTCCCTGCCTTCTCAGAACCCGTCTCCACTTCCCCAAAACCCCTCCCGCCTTCTCAGAACCCCTCTCCACTTCCCCAAAACTCCTCCCACCTCCTCAGGACTCCTCCCTAAATGACTCAGTACAAAGTCCTCCTCCACCCCTGGGCTGCTACTGAGAAGCCTTATGTGATTCACTTGCTCTCTTTATGCAAGAGACTTTCCAAAGGGAGAATCATTTCTGCTCTCAGAGGACAATGCCAGAGTGTTCTGAGTTCTTGGCCTTTCACAAGGATCTGGGATGAAAAGAGGTTGGTGTAGTGGAGAGAACATCAGCGTGGGAATCATGAGCTCTGCCATGGACAAGCTGTGTGTCTGGGCCAGTTATTTAACCTGAGTCTTGTCGTCCCCATCCATGAAATCAATGTGTATGTGTCAAGTAATAATTCTCCTTCATAGAGGAGCTGTGAGGACTGGTGATAACTAATGTAAAGTATGTCACCATGTTTGGACATAATAAAACTCAATAAACACTGGCTTACCTCTTCCATATTCCCTTTTTGGAGATTCAGGTGTGGCCCAAACAAGCAAACTTGAGGTTGGTGAGGAAGAGTGGGCTTTCCACCTGTTCCGAGTCAGGTGGCTGGCCTGCCCCAACTATGATTTCCATCCTGCACAAGCGCCACCCACACCTGGAGTAGTGTCTCCATCCCTGCCGAGATACTAGGGCCTCTTCAGGGATTTCCTGCTCGGGCTCTTTTCTGCTTTTTTGAAAGGAAAAGAATTTCCTCCAGTAAATCCATTTCCATTCACTGGATATGAGCTTTACAGACTAACATAAATGCATTTAAGCCTTGCAGAGATATTGCTGTCTTTCATAAAGATGGGGTGACACATTCAAAACAAACACTTGTTACCTCCCCGTTTGTAATAGTTATGGATGACACATGCAGGCATCATTAGACAAAGGTAACCCAGCGGGATCGACAACGAAAGAGCAGAATTGAGAAGCTGACCCGAAATCGGAAACTCAAAGCTGATACTGTGTGTGTATGTTGTCGTTCCAGTGCCTCATGGCGTGGGAGTCGATTATTCCACTACTGCAGGAGAAACAAGAGGCCAAGTAAGTTCTTTCTTGGGACGGAGACTCTTCTACCTACACAGGGCCTGGCACCCCATACCAGAATGTCCCTGCAGTGCCAGAGACGCAGCGCTGGGAAAACAACCACAGAAACATCTCTCCTTTGTGTATTTTTCCCTCCCCCACCTTTCACCCCACAGTGGTTTTCAATTAGTATTTATTCCATGGTGGAGTCTTTGAGGCTAGAATCATCTCTCAGCAAGAGCAGCATACCTCCGTGTTATGAAGGCACCTGTTCAGTGAAGCACTACGAAAATTTGCAACCAAGGGACAAGACAACCTGCAGCTGACGCTCTGACACTTCATGACAGTTTTCTCTTTAGGGACAGCTGAGTTGCCAGTTGTGGGAGAGAACCCGGGGCCTGCTTTTCAAGGATGAGGAGGAGGCAGGAACAGAAGGCAGCTGTTGCTTTCAGTGGAAACCTGGCCCCTCTGGAATTGGCCTCTGTGGGCATTGACTTGTCTTGGCCTAGGAGGCGTTGGTGCCTCCCTGGCAAGTCCTTAACATACAGTACCTGTAGCTGTGAGTGTGGCCTGCTGCCTGCTTGTGATGAGTGATACCGTCTTACTGTTTGTGTTTCACATAGGGACATTTAAATCAATGTCAACGTGCGTCCATGCTTGAGTGAGCAAGCCAGCGTCCTTGTCCTCCTGCGATGCCTTTGGGAAGCTCAGGGGAATGTTCCCCAAGCTTGTTTCTGACACTAGAATGCAACAGATTGGAAACTTTTTGTGTAAAATGAAAAAAAAAAAAAAAGTGCTTTTTTTTTTTTTTTCCTGTGGAGGTCTTCAGTGTTTTGCTTGTTCACTGTCATCAGAGCAGGGATTAGACCTGTTAGGGAATATCTATTGTCTTGAAGTCAGAGTAGCTCCCCCATTGTTGAGATCAGTGGGCATATACCAAGCTTCGCCCCCAGTGTCAGCTTTGTGCAATTTGCCTTTTACCTCACCAAAAATACCTACTTTAACATTTCCTCCTGTGTCCTCTGAATGTCTGGGCAAGCTTTTGGTGAGAGGGCTGGTATGTTGTGTTGTTATGATACAGTCGAAATTTGTCAATGCAGTGTGAATGTTCTACATAAAGTGCTTTAACCCTTAACATTTCCTGGTCAGGAAGGAAAGTCAGTACCTGGACGGGCCTCGAAAATGACAAATGCAACAGTGAACCCTTTGTTTCCAGCTAAGCTAAAGTCTCCTCATTGTGCAGCCAGATTCCTGGGGACTGCTGACTGTGGTTACAGGCTGCATTTCAGACGATGACCAGGTATACTTTTCAGATCACAAAGCAAACAGTCACCAAGGATCTATCTTCCAACTCATTTTTTTTTTTTCTGCTGAAATGAAGCTACGTGTCATGTTTGTGTTCTTTCATCCGTGGCTCATCCCAGTAAAACTACGAATCTGAGCTTCAAATAAGCGGTAGTTTTTTGTTTGTTTTATTTTTAATGAAACAGCTGTGTTAAGGCGCTGCTTCAGATGCAAGTTCACCTGGAAATACTGGTCAGCGGGCAGCACGTCAAGGTCATTTAAGCCCACTTTTAACTGCAGGTCATCCTCGCATCGGCCAAGGCTGTGGTGCTGTTGATGCCGCAGTTGGACAGCATAGGATGGCTTGGTTCTGTTTCATTGTGTTTGACAATGTTGCAGTTTAAATGATAATGTTTAAATCAGTTGGTACTTGCCTGTAGTGTTAAACCCTATTTGTGCCATTCTCAAGTCCTTTGATGTGAATTTTCAGTTTGGTACAGTTAGAAATGACTCATTGATGCTGAAAGGTAAGAACAACCCATGTACCCCCGAGTGATTCCGTGCTTTATTCTACCTCTAAGCCATCGTGTTGGTGTGGGTATGGACGCCTGGGTCTGACCTGATACTGTGCTGGGAGAATCAGAGTGTGTGTCTAATGGCGAGCTGACAGCCTTCTGCTGATATTTGGCAGAAGACACCAGACCAGCCCAGCAGCAAATGCTCATCTTTGGGAACATAGGAAGCTTTGCCTTGGGGAAGGTATGCTTTACAAATGTCCAGTGTAATGAATGTTTGGAAAAAACTGGAGTTACAGGAAAATGAAATCTGACTATCTGCTAGTTGCCAAAACCCAGAAATATTTCCTGTGTAATGGTTAGTTGGGAAAGAAGGCAGCACTTGAAAAAATTTACCAGGTTCCTTACTAGGAGATGTGGGAAGGGGCATGGGATGCACGCGGTCACTCCCTCTCCTAGTGAGAGGCAGATGGCTGGCACTGAAGGGAGGCAGGCACCGTGGGATTTGGTCTTGGTTTGGTCCCCATGTGATGCCCTGTGCTGTAAGACATCAGAAAGACCTGGAACAAGGCAAACTTTCTGTCCTCCTGGCATGTTATTGATAGCAGAGCCAGAAGTCCAGTGTACATTACAGATTTTCTGGGAGAAATAGTCCTTCCAGAGAAAGGATTCCTTCCCAGCCTCCAGGCTGGTGTCTCATGAGGTGAGGAGGCTGGCCCAGAAGGAAGGGGACGTTAGGTGGTGAATCAGGCTCCCCCAGGCCTCTGAGGGCCAGCAGTCCCAACCATTTGCCTCTTCGTTTTGACCAAGCACAAAAGAGATATTCCCTAGAAGTGTCACACGGAGGCTTCTGTGCCAAAGACTGCCTTGTAGAGGTTTCATCATCCCACCCTTCTTGGCTTCACAAAATTGTGGCCCTGAGATCACTACTCCTCTCTTAAGTATTTATTTATTTTTTTTTTTACTTTACCTCAAGCAGACAGACAGACATAGGTTTTGAGGCTTGAATACATGGCAGTGGAATACAAGGCCCTCCCTAGCAGCTGCCCCAGGCCTGGAAAGTGGTAGATTTCATTCATCCGGGTTAAAAATCCAGAGGAAGACAGAAGAGAGGAGTCCTAGGAACTGAGCAGATTTTAGAGACGCAAATGATGTTTAAGAGAGCCTTGTGACTTGTAGCAAGCATGGACACTGCTTTTTCTTACTAACGTAGATCTATAGGAACATTCTAGGCTGTTCTGCTCAGAGCGAGGAACCACTGCTCCTCAATGGGGAGGGAACATACCACCCAGCCAGGCTTAGCGTTGGGTTTTAACCTTTAATAAAAGTTTTATAATGATTCCTGTTCAACTTAAAGTGTGATTATGGAGATGATTGGCTCCATATTTCACCACGTCATTCCTTCAACTCACCAGACACCTTTCTTTAGTTGAAATAAACCGGCATGACCTGGAGATCATGGTGACTATAAGCTAAGTCTGTTTTCATGCCAGATTTCAGCCCCACCCAAAGTGTGTTCTAGACGTTGTTGATTTGAATGGTTTTCCCAGTTCCCACTCCACATGGGGAAGTTGAATGAATGCACACCTGCTGCTCACTTCGTGTGAGGCTGCCTTTTGTGATCAAATAACAGGAAGTTCTGCTTTAGAGGAGGGCACGATGACCATGTGGCAGTCTGCAAGTGGAATTTCTCTCTTGGGATGGCAGCCCGAGGAACATCCAGAGTTTGTGTGACTTGGTCCTGCCATTGTTAGCTTTGAAATCACAGGCATCGGGCTCTGTTTTGACACCATTCATTGGACTGCGGGACAGTCATTCTTTATGCTGTCTCTTGAGCTGGTGAGAGAGGAGGAAGAGGGAAGTCAAGAGCAACCTCCAAGGTCTGTGTCGGCCTCTTCTCCCTGGGTCTTGGGGTGGGTTAGAACTGGGTTCCAGTCTGGCCAGTTGGGTTGCTGGCTGCACTGAGGGTGATTCCTCTCAGAAGATGGGCTGCCTGTGGTCAGGACAGGGCACACCAGTCTGGACTCCACCTTCCCAGACACCTACTTTAAGGACCCATGGAAACTGGGTGATCCAATTACAGGGCTGGGGCAACCCTGCTTTGGCCACCCTCATTTACAAACTTAGGTTGGGAGTTTGGATTTCCTGTCTCACTTCCAAAAGCCTTCAAGATGGCAGCAGATGGACACACCCTCTCATTTCTTATGTCTTCTCTGTCAGATGGCAGGAGGCATATATCAGTAAATTTGAGGAAAATGTTCTCTCCTGGGCCAGCCTCACAGCTTGCGTTGTGTGTGTTGGAATTGTTCTCTTCTGCCTTGTTCTGCCTTGTGATTTTTGCAATTCAGTGAATAAACCAGGAATCCATTTTCTCACCAACCCACCCTGTAGATTATCAGCTTTTTGTTTGAGGGATGCCTGGTCTCACAGTTACACGTATCAGAGTGTGTGTAAGTTGTCTGTGTTGGAAAGGTTGGAGTGGGGGCTTTCTTGCAGGGGATCAGACTGTTCTTTCTTCGTCGTAAAAATTTGAGATACGTCCTGAGTATGACTGTCTAACCCTATGTGGCAGAAAAATATGTTTTCCAGGTAGTTTTTACTACTACAGAGAGTCTGTAAATAAGTGCTTTGAAAAAAATAACAAACCAATAATATATTTGTCTCCTATATAAACATTCTGTGTATTTAGCCCTTGAAAATCAACAAATCCAGAATTTAAAAAAATGGCACAGACTTTTAAAGCCCAGCTCTACTTTTTTGAGAGCTTGTCCATACCTACTAATATGCCTTATTCTTCTTCAACTAATGTTTTAAAAGTCCTGGGTAGAAAGAGTCTTAGAAATGTAATCAGTTGTTCAGCTTCAATAATATAGAGATCTAACATAGTCGGTCCTCAGGCCCCCTAAAGAAACAAGCAAGAAAGTGAGGGCCATCACTAGGGTTGGCTTTGGGGAGGGGAAAACTAAGGACTGCTTTTGCCAAATAATATTTTTGACAATGTAAGGAAACACAGGGACCACAAAACCTTTTTTTTTTTTTTAAGTGTGAAAGATTAGTGCCTTTTGGCATACTTTTGATTTTAGAGGATATAGTATCGGCATAGACAAATCACTAGAAACAAAGAATGCTATAGATGACAACAGTATTAAATGTTACTCCTGATTCTGTGGAACAGCTTTTGAAGATACTGGGGGGTATCTTCAAGCCTCAGAGCAGCTTGTTTCAGATAGAAATTCTCCATGGGTTGAAATGCCAAAAACAGAAAACATGGTGTTGACTCACATAATTTAGTCCATTTTAGCAGAACCTTAAGTGTTAACACCAGTGGCGAGGAGCATTGCATATTCTCTGTCAGCAGCAGCACCCCCGCACCAGGTGATTTTGGGCTCTCTGTAGGCTGGTCCTAGCAGGTGACACCCAACAACACCCCTGTTGGACAGGATTGTTCACAGTCTTAGACCAACACTTCGGTCAGAAATGATACTGGGAGGAGGAAAGGAAAATCACTTTTTTTCCTCCATGTGGAAGTGAGGAGAGAGGAAAGTGGATTGCAAACCAAAATGTGAGTCAGTGTGATGAAGCAGTGGCTCTCTCATCTGGGCCTTTATCCAATAACAAACCAGCATCTCTTAATGGCGCTTTTGGCCTGGTCACCCCTGAGGTTTGGGTCCTGTCTGGTGGATTCCCTGTCCATTGTATTTCTGTGTGCCTGTTCCCTTCATCGCTGTGAGTTGGGAGTGCATTGAGAGATGATGTCCATCTGATATATTCCTGTGAAATAAACTGCCAGCAAACTTTCTAACTTGTATTTTAACTGTTAAAGAAGAGATGAAAAACTTCAGCTTTGGACATGTCCACATTATGGACTGTCACTTCTTATTTTTAAAAGTCATTCTTTACGTTTAAAATTTTAAAATAAAAACCTTCTGAGGTATTGATGTAGTCCACTGTGTAAATGTCACCTTCTCTCCATGCTGCCATTATGCCAAAACAAAAGCTGTGAAAAAACAAAGTGCTTGAGAGAGTGTGTTGATAAGAAAGTGATTTATTTACAGATGGAAGTCTTTGTTTCATGAAGCTACCAAACTTTAAAAAGAATGTCACCCCTTTTTTTTTGTTTGTTATGGAAACCAGAGATTGTAAAATGGAAAAAGAATCGTTTTTTGTTGACTTTTTGATGCTGGCACGAGGTTTTTGTCCACTTTTTTCATATATCTGTGTATAAAAAATTGTTGTTTACTATGGAATTAGTATTACATTTTGAGGTAAACAAAAGAATTTGTATTGCTTGATAAATATTAGCTTGTAAATTTAAAGTTTCTTTACTTCAATTAACTTAAAGGACCAATAAACCCATAAAAGATGCTTTCTTTATCTTGAGTCATGTCCTCATTTGTACCTTTTTGTAAGGCAGAAAAACATGTGTGCCTGTTTTTCTGTTTTCTTATTTTCTCTTTACACGTTTTCAGTTTGCCTGTAAGAATCAAGACATATAGAGCGACAGGAAAAAATATATATAATTGAACTATTTTTTTCTTCTTCACTTCTTTTTTTTTTTTGAGACGGAGTCTGGCTCTGTCACCCAGGCTGGAGTGCGGTGGCGCGATCTCCGCTCACTGCAAACTCCGCCTCCCGGGTTCACGCCATTCTCCTGCCTCAGCCTCTCCGAGTAGCTGGGACTACAGGCGCCCACCACCACGCCCGGCTAATTTTTTGTATTTTTAGTAGAGACGGGGTTTCACCATGGTCTCGATCTCCTGACCTCGTGATCCGCCCGCCTCGGCCTCCCAAAGTGCTGGGATTACAAGCGTGAGCCACCGTGCCCGGCCTCTTCTTCACTTCTTTGTAGGCCCAATTTACCCTCAATTTACCCTCTTCTGCATCTTCTACATCTGAACCAATCTGGGGAGATGAAGAAACTTCCTAGTGTAGTAGCCATCATGATTGGCAGGCAGGCCGACAGCCAGCCGAGGTATTTACTACATGAAAGATTTCCTGTGTTACACTATAGCAAAGCACAACATTATATTCTGAGTCAGTGCCAGTTAAGTTGACCTGATGATGGTAATGCATTGGACTTGAGTATACTTAAAATGGTGCTCAACTTGACTTACTGATAGCAGACATCATTAAGACTGCAGTCATACAAAATAAGACAGCAAGGTGAATAAGACATGGATCATGGATCATATCTCAGCTTTTCCACTTACTAGGTATGTGGCTTTAGGCAAGTCACATTTGGCTGAACATTTGGTATTATGATCTTTGAGATGAAAACAAGACTTCCACGTGGGGTTGTTGATAGGACTAGCAATATGGTATACAAAGCACTTAAATGTCAGGCAGGTTCTCACTGTGATAGCCCCTTTCTAAAGACTTCCTAATTTAAATATTAAGGCTATTAGGATATTATCCTTAAGGATATGGCCAATTTAAATATTAAGGATAACAATCCTTCATGTATGCTTTGCCAGTTTTTTTAACAGGATATTCCTTTTTTTTTTTCTTTTGCTTTGTCACCCAGGCTGGAGTGCAGTGGCATGATCTCAGCTCACTGCAACCTCTGCCTCCCAGGCTCAAGCAGTCCCCCCACCTCAGTCTCCCGAGTAGCTGGGACTACAGGTGCATGCCACCATGCCTGGCTAATTTTTGTATTTTTCTCAGAGACGGGGTTTTGCCATGTTGCCCAGGCTGATCTTGAACTCCTGAGCTCAAGCGATTCGCTTGCCTTGGCCTCCCAAAGTGCTGGGATTACAGGCATAAGCCACTGTGCCTGGCCCCTGTTTTCTTTTTAAGAAGATGATGGAAATAGAATACTGAAGGACGGTGTCAGATTGAAGGCCTGGAGAATGTGGAGGAATAAATTCCAAAAGCCATGGCAAGAAGTGATAAAAGGAGGTGAAAATAGCCGATTTAAGAAATTGTTTAGGGGAGGAGAATGGACTGGAGATGACTGGAAGATTGCCAGTCTGGGATTTGGGGGTGATGCCATTAGCTAAAATCAGGAGAGAGGCTGGGCGCAGTGGCTCACGCCTGTAATCCTAGCACTTTGGGAAGCCAAGGCGGGTGGATCACGAGGTCAGGAGATCGAGATCACGGTGAAACCCCATCTCTACTAAAAATACAAAAAATTAGCCGGGCGCGGTGGCAGGCGCCTGTAGTTCCAGCTACTCCGGAGGCTGAGACAGGAGAATGGCATGAACCCAGGAGGCGGAGCTTGCAGTGAGCCAAGATCGCGCCACTGCACTCCAGCCTGGGCGACAGAGCGAGATTCCGTCTCAATAAAAAATAAAAATAAAAATCAGGAGAGAAAGACGAAAGATAGAGGCTGGGCGCGGTGGCTCATTCCTGTAATCCCAGCACTTTGGGAGGCCACAGCATGAGATCACTTGAGCCCAAGAGTTAAAGACCAGCCTAAGAAACATAGACCCCATCTCTACAAAAATTAAAAATCAAAAAAGATGGAATGAGCTTAGGTGGTGGGGTGGGAGAGGGAGAACTTGGTTTGGCTTGAGGAAATCCAGGTGGAGATGTTGACTTGGCTGTTGGAAATGGAGTTCTGGAGTCCATGGGGATGGACTAGATTGCATGGGAAGAGAACCAAGGACAGGGCCTTGGGGGCTTCAAGAATTAAGGATGCAGGCAGGGCGCAGTGGCTTGTGCCTGTAATCCCAGCACTGTGGGAGGTCGAGGCAGATGGATCACTTGAAACCAGAAGTTGGAGACCAGCCTAGCCAACATGGCAAAACCCTGTCTCTACCAAAAATACAAAAATTAGCCAGACATGGTGGTGTGTGCTTGTAATCCCAGCTACTCGGGTGACTGAGGCAGGAGAATTGCTTGAACTCTGGAGGTGGAGGTTGCAGTGAGCTGAGATTGCGCCACTGCACTCCAGCCTGGGCAACAGAGTAAGACTGTCAAAAAAAAAAAAAAAAAATTAAGGATTCAGGGAGAGAAGGAGGACTCAGGGAAAATTCTTGAGAAAAAATCAGGCCCCATAGGTGAGAATGGTGATTCTTTTTTTTTTTTTTGAGACGGAGTCTCGCTGTGTCGCCCAGGCTGGAGTGCAGTGGCGCAATCTCGGCTCACTGCAAGCTCCGCCTCCCGGGTTCACGCCATTCTCCTGCCTCAGCCTCTCCGAGTAGCTGGGACTACAGGCACCCGCCACCACGCCCGGCTAATTTTTTTTTGTATTTTTAGTAGAGACGGGGTTTCACCATGGTCTCGATCTCCTGACCTCGTGATCTGCCCGCCTTGGCCTCCCAAAGTGCTGGGATTACAAGCGTGAGCCACCGCGCCCGGCCGAGAATGGTGATTCTTAAATGAGGGCTTGTGAGACACCAATTGTTGAGCCCCAGTCCTAGAGTTTGACTTGGGTGAGACTCCAGAATTTTCATTTCTAACCAGTTGCAAGGTGATGCTGCTGCTGCTGGCCCAAGAACCAACCACTGGGTTAGAACATCTGTTGGAAGAAATGATGACCCTGGGAAAGCTGACAAGGTTTGAAACTCCTACCCTGATGACAGCTGGAGTTGAAAAGGAGCCAATACTTGGGCTTTGAGAACTCAGCTCAGGTTAAAAAACACAAGTTTGTAGCAGGGTCAGTGTGGACAAGAAAGGACATTTCTCTAAACAGTAAAAGGCTTTTCAGGAGTAGGAAGGATTAGATTCATTCAGGCTGAGGAGCTGGTCCAGAAGCTGGACCAGAAGGTAAGGAGTTGGGGAATGAGCATATTGATGAATAAGGTTAGAGAGGTTGAACATGATCTTGACCTCATCTTTCCCATCCTATCTGCTCTGCTCATGTTGCCAGACTCTGTGAGGGGGGGGCACTACCTTTTTCCCAGTGGCCTGAGCCCCAAATCTGAGTCATTCTGGCCTCCAACTACCTCACCCTCTACCATCCATTCATTAACCAACTCCTGTAGCCTCTAACTCCCAAATATTTTTCCATATCCATCTACTTTTCTCCATGCTTGTAGCTTCCTACCCTACGTCTGCTATTTCTTTTTTACTTTAATTTTTTTTTTAGGAGACAATCTTGCTCTCTCACCCAGGCAGGGGTATAGTGGCCCAATCATAGCTCACTGCAGCCTTGAACTCTTGGGTTCAAGCGATCCTGTCCTTTTAGCCTCCTGAGTAGCTGGGATTATAGGTGCACACTACCATACCCAGGTAATTTTAATTTTTTTTTTGTAGAGATGGTGGTCTCGCTATTTGCTCAGCCTAGTGCTGGATTCCTGGCCTCAAGTGTTCTTCCCAGCTTGGCCTCGCAGAGTGCTGGGATTATTGGCCTGAGCCACCAAGGCTGGCCAGTCAGTCTGCCATTATCCTTCACCTGGTTTACTGCAAGGGCTTCGCAGCTCATCTGCTTCCTTCAAGCTTGCTCACTCCTTCCACCAATTCATTGTCCTCAATGTTGCCAGGGAGCTGTTGCTAAGATGCAAATTTAAGCACTCTGTGTTCCTGCTTAACACCTTCCAACAGCTGTCCCCATTTACTCTGAAGAGAAACATCTTCTTTTGAAAGGATATTTTATGTTATTCGTCCTTACCACCCCAGTCTCATCTTACTGTCCTCTGTAATACTTGTCCTTCTGTCTGCTCCCTTCACACTGAATTCCTAAACCTTTGATATATTTTCACCTTCAGGCCTTCCAGCATGGTGTTCCTTCTGCCTGGAATGTCCCCCAACATCTGGCCTTAGTAATTCCTACTTACCCTTCCAGCCTTATCATAGAAGTCACTTCTGGGATGCTCTCCCAAATCTGGATTCTATGCTCCCTTATATTAGTGAGGTTGGAGAGGTTGAACGTGATCTTGAACTTCTTGAACGCATCTTTCCCATCCCATCTGCTCTGCTCATGTTGCCGGACTCAGTGCAAGGGTGCTAGCTCCTTCCCAGTGGAAGGAGACATCCCTATCTGCTGTTCTGTCTGCTTCACCTGTTAGACAGTACGCTCTGCTAGGGCAGACATAGTCACGTGCTATTCTTTCTGTATCTCAGCACCTAGCATGGGGCCTGGACCTTATTAGATGTGTCATAGAGTTTTGTTCATTCCCTGCAAGAGGATTAGAGATACAAACTCTCTGAGCCCAAATACCCTGAGATTTAAATGTATTCTCTAGCCTTGTGTTTTACCCTGTATAAGAACATCAAGTCTGTAGTCACAGACAGAATCTGACCTGGGAAAGAACGATTCACACATTCATACAATGAATGTTAATTTTATTAGGTGAGTTTGCTTTTATAAATCCAAGTAGATGAGGTTATAAAAATGAGTACCTCAAATAAAATAGCTCTTAATGTACCTCCTCTTCCTTCACACCACCCACTTTGGGAAGCACTGTTGATTGGAAGTACTCAATTGAATATCCCATTGAAGAAAGCCTTGTGACATTTGCTTCTTAAAAGCAACAGTAATAATAAAACTACCCAGAAGACAAGGGCCTGAGCTCCATCGCCTTCCTGAATGTTTGTAGCTAAGGAAGACTCAGGAAAGAAAGCTGACTTTTTTCAAGGTTTTATTTTAATTTAAAAGACATTGTTCATGCAAAACTGTTGGTAGTTCTTACAAAACATCCCTTCCACATTCCCCTCAGGCTGTGATAATGCACGCTTTGAGTTCTCCCATGGGACTTTCAGCACAGCACCCAGGTGACTAGTTAGCTATACCTTGGAGCCCTCAAGACAATCCCTTGAAGAAAAGGGGCAGGCTCGCTGTAGCTGGAGTCTGAAGCCCCTCACAGGGCCTGGGACTGCTATGTGCAGCCTGCCTATAACCCTTAAGTTCATGCTGTGCTGTCACAGAACCCAGTTTCTGCCTAATATGGGTGTCTTAAAGCTGAGAAGGTTTTTCCATCACCAGGAAAGTGCTTTTCCCCATCCACCAGGGATCCCTGAGCCAGAGCAGGTCATTCTGAGGCCAACTCTGGCTGGAACGCGGGTTTCTTAAGCAGTGGGTTGCTTTGGTCACCAGTTCCCTGGTCCCTTCTTTTGTCTTCTGAGGGCCTGGCCATGGCTGGTGTTTTCAGCTCCTGCAGGTAAGCATCTTCATTTCTCTGTGATGTCTCCATATGGTGACGATGGGACTTGTTTATAGGCCACGATGCTGTAAGAATTGACCATAGAGAGTTACAAGAGAACAGCTGGAATGGGTAAAGGTGAAACTGCCCTCACAGGGTTAATAAGAATTACAAGCCAGGCTTTAGGCAAAATCATAGGTAGGCATTGACCAAGGTGTGCTGGTGCACTGTGACCCACTTCCCTGCAGCTGCTAGCTAAAAGGAGCATGTTGACCATTTGCTTCCCCATTGTTCCTTTAGATAGAATCTCTGGGGGCCGGGCATGGTGGCTTACGCCTGTAATCCCAGCAGTTTGGGAGGTTGAGGCAGGTGGATCACCTGAAGTCAGGAGTTCGAGACCAGCCTCACCAGCCTGGTGAAACCCCGACTCTACTAAAAATACAAAAATTAGCTGGGCATGGTGGCAGATGCCTGTAATCCCAGCTACTCGGGATGCTGAGGCAGGAGAATCACTTGAACCTGGGAGGCGGAGGTTGCAGTGAGCCAAGATCGTGCCATTGCACTCCAGCCTGGGTGATAGACTGAGACTCCGTCTCAGAAAAAAAAAAAAAGAATCTCTGATACTGGACCTTTTTACTTAAGAATTGCTTAAGGTGTTTTTCAGATCCTGAATTCCAGCAGAATGGCTGGCGCCAACCAGCCTGAAGACCCTCACCAAGGAACAACTCAGCACAGGAATGCCGTTTCTTCATCTCCCTGTCCCATGATTTCACCCCTCACTTCTTGACCAATCAGCGATCCCTACACTAGCCCATCACCCATCCAGACCCCTTGGAAGCCCATCCCCAAACCTCTCTGGGAGGTGGGTTTAAGGTTTCCCTCCATCTCCTTGTTCGGGTGCTGTATATCATTAAACACTTTTTTCTGCTGCAACTCCCGCTGTTTCGGAGTCTGTTACTGTGCAATGGGCAATTGAACTTGGTGGTCCTGTAACAAAGGGTGTGCCTTTTCCTCTCCGTCCATTAGGCCATCTCTTTATCACTGGTAGACTGAAATTTTTTTATCCATTTATGGCATCAGAATGGAATTTATGGCACTGAGTGGAGAGAGATTGTCTGAAGGAACTTCTCTTACTCCAGGTTCATTCCAGTCTTGCAAGTACTGAACTTCTCCATTTCCCATAACATCACGAGCCGTTTGCATCCACATTTTCTTTTTCCTGGAATCTCCTTCCATCTCGCTTCTGCCTGAGGATGAACCCCCATCTATATCTCAAGATCAAGATTAAGCCTTTGCTTGCTAATTGCAAGCAGAATTAGCTGCCTCATTGTCTGCCTTTCCATAGCTCCTTTATCCATTACATTGTTTAAAATTATCTTAATAAATGGATGCACAGCAATTAGGAGGTCTGAACTGAAGTCCTGGATCAGTGTGACTTAGGCATGTCCTTCAACCTCTGGCACCTGGGCTTTCTCATCTGCTTGAGCTCCAGAATCCTCAGGTTCTAAGCTACAGCACAGCGCTTCTTGATGGATGAACAACACCTGGAGTTGCTAAAATGGGTTGTGCGCTTAGATCCAAGCCTTTTAAGGGAAACTTTGTAGACACTTCCCAATGCTCAGATTTCCCACCTTCTATGAGTGCTAGTGCACTGCTGGGAGAGGCACTGACTCATTGTACTTAAGACTCATTGTATTACAGGGCTGGCAAGTGGAGAGTGAAGACTTGGAAGCAGCCAGCACAGGGCCACATGACCCTTGACCCCTGCTGTGGACCACTGCAGCACAGCCACAAGGCGATGGCCAGCATCTGACTTCATGGGTAGCCCCAGGCAGCTCTGGGGTGTGGGCGGTCAGCAGTGCTGACTTATTAGTCAGCATAAGTCAGTGCTCTGAGAGATGCTACACCCTCTGACAGGGCATGCATTCATTAAACAAATTCTTTTTGACTGCTTCTTATATGCTAGGATCTGTGCTGGACACAGAAGATACAGGGAGAGCCAAATAGCCATGGTCTCTGCCCTCAGGGAGCCTTCAGTCTGGTGGGCAAGCATAATTAAACAGCTAATCATGAAATCATCATCACTGCATTCTACAAAGGAGAATATAGGAAGCTCTGGGAGCATGTAATAGAAGGATCTAATTTAGATTGAGAAGGGTTAGGAAAATTCTCTTTGAGAAAATGGTGTTTCAGTTAAGACCACAACTAGTTGGGTGGGAAAGAGCTGTGGATGGAGAAGGGAGAAGAGTGGGCGGGGAGGCAACTGTGGCTGAGGGTTGGGGAGGGTGGTCAATGGCAGGAATAGGAGGTGAGAGAGGGTGGCCAGGCCAGCTTTTGCAGGGCTTTGTCGTCCATATTAAGACATTCGTTTTTTGTTTTTGTTTTTGTTTCTTTTCTGAGACAGAGTCTTGCTCTGTCACCCAGGCTGGAGCACAATGGCGTGATCTTTGCTCATTCCAGCCTCAACCTCCTGGCTTAAGCAATCCTCCCACATCAGCCTCCCAACTAGCTGGGACTACAGGCATGCACCACCATGCCCGGCTGATTTATTAATTTTTTGTAGAGTTAGGGTCTCACTATATTGCCCAGGCTGGTCTCAAGCTTCTGAGCTCAAGCAATTCCCCCACCTCAGCCTCCCAAAGTGCTGAGATTATAGGTGTGAGCCACTGCACCCAGCCAAACATATGGGTTTTATCCTAAGAGCAATGAAAGCCAAGTGCAGGGCTTTGAGCAGGTGATGACATGACCTGATTCACACTTTAAGGACCTTGCTCTGGCCACCTGCTGGAGAGAGGGTGGGAGTGGAGAACAAGAGTGGATATATGGAGAGTGGTTCAGAGGCTAACTCAGTCATCCAGGTGCTCTGGATTAGGGGGTAGCAGTAGAGATAAAAAGAAGCATAAGTTTGAGAGATATTTTGGAGGTAGAATCAATGTATTAGGCCTGATTGATTGGAGGTGGGGGGAGATGAAGGACAGGTTTCTACCCTCGGTGGGTGGTGCCACCATTTAATGAGATCATGAGATTGGAAAGACAGGAGTGTGAGCAGGCTTAGGAGGGTATCAAGAACCCTATTTTGGAAGTGTAAATGGTAGTGTGAACCTTTGGAAGTACTTTAGGTTGCTTAGAAAATGTAAAGTGAGAAGACAGCCCAGAACAGAACCCCAAATAATTCCTACATGGGAGGTTTGTAGAGAAGAAGCTATCAGATAAATGGGAGAAAAGCCAGAAGAATGAGGTGTTTTGAAAGCCATGTGACAAATATCTCCCGAGGAAAGAGTGATCAACAGCATTAGGAGCCGCCGAGAAATCACGCGAGATGAAGGTGGCAGCAGGTTAATGGATGCAGCTAAAAAGTCATTAGTGGCTTTAGTGAGAGCAGCTCTGATGGAGTTGAGCAGGGGGAATCAATTGAGTCAGACTGGAGTGAGTAGAAAGTGAATGGGAGTGGGGGAGTGAGACAGCACGTGCAGACCCGCCTTGGGAGAACTTGACTATGAAGAGAAGGAGAGACGGAGGAAGAGCATACGTCAGCCCTGGTAGAAGAATTCAGGAGAGAGTGAAGAAGTGGAATGAGCTTTCTCAGGAGGTAGGAGAGGCCGCACCCAGATACCAGGTGCAATGCATGTAGTGGGTGGGAGAGACGGTCTGGCTTCCTTCAAATCCTGTCTCTGCCACTTCCTAGCTGTGTACCCTTTGGCAAGTTATTTAATACCTTGGAGGCTGTTTCCTCACCTGCAAAATAGGGATAATAATAGTAATTACCACGAAGGATTGTTTGGGAAGATTAGTTTAAAAATATGAAATAAAGTAGTGCCTGGCACGTAGGGCTGTTTAAGAGTTTGCTGTTATTATCATTAAAAAAAGAAGATGGATGCAAATGAACATAGGGCTGTGGATTGGAGAAGACTGGTTTATTCTGTTGGGATAGCTTGGCTTCGCTTTTCTTTCTTTTTTTTTTTTTTTTTTTTTGAGACGGAGTCTAGCTCTGTCACCCAGGCTGGAATGCAGTGGCACGATCTCAGCTCACTGCAACTACCGCCTCCTGGCTTCAAGCGATTCTTCTGCCTCAGCCTCCCAAATAACTGGGACTGCAGGCGCATGCTGCCAAGCCCGGCTAATTTTTGTATTTTATTGGAGACGTGGTTTCACTATGTTGGCCAGGCTGGTCTCAAACTCCTGACATTATGATCCACCCGCCTTGACCTCCCAAAGTGCTGGGATTACAGGCGTGAGCCATCGTGCCCAGCCTGGCTTCTGTTTATGAAGAATGAGGCATTAGTTAAGTGCATGTATATTGGAGGGCATGAGGGGAGAGGGTTGTAGATAAGCAGAACCTCACAATTATTTCCTCAGCATCTCCCTATTCCATCTAAAGAGCAAACAAGAGAGGGCAAGTTCTTACGGTGGCATGAAATCGGCTCACTTTGGTACCAGGAAGAGGTGCAGCCACAGCCCCCAGCCACAGCCCCCTGGGATTGCAAACAGGCTGGGATCTCTCCTGGCATCGAGGAAGAGGATGCCGACTGTGACCCAGTCCAGCCTCTGCCCTCTGAGCCCTCCCCTGCTCTGGCATGCCTGCCTGGGTTTTTATATCATTGGAATGTAGCTTTTCTTCCTGTGGTTTGAAAGCTTTACTGGTCTTTCCTGTTGCTGTCCTTGAAGATTGATGGTACAGCCTTGGCCTCTCCTAGCTGTGAAACTTTTTCAGGATCTCATTTCTTTAGTGATTTTGCGGAAGGGAAAATAATGGAAACACTCCCTTTACACCAGCGATTCTCAATCTTGGTTGTACATTTGAATCACCTGGAGAGCTTTTAAAATTTCCTATGCCCAGGCTGCACCGCAGATTAATTGAGTCAGAATCTCTGGTGGGTGGGATCCTGATAGCAGTCAATTTAAAATCTGGCTTTGTTTGCACGTGTCTCTCTATTGCTAAATGTCTACAACAGAGGGAAACAGTGTGCCTAAGTGCCTTATCTGCATAAGCACTCAATCGATTGCTTACTTGTATCTTCCCATTGCTTTCGTTTGTCTCTTGATGTCTTTATGACACACATGAACTAGTAAGACTCATTTTCTTTTGTTGATTTTTGGGTCTTGTTTAGGTTAAAGAGACTACATTAACCAACTGCCAATAAAATTGGACTGGATAGTTTTCAAGCGGGCAAAAACTACTCATCCTTTACTCATTTGGCCAGAGGCTGGGACTCCTGAGGAGTTTGCAGTGCATGGTAGCTCTAGCTAAAATCCAATCCATTCAGCCAGGACTCATACGAAAACAGGAATACATGAAAAGTCCTTAGGGTCGGACAGTTCGAAGACAGAGCTGGCTCAGTTTGCACCTTAGGAATGAGACCTGGTCATGCCTGCTGATCCATACATTCTCTCAGCTATTTAGTCTTCCTATCTTATTTTTCTCAATTATGAAATAATGCAAAGAGCCCTAATGATTGACGGCTCCTGTCCTAGGAAGCTCAACTTTGCATTCAGGCCGAGATTTGTAATATGATGTGATGTGAGAATTCCAAAAGGGCTTTGTCACTGTCCCCTTGAACCTGCCTTCCTTTATTTTCTACTCTGCTGCCTATTATACCACCATTACTGATCTGTAGAGTCCTCATGTGCTACTAGGCAGGTCCCTTGAAAATGCAAATCTATATCAAATTCTTGTGCCTTACTGTGGGTACATTTATTCCGTGTGTGTGTGTGTGTGTGTATATTCGTTTCTCATGTGGCAGCAGTGGTAGGAGCATGAGAGAACCTCACTTCAAAGGAAGTGGTAAAAGGGCCTAACAGTCTAAAGGAAACAGTGCTGTCCCATATGGGAACCTCAACCCACATGTGGTTAGTAAATACTTGAAATGTGACTTGTCCAAATCGAGATGTACTGTAAGCATAAAATACATACTGAATTTCAAAGAGTTAGTGTAAAAATGAAGTGAAATATCTCATTGACACATTTTGGAAATGGATTAGATGTGGAGATGATATTGTGCACGTCAAATATATTATTAATATTAAAATTAATTTCACCTGTCACTTTTCTCTTTTTAAAATGTGGCTACTAGAAAATTGAAAATCACACATATGGCTTGCATTTGTGGCTGCTACTGTATTTCTGTGGGACAGGGCTGAAGACAGAACTATTCCGTGCTGTCTTTCCATTTTGTTGATGACCTAGGCTAGTGGTCACCATGGGACCAGCCTTCCTCCTGCCTCTTATCTCCAACACTTGAGTGCTCTGATTTTCAAATGAGACAGTTCCCCCAGAGAAGTCAAGGGAATTGTCCGAGGCCCTGTCTGGAGCTCAGATAGTCCAGCGGCCGGGAGATTTCAGCAGCTCTGAGCACGGAGCCCTGTGAGGGCACGGGGAAGAAACTGTGCTCTGAAATGAGGTCTGATGACTTTCACCTAAAGGCAGCTGAACAAAAGAGGTCTGATGGTTCATGAAGGTTTCCAGTCACAGCCTCTAATTATACGGAAGTATACGGGACTTATATAAATAGTCATTACAAAACTGCCAAAGAGTGAGCCAGTACCTAACGACCCTGTTTCTTGTGATTTTGAGGAATTCTGAAATGGCCAGATTTTTAGTGTTGGGAAACAAGATGACTTTTTCTTTGTGAGAGAGCCTACTCAGGACCCACTGCATAAATGCTGAAAATAAATAATGCGGTGATGGTGGGCTGGAGAAGGTCCAACATTCCTTGACCTAAGCATCAGGGTCCCAGCCCAAGCAGCAGATTCTGCTCCCATCCTACCTAATTGGGATGATGGCCAGGAAGGAGAGAAAGGAGGAGAGAGCAAAGCAGGAGCCCACAAACATGTCCATGGTGAGCTGGTAGATCTTGTTGTACAAGGTGGATGTCACCACGCCGGTCAGAGCCAAGGACAGCTGCAGTATGACGAACACCTTTCCTGTGGAAGGGACAGAGGTTACTCCAGAGTGCCTTGCTGTCCCTGCCTCACTCCCCATTAGCTGAGTCTCTGGAGAGCTCTTAGGGGACCCTTCCTTCTTACTCTCTCTCTCTCTCTTTTTAGAGACAGAGTCTCACTCTGTTGCCCAGGCTGGAGTGTAGTGCCACAATCCTGGCTCATTGCAGCCTTAAACTCCTGGGCTCAGGCAATCCTCCTGCCTCAGCCTCCCGAGTAGCTGGG
The DNA here is from genome assembly GCF_009828535.3 of Hylobates moloch. Classification (NCBI taxonomy): domain Eukaryota; kingdom Metazoa; phylum Chordata; class Mammalia; order Primates; family Hylobatidae; genus Hylobates; species Hylobates moloch. The sequence goes on from NW_026652285.1 coordinate 85,042,964, forward strand.
ACTACAGGCATGTGCCACCATGCCCGGCTAATTTTTTGATTTTTTTTTTTGTAGAGATGGGGTCTCACTATGTTGTCCAGGCTGGTCTTGAACTCCCAGCCTCATGCGATCCTCTCACCTCGGCCTCCCAAAGCACTGGGATTACAGGAATTGAGCCACTGTACCTGGCCCCTTCTCAGTCTTTGTGTGGATCAATTCGCTAAGAATCCTGCCTCTGTCTAGTTGAATCTTCCCAAGGCCTGTGGACGATAGGATCCTTCTTTGACTGTGGCTTTTCAGTGCCTGACTTTCTAAGTCACTCCTATACCCCCGTCTCCACTCTCTGTGCCCTGGATGGAAACCAGTGTTTCTAGTGTCTTCAAAGATGCTTCTGGAACTTTGGTCTCAAGTGCCTTCTGCAGGTCTGTGCCTCATGCTTAGCAGCTCTGAAACAGCCCAGGCAGAAGTTTCCAGAGAGATTCCTTTCACTACTCACCATAAGAGGAGCCCTTTATGAGTTTGGACATAGCTGATCGGATGGTTGTGACGGGGATGAGAGCAAACAGCATGACGGCTCGAGCTGAAAGAGATCACACAAGAACACTCCTTGCTGTAGCCCAGCCTGGGCCAAGGAAGAAATTAGCAAAAGCCTCTCTTAGAACCCCCATCTCCCCACAATCCGAATGTGGCTTGACCTGGAGGAAGTCATTTCTCTGCTGGCACACTAGCGCCCTCCCTTGACCATTCTGTGACCCTCTGAGCTCTGATGTTGCTGTGTATGCTGCATACCAGTCTGCAAGGTGGCCGGGCACGGTTGACATGGTGACAGATGGTGAAATGTGTCTTTACTGGTGCAGTTGAGTGATTACTAGGGAAGTGGAACTGGTGCCACCAAAATGACACAAGTCCCCTTTCTTTGTTTCTCCAGGAGATAAGTGTCTGTCCTGGACATTAATGAACATCTCTGGGAGATGGTCCCAGGAGCTTTGGCAAATTGCCTCCAGCAATGTGTCCCATGAAGGCACCCACTGCATAGCTCTCAAGCTCTATTGATTATCCAGATGCAGTGTGTGTGTGTGTGTGTGTGACAGAGAGAGAGGGAGAGAGAAAGAGAGAGAGAGAGAACACGCGAGAGAGAGACAGATACAGACAGAGAGCCAGGCGTGGTGGCTCATGCCTGTAATCCTAGCACTCTGGGAGGCTGAGGTGGGTGGAACATCTGAGGTCAGGAGTTTGAGACCAGCCTGAACAACATGGTGAAGCCCCGTCTCTACTAGAAATACAAAATTAGCTGGGCGTGGTGGTGCATGCCTATAATCCCAGCTACTCGGGAGGCTGAGGCACAGGAATCACTTGAACCCAGGAGGTGGAAGTTGCAGTGAGCCGAGATCGTACCATCACACTCCAGCCTGGGCCACAAGAGTGAAACTCCATCTCAAAACGAAACAAAAACCCAAAGAGAGACAGAGAGAGAGGTGGTGGGCAAAAGGGGAAGGGCATACTCTGTCCTATGCTGTTTAATTGAGAACTGACCAGAGGTTAGCTTGCCATTTTGTCAGGTGTTTCTAAGATGTGTGACCTGCCTGGGCCAAGAGCCAGCCTCAGATAACTGTCTGAAGTTGTTTTTCTGATACGATAGCCACTAGCCCCATATGACTATTTAAATTAAATACAATGACATAAAATTTTAAAATCTGTTCTTTAGTTGCACTAGCTACATTTCAACTGCTCAATAGCCACATGGAGCCAGTGGCTTCTGTATTGGACAGAATGGTTAGCAACTATTTCCATCATTCTAGAAAGTTCTATTGGAGCATTCATCTCGAGCTTTCTGCTTGTAGTTTTCTGACCTGTGTCCTCAGATGGAAACTTAATGCTGCTTCCTTGGAGAATTCATTACATTGGTTGTGGAAGGCATTTACCGAGTATTTTTACGCATTTTTAAAAAGCCCTTGCTTAACTCCAAATGATTTTAATTAAGAGATCTTTTCAGTAGAATTACTTGAAATTCCACCCCTCCACTTTTTTTTTTTTTTTTTTTTTTGAGACAGAGTCTCGCTCTATTGCCCAGGCTAGAGTGCAGTGGCACAATCTCGGCTCACTACAACCGCTGCCTCTTGGGTTCAAGTGATTCTTGTGCCTTAGCTTCCTGAGTAGCTAGGACTACAGGTGTGCACCACCACACCTGGCTAATTTTTATATTTTTGGTAGAGATGGGGTTTTGCCATATTGGCCAGGCTGGTCTTGAACTCCTGGCCTCAAGTGATCCTCCCACCTCCTGCCCAAAGTGCTGGGATTACAGGCGAGAGCCTCAGTGCTCAGCCTTTGAAATTCCATCCCTTTAAAATGGGAAGGGCAGGTGGGGGAGAAACCCAACTCCATCTCTGTTGAAGGCCATCCTGAAGCCTCCCCTACTGACTCCAGGTACCACTGACCACACCTTCTTGACTGCTCAGAACCATGAACACCACTCTGGTAACATTTCATTCTCAATATAGATAATTAACAATACACTACAGATAAACTCAGGGGCATATAATCTTGTGTCCCTTGTGCCTCCTAGGTAGCAGGTTCAATCCCTGGTGCTGGGCTAGGACACCCAGACCATGGCATCCTTGGTGTCAGCCCCATGATGCAGAGGGCCAGCAATGTCCTGCCTCCTCAAGAATGACAGACTCACCAATATAGAACATGTATGTCTCTTTCACAAAAGCCAAGAGGAGGGCTCCTGACCCAAAGGAGACCATCCCAATCATGATCATGGTGGTGTCCCGAAAGCAGCGGGAGAAGACCAGGACGCCCAGGAAGCTGGTGATGAAGATGGTGTACCCTGCAGCCATACCATAGCCCACCTGCACTTGGTTCCAACCGAGAGGCTCCCTCAGCACAAAAAGAGGGATCACGTCCACTGTGCCCACCACCGCCAGGTCATATATGATAGCACCCACAAAGAGCAGGGCAATGGTGGTTTTATGGGGTTTTGCTTTTCCAGGAGATGGAGGGTGCCCCACTGCATACTGTTTGTCCAACTGATCAGGATCCAGGGTGCGGTATGTGCCAACCGTGCCAGACACGGTATCCACGGCGGGGAGCTCCTGGCTGGGTTTGGCCACCGACTCAGGGACCTTTAGCACCAAAAGGCTGTAGAGCAGGGCAAAAGAGGCACAGCTCACGCTGCAGGCCGTCAATATCAGGCCCTGCCCAGAGTGCCCAGCCACCTGCTTGAAGAGATGCCCGGAAGCCATGCTCCCGCAGAACCCCGCCAAGCCCAGGATCAGGTCAATAAGGATGAGGCGCACGGAGCGGCGGCCCTCGGAGGAGCCCAGCGATCCCAGCGCCATGACCCCTGACCAGAAGGCGGAGAAGCCGCCGAATAGCCCGTTCAGCGCCGCCGCCCCGTACAGCACCTCCACTGGCCAGTCCAGCAGCACCTTGAGCAGCAGCCCGAGGCGGGAGAGCAGGAAGCCCAGCAGCGACATGCAGATGGAGATCTTGCGGTGGTAGCGGTCGCTGAGCCATCCCAGCCCGTAGGCAGACAGCAGGGGGGACAGGCCCACCACGAAGTTGTAGATGATGTAGAAATTGGAGATGGCTCTCTGTTGTTGGTCCTCTAGAGCCCCCCGGGGCGACGGGCTGGCGCTGTGGTTGGAGGAGCCTCCGGTTCCGTAGGACGCCTTCACCACGAGGAGTAGCCCCGCATCGTAGAGGGAGGCAGCCACCTGGGACGAGGCCACCACGGGCTCAACCCAGGTCCTCGGGTGGAAGCGAGGCAGGTGGCCCCTCCACGGGCAGGTGACCTCGGGCCTCATGTGACCTCTCTGATGGGGGATCGAGGGGCTTTCTGGCTGCAGTGACAAGGATATGCTCCCAAATTTGGTTGCTACGGCGGCTCAGGGTTCAGTCCCGGAGGGCGAGTGTGCGCCGTGCGCTGGGGAGCGCCCCGGAGAGTAGCGAGGAGCCAAGGCACGCAGCGCCTGTGACAGCAGCCAGCCTAGCAGCCGAGTGACCTCCCGAGTGGCTCCTCCTCAGGCCAGGAAAGGCCGCGCTCCGCCCCGCCCTCGCCACCTCAGGCGGAGTAGGACTGGCGACAGTCCAGGGAAGCCAGGCGCGGGGGAGCGCACGGCGAGTGTCGGCTCCTGGCGCCAGCACCCCCGGGGCCGACGGGTCACGCTGCTCCTGTGAGCGCGGCCGCCTGACGGGGCCGAATTTCCCCACAGCCAGGCGTGCCTGGACCTCCCGCGGATCTCTGGGGACCCCCCACCACCAGGGCAGGGGCTGAGACCTAGCTGGAAGGAAGCTCCCCCGGACTGGCTCAGGGAGCGTTTCCAAATTCTCCCATCCCAAGAAGGCAGGTTTGGGCGAGGGGTGGGATGCCTAGGATTCTGCCTAGGATAAGTATTGGGGTGTGAAGTTTTATTTATAGATTTAATGCAACAGGGACCCATGTGCTATAGGCAGCTGGGTAGCACTTTGAGAGATGTAAGAACTTGGGAGCCGCTAGGTCCAGGCTCTTCTCCAAGCCAAAGGCCTCTTAGAGAAGAGCCCTGCTTGGTACACCTGCATTGGTGGGCCTAGTGCCTGGGCCTTGTCTAGAAGGCTCCTGCCTCAAACCCCAGGGCCAAGGGAGAGACGGCAAGATCCTGCCAGCCCTAGATGTCCCCCTAGATGATAAAACTGGACTGTTGGGCAGGGGCTTGAGCCCACTGGAAGCGGCAGAGTCACCAGGGTCCTCTTCTGAATCAGGTGCCCAGGTCCCTTTCTGCTTGTTAGTAGTCACTGTTCTTCTGTCTGTGGGCTCACTCCCCTGGGCTGGGCTGAGACCTCCACTTCCCAGGTGGCCTCGCTTCTTGTTTAGGTACCTACTTCTGCAAAGAAAACCAGGGTGATGGATGGTGCAGGGGCCAAAATGTACCACGGAACATGACCTGTTCCATGGTCAGCCCCAGGGATGGAGACTCAAAGCACACAGCCTTCCTGTCACTCTACCCACAATCCACTATAGCTGTGGCAGAGTGGATGATCAGGAACCCAAAGACATGAAAGGGAGACGCAGGTCTGCAGGGAGAGCTTAAAACGCCACATGGATAATATACTCATGTAGGGAGTAGGGACTGGATTCCAAATGATTTAGCGTATCTATGTGCTCTTTTGGTAGTGTTTAGGTGGGCTATAATCTCCTCCCATGCCACCCTCAACCTCCAGCATGGCCCAGCCTCCTTGTGTCTAGGCCCAGACAACTCTGCCTTCTGCAAAGAGAAAGACACACCTAGTCTTGCCCTTCAAGATGTGCCCCGTGGATCTGGCCCAGCAGCCCATTTCCTTCTTCCTCCCCCTCACCTAGGGTCACCTTGGGAGATACATGTTTCACCCAACCCAAGCCTGTCTCTCCCACTCCATTCTTAATTTTTCCAGAGGCTACAGCAAACAGTCCAAACACCTTGATCCTATGAGGGGTGGAGACTCCAGGGAATGAGTAGGTTGTGGGACCAGGTGGTATTCCGCAATCAAATATGGCCATGAGAACAACCTGAACCAGATGGACCACTCTGGCCACTTGTTCAAGGAGTCTGTCCATTCTAGGGCTCTAGACTGTAGGGGGCAGCCCTTGTCATCTCTGGGAGGGTCTGTGGTATTTCAGTTCTTCCCATTGTCTTGGGAAACCAGGGACATTGGAAGGGTCTCTGAGAGATTCACATCAGATCTAGAACAGATCTAGTGGGAGCTGGGTTATCAGGATGCTAGCCAGCCCTGGGAACCCCCGGGCTTCTGAGTTCTCTGGCCTGGAAATGAACTAGACCCAGGGTAGTCAGTGTCTGTCCCAGTTTAGGCTACTGTGGGTTGGATTATGTTCTCATCATGTCCCCACTTCTTGCTCCATCTCTGAATGCAGGCCCCAGGTGAGCTAGCATCTGGTCATCCTCTGCAGCCCAGGCTACCAGCAAGTGGAGCCCTGACCTTGCCACTCCAAGATAGAATCTAGTCTCCAGTGCAAGGTTGGCTTCATTAAAGTGCAAGTACTAAATCTCTAATGTTTAGATTGATAAAATCACACTACTCCAGAAGAAAGGAACTAAGAAAAAAAAAGTAGCAGCTAATAGTTTTTGAGCCCTTATTATGTACTAAGCATTTTACATGAATGAATTTAATCCTCCCAAGAAGTCTGTGAGCTGATCTATCACCCCATTTTTACAGACTGAGATACTGAAACCAGAGAGGTTAAGCAATTTGCACAAGATCACAAGGCCAGTAAATCAGGAAACTAGTATTTGGCATCAGACAGTCTTTGCAAGCCTACAGCTATGGGGAAAATACAGTTGCCAGAAGATTTTATTTGAGGATGTCCTCTTAACCCACAGTGGAATGTGGAGAGGAGTAGAAACAACACAATCATGTTGTGATTATTGTTGATCAACAATGTATTGCATAAATAGAGAGGAACAAGAGAGTGGATAGATTATCTGTTGAACCTATATCCCAGGCACTTTACACTCAGGCAAGGAATACTTTTGTTTTCTTAACAAAATTCATGGCCCCTAAATTCATCTTAGAAAGGAACAGTCTTTGAAAAACACCTTTGGTCAGTGTTAGAGAGTGAAATCCTCAGGTCTGAGGATTCCAGCTGTGGAAGAGGTTCCAGAGAGGGGGCGGAAACTTTATGCATGAGTCAACGAGAGGGAAGGATGAGAGAGAGAACCAAGGAGGGAGAAGAGAGGGGAAAGAAGTTCAGGGAGGAAGTAAGATCAGCAGGTATTGGTGAGAAGGGTCAGGACTAGAACTCTTGGTGTCAGGGTGGTGTGAAGGAACTTTTGAAGAATAGGAATGTCTACTGTGGATTATAAACATCTTGCTGTATCATGTACATGTGAATCCTTCCTGTGACCTCCCTTTGCTCCTCAGTTCTTAATTTCTTTTTCTTTCCTTTTTTTTTCTTTTCTTCTTTTTTTTCAGACAGGATCTTGCTTCTGTTGCTCAGGCTGGAGTGCAGTGTTGTGATCGAAGCTCACTAGAACCCCAAATTCCCGGGCTCAGCCAATACTCCTGCTCCAGCCTCCCAAGTAACTGGGCTATAGGCATGCACCACTGCACCCAGTTAATTTTAATTTTAATTTTTTTCTGGTAAAAACAGCATGTCACTATGTTGCCCAGGTTGCTCAGATTGGTCTCAAACTCTTGGCTTCAAGCGATCCTCCCACCTCAGCCTCCCAAAGTGCTGGGATTACAGGTGTGAATCACCACACCTGGCCTTCCTGAGTTCTTTAGAAAAGTTTATTCATAAATGTTTTGTGCAAGTGACATTTTTATTTTTTGTTTTTTATTTTGGTAGAAACTGCTAAAGAAGCTATGATTCATCTCTGGATTGACATAATGCTGAGCAGAGACCACAAGGGAGGAAAAGGGAGCCATGAGAACACAAATCTCCCAAGGATTCACTGAAATCTGGAATAGGCTTTGGACCTTCACAGGCTATGAGATTGGGGAGTTAAGCCATCTGACCCAGATCTTGAGGGGCAGAGAGACCCTTCAGCTGATGTGCAGACTACACTGATGGGGAAGGCCAAGGCAGGAGGATCGCCTGAAGCCAGGAGTTTGAGACCAGCCTAGGTCTGTAGAGACCCTGTCTCTACAGAAAAAACTTAAAAATTAGCTGGGCATAGCGGTGCATACCTGTAGTCCCAGGTATTCGGGAGGCTGGGGTGGAAGGATAGCTTGAGCCCGGGAGTTTGAGGCTCCAGTGCGCTGTGATCGCACCACTTCATTCCAGCCTGGGCAACAGAAAGAGACTCTGTCTCTCTTTATTGTTAATATTTCAGGGGCTGTGGTAAGCTTTTCCCTCAAAAATTGGGAGCAATGAAAATATACCCCCTAAAGCATAAATATATAGTAGAAAAAAGTAAAGATGTACAAACTCATTCAAGAAGACAGAGACAAATCTTGTCAGTGACCACCAAGGACTTTCTTTCAAGTTTCCCAATGACTGTCCCATCACTACATGCAAGATGTTGCCCAAGTCTCTTTGCCTGACCTTGAGCAACTTTCTAATTGTGGTTTTACTTCCCAATTATAGTTGCAAACAGGGAGAAAATGTGCTAGTTACTTTGATTCTCCAAATAATTTCCCCTGATAAATTAATAAATTAGCATTCTAGTTTATCTATCTGCCTTTCTGGGTCTGTATCTGGGAAATGGCTTCCCTCCCTGTATACTGATGAAATGAAGTATATTACAGTTAGACTGAGAGTCAGGCCCTGTCCATAGTAAATTCGTCAAAATAATGACTGCCACCCATGGATGTTCTTGGAATATTGTTTCATTGGCCTTTTCCCTTAGAGGTGGCACCCTAACATTGCCCAGTTTTATAGAAACTTTGACTTAGGGTAGCTAAATCACTTGCACAAGGTCACACAGAGCCAGGTACTTAGGGTTCTGTGACTTCAGAGTCTATCTATTTTCACAATGCTTCATTTCTGAGGTAATGAGTAGAAGGGGTGCATTTTAAGAAGGTGTTTGGTTGTTGAATGTTTCCCACCAAATATTGTGAGCCTATATTTCTATCTAAGACATTTTCAAACTCAGTGGTTAGTTTGTTCATTTACTCATTCATCATCTGTCCATCCACCTATTCACCCACCCATCATCCATCCATCTACCCACACATCTATCCATCCATCCACCCACCCATCATCCATCCATCTATCTACCCATCTATCCATCCACCCACCCATCATTCATCCATCGATCCATCTACCCATTCACCCTTCTACCCTTCCATCCATCCACCCACCCATCATCCATTCATCTGTCCACCACCCACACATCATCCATCTATCCATCTACCGACCTATCACCCATCCATCCATCCATCCACCCATTCACCCATCCATCCAGCCATCCACCCATCATCCATCCAATCCATCATCCATCCATCCCTGTGTTAATCTTTAAGCACTTATTGAGTATCAGGCCCACCAATAGGTATGAGGGATGCAAATTCCTTTGCCCTTAAGGATCTTTTAGTCTGAAGAGTTATCAAAAGGCACTCATGTTAACACTATATGCTCTGTTTTACACATGAAGTCACTGACGCCAGGCCATGTCTCCTCTTTTATCAAGGAATTTCTCTCCACCCCAGGCTCTGCTATCAACCTGAATGACCTTACTAGCCTATGTTTTTTTGTGTGGTTTCCCTTCCCTACAAAGGAAATAACTCTGATGCAAATCAGGACACAGATAGAGGAAACTTTGGTTTTCTTTTCTTTTTTTCAATATCTTACTTTCTTTTTAAACCTCATCCAAGTGGGCTCAAAAGTCTTACCAAAATCCTGCTCTACAAGGTGTTAATGAGGTATAGTGTGTGGTATATGGTATGTGCAAGAGCAGTTTTTTTTTTTTCTGTTTTGTCTGTGGGGTCTTTGTCTACCTTTCAGACTGTTTTTAAAGAGTTCTGAAATGAACTAAAGTTAACTATTTTTGTGGCATAAGTTTTGATACCAGCCCTTTTCTTTAAAGAAAGCATTATGAGATAAAGTCTTGCTTTGTCGCCCAGGCTGGAGTGCAGTGGCACGATCGTGGCTCACTGCAGCAACCTCGATCTCCCAGGCTCAAGCAATCCTCCCACCTCAGCCTCTTGAGTAGTTAGGACCACAGAGCATGCCACCATGCCCAGCGAATTTTCAAATTTTTTTTTTTTTATAAAGATAGAGTCTCGCCATGCTGCCCAGGCTGGTTTCAAACTCCTGGCTCAAGCAATTCTCCCACCTTGGCCTCCCAAAGTATTGAGATTACAGGTGTAAGCCACTGCACCTGGTCACTTTTTTTTTCTTAAACGAGAGAAGTGAAGTCTTTCATGGAGTCAATGATTGATGTGGCCCTATCAGTCTAAATGCCAACAGAGGACCCAAGACAGACCTTTTGTTTCCAAATATGCAGAACAAGTTACTAAATACATCTTGTTTTTCCTTTTTTAGGATAGCCCCTTGAAGCAGAAGTTTTCTTGAATTTATCATCCTTTGTTAATCTTACAAATGCATAAAATTTATTAGTAAAATCTGTTGACTCATCAGCCCAGGTAGAGAAGCTGGTATTTAACAGTTAATTACACAAAACCTCTTCGGCATTATGTATGCCATCAATACATCATTTTATCACACCGTTTGAGAGTAGAAACTTTTCAATTTCTCTTACTGCATTTTGCTCACTGTAAATTCACATGCTGGTATTATTAGGTTCTCAGTTTCCTGAGAACCAAAGGGCTGGAAAAGTGCAGAAGACATGAAAGGACTGATGTATCACCATCGGGATTCTGTATCCACTAAAGAATCCTCCCTTTCAGGAGCTGATACACTTGAGGTCCCTTCATTTGGGGAGTGAGACTCTGAGCTATCCTCCTTACCTAACACATGATCAGCTATATCAAAGTGAAAATCTCCACTACGTTAAAAAAATGAAGACACGAGAAAAAAATTTCTGAGTACTTGAAGCTTTGTCTCAACAACTGCCCTGTGTAACAAGCAGAGCAAAGGGGATTTTTAGGGCAGTGGAACTCATCTTTCTGATGCTATGATGGCAGATATATGTCATTATGAATTTGCTTTAACCCATATAAAGTGCAACACCAAGAGTGAATGAACTCTGGTGTACACTATGGACTCTGGGTGATAATGATATGTCAATGAAGGTTCATTGATTGTGACGAATGTACCACTCTGGTAGGGGATATTGATAGTGGAGGAGGCTATGTAGGTGTGGGAACCTGGGAAATTTTAACACCTTCTGCTCAATTTTGCTGTGAACCTAAAACTGCGCTAAAAAATATGTCTTAAAAAACAAACTGCACTGTGTAAATCAGGGAGCAAAGGAGGCAAGAAAAAAAAGGGCAGCATTTCTACTATTTAAAAACTGATATTTATATGAGTCACCCCAACTCTGTATTTGCTTGTCTGCACATCATTTTATCAGTCACATTTTGCTTTGTGGAACTGAAAAAAAAAATAGAGCTTGGTGAGATGTGGCTGACATAGGCCTGAAAACAAATCTGTAATAAGCAAAATAAAGTCAGGCACATAATCACGTTCTGATTTCGGGGAGTGAAAAGTGTCAGGGAAGCACAAACTGTGAAAAAGGCTAAAACTAGGAGGCCAGGAGTTTAAGACTAGCCTAGGCAACATAGTAAGACACTGTATCTACCAATTTTTTTTTTTTTTTTTTTTACCGGGCATGATAGCATGCACCTGTAGTTATTGCTATTCAGGAAGCTGAAGTGGGAGGATCGCTTGCGCTCAGGAGGTCAAGGTTGCAGTGAGCTGTGATCACATCACTGTGCTCCAGTGACAGAGGGAGATCTTATCTCAAAAAATCAACAAAACAACAAAAAAATCTAGTGTAGAGGAATAAAAGAAACAGTCAAAGTCACTTTCACATGTAGATATTGCTCAAACTTGTAGAATCACAGAAGGACTGAGGAGAAAACAAAATACATCTGCTTCCCTTTCTGGAAATCAAGTTAATGTTTTGAAGATTTAGATTGTGTCATCATATGTTGGGGCTGGTGTTTACTCCACATCACCTCCCTTTAATAAGGGAGGAGAACAGTGTCATTTCCTCTTTCTTCTGGGTTGTGTTTTGGGACTTCTTGGTTCCATGGATTTCGCCTTCAATCTGATTCTATCTGCATAGCATCTTCCAGAAGTTCATTGATGGTTCAAATGGAATCATTTGATGGTTCACTGATGGAATCTATCCTGTTTGCCTTTTTTTCAATGCAGTTATTCTTATTTATACTTATTTACATTCCCTCCACATTCAATAATATTTTGAGAAGAAGAAGAGGTACTTCATATATTCACCCACTATCTTGAGATAAAGCCACATTTTATCTGAGTGTGTTGAGGCTCTTAGATAATAAAGATAGTCTGTGGTTCACCGGGCATAAATCTGCATTTATGATTATAATGCCTAACTCCTAAATCTGGAAATTAAATAAAAAACAAAATTAATGTAGTCTATTGTGCTCATATTTAATTCATGTAAAATTGTGTCTGTTTGGCTAGCTACTTAGAAAATTATGGTACAAAATATAGTCTATTTTTTTTTTTTTTTTGAGACGGAGTCTTGCTCTGTCCCCCAGGCTGGAGTGCAGTGGCACTATCTCAGCTCACTGCAAGCTCCGCCTCCCGGGTTCACGCCATTCTCCTGCCTCAGCCTCCCCAGTAGCTGGGACTACAGGCGCCTGCCAACACGTCCGGCTAATTTTTTGTATTTTTAGTAGAGACGGGGTTTCACCGTGTTAGCCAGGATGGTCTCGATCTCCTGACCTCGTGATCCTCCCGCCTCGGCCTCCCAAAGTGCTGGGATTACAGGTTTGAGCCACCACGCCCGACCAAAATATAGTCTATTGATTATGAGTTCTTTTCATGATTATTTACAGACATTGTTAGAATGGAAGATAAAAGTATATAAAATGGAAGACATTGTTCATGCTGGAATTTTTCTAAAAATAAATACATGTAAATGTCATTTCTTTTTTCTGTCTTTATTTTTATTTATTTATTTATTTCAGAGACAGGATCTCGCTCTGTCACCCAGTCTGGAGTGAGCACAATCAGCTCACTCAGCCTCAAACTCCTGGGCTCAAGCGATCTTCCTGCTTCAGCCTCTCAAGTAGCTGGGACTACTGGCATTGAGCCACCTTGCCTGGCTTATAAATGCCATTTCTGAGGTGGAAATACATTTTTAAATAAGCGGCTATTGTTTTACAAAATAAATGTAAAGACAGCGACAAGCTCTGCAACAAGGAAGCATAACCACCGTGAACATTTAGCACTTTGTCTTTAAATTTAACCCCCAACCCTTAATATAACATGGGCATTTTCCCATATCATGAAATGACTCTTTCAAATTCTTGACTGAATATGGAAAAGGTATACAGTGCTCCATAGTACATGGAAGTGAAATTTTAAACTCTAAACTGGTTTACTTTTCAAAGTGTTTTAGTTTTTATTTGATAATATTCTGACAACCAATGAAGTTATAAAAGATGTGCTTATCAGTCATGACAGACTTGGTTGTGCTGTGGTAACAACAACAACAACAACAACCCAAATTTCAGTGGCTTAAAACAACCAAGAATTAGTTCTCTCTCAGGCTACATGTCTATTATAGGTTGGGGGATGGGGGCTGGAGTCTGCTCACTGTAATCATTCAGGGACCCAAATTGACAAAACTACTGCCATCTTGAACATTTCTGGTCACCAGTTAAAGAGAGAGCTCTAGAAGTCTCACACTGGCAATTAGATGCTTCGCCCAGGAAGTGACGTCCACTACTTCTGCTCAAACTCACTGGACAAGTGGACTTCCTCAAAATTAGAAACTTTTGTGGGACAACGGACACCATCAAGAAAGTGACAAAAATAACTCACAGAATGAAAAAAAATTTGCAAATCATAAATATGATAAGGAATTTGTGTCTCGACTACATAAAGAACACTTACAACTCAATAATAAAAGGATAGATAAGCAAATTTAAAAATGGGCAAAGGATATAAATAGACATTTCTCCAGAGAACATATATAAATGATCACTCAGCACAAGAAAATTTGCTTGGCATGACTGGGCATCGGAGAAACACAAATCAAAACACAAAACCACTTCCCATCCACTAGGTTGGCTAAAATAAAAAAGAAAGACAATAACAAATGTTGCCTTGTACATTGCTGGTGGAATGTAAAATGATGCAGTCACTTTGGAAAACATTCTGGCAATTCCTCAAAAGGTTAAACATAGTTATTGTGACCCAGCAATCCCATTCCTGGGTATGCACCCAAGAAAATGGAAACTGTGTGTCCATACAAAAACTTGAGCATGACTGTTCTTAGCAGGCTGCTAAGCCTTATTCCTAATAGCCAAAAAGTGGAAACAACCCAAATATCCATCAATTGATGAATAGATAAACAAAATGTAGTATATTCATAAAATGGAATATTATTTCACATATTATTCCATAAAAAGGAATGACATATTGAAACATGTTACAACATGGATGAACTTTGAAAGCATCATCCTAGCTGAGAGAAGTCAGACACAAAAGGCTTCATAGTCTATTATTCCATTTCTACGAAATGTGCAGAATAGGCAAATCCATAGAGCTAGGAAGTTTATGGTTGCTAGGGGCTTTGGGGATGACCAACTGATGTTTGGGGCTATGTCTGACTGTTCCTTCAGTGTCTTAAAATATTTTTCATCTGGGCTTTAGACTAGAATTAAATCAAGCAATTAGAAGTTCTCTGGTTATCTTCTCTATTTGGGGATTTTATTCCTTGTCATGATGTTTATTTTTTCTTTCTAAGTTTAAAGATAATTCTCCTTTCCCTTGAACACAGTGTAGTGTGGTGGCTCACAGTGCAGGCTCTGAAATCAGACTAGAACTTGAGTCCTATCGTGATGCTTACTAGCTGTGTGACCTTAAGGTCTCTCGTATCATATTTTCTCATCTGTAAAACGGGAATCATATTAGGACTTACCTTGAGAATTGTGAAAACTAAATGAGTTAATGCATGCAAGAGTTAATGCATGTAATATGTTTAAAATAGTCTCAATGAACTTTAGTTTCTGTTATTATTAGCCTGATGAAGATGTCAAATGTAAAATTATAATTTTCTAGTTGTCAGGTTGTAGGTTTAACTATTTTTAGTTTGTTTTCATGCTGTAATTATGGCTTTAAAATATCAATCCTATTTTCTGTGTTCATTTTAATCTCCAGGAGCTTTGGTTTATTGAAGGATTTAGTCTTTATTGGCCAACTGAGATTGTCTTGAGAAGGAGCAGTGAAGGGAATTCATATACAGGTTATCTGAGATCCTGTTTAAAGACTTGTGCTTTTTAAACCCAAGAAAGGAGGATTAAGTAATGGGGGCAAGGTGGGGTAGAGTGGAAGAGGTGAAAGCACAATACATTCCTTAAGCTACTTAAATACTGCCACATTGATGTGGAATTGACTGGTTCTTTGTGGTCCCAGAGCAAAGAGCTGGGACCACTGAATGTAAGTTTTGGTTTGGTATAAGGAAGGAATTTTTAATAGTCAGAGCTTTCCAAACTTACCTTAGTACAAGCCACCAGATTCTGTCTCCTGCTTCACTACTATCATCTCCTAACTTGTTTGTCACATCCCTAAGGCCCTCTCCAATATGTTAGCCTTATGGCAGCTAAAATGATCTTTTCAAAGCACAGATATGATTCTGTCATTTCTCTGCTTATAATCTTTCAATGACTTCCAGCTACTGTTGGAATAAAGACCAAAATCCGAATTATGATGGGCTTACCGGGTCTGATCCTCCCTAACTCTTCAGCCTCATCTCACATGACATGGCCCCTTGCTCACAATGGTCCACCTACCAGGTCTCCATCATTCACTTCCTCCAACTCCCCTCCGGGCCTTAGAACATGCTTTTATCTCTGTTTATGACATCCCACTTCCATTTTCTCTAATGAGCGCCCACTCTCCCTTTAGATGTTAGCTCAACCATCCCATTCTCAAAGAAGCCTTCCTTGAACTTCCTGTCTTGGTCTATTAGATGTTCTCATAGCAGCATGTACCTCTCCTGTGTAGCTCTTTCCATTGTTAAAATGTAATGATATTTGTATGAATTTTTGATTAATGCCTGAAAGTTCCCTGGGTACAGAGATCACATCTTTTCCTTTTTTTCCCCACCTGCATCCTCAGTAGGGAGCATCGTGCCTGGCACATAAGTGCTCAATGAATGCCTCTTGGGTGAATACATGAACAAATGACTGAGTAGATAGAGCTGTTTATGTGAGAATTGTACTCCTTCCACCAGAGATGTTTTACCCCGAGGCTACGAAAACCCAAAGCTTCTTTCAGAATCTGAGTCTATAATTCCAGGGTCCTTGCAATAAAGGTTTACTTAGTTAAGAAAATGGTAGTGAGCTCACTGGATTGCTGTGGTCAACCTCTGAACCACTGCCGCATTGTGTAGTTGAAAAATGCCTGAGCGCCACCTAGCGAGCTGAGGAAATGTTCCTCTTGACCATTCGTCATTGTTCATTCATTTCATCACGTGCGCCACCCAACACTACTCACACAGACTATGATGTCTTTGGGCAACATGGCGTCTCTGTCCCTCAAGGAGGTCACAAGTTTTTGGTGAACACAGATACATGAACAAAAGCTTACGGGTACATGTGACAAAGTACACTGGAGGTGTGTTTTCAGGAGGAACACTGTTTAACGTGGTTATTGGGAAGGATTTTAGTCTTAGAGAGAAGAGCAAGTAGCAAGGAACTGATTAAATAATTAGGACAGAGAGGCCAGGGGCAGTGGCTCACACCTGTAATCCCAGCACTTTGGGAGGCGGAGGCGGGCAGATCACTTCAGGTCACGAATTTGAGACCTGCCTAGCCAACATGGTGAAACCCCATCTCTACTAAAAACACAAAAATTACAGGCGTGTGCCTGTATTCTCAGCTACTCAGGAGGCTGAGGTGGGAGAATTGCTTGAACCTGAGAGGCGGAGGTTGTTGCAGTGAGCTGAGATTGTGCCACTGCACTCCAGCCTTGGCGACGGAGTGAGACCCTGTCTCAAAAAAAAACCAAAAAACAAAAAACAAGAAAACAAAAACAGATTAGGACACACAGAGAGAGAGAGACGGTGAGCAAGTAATGGAACATCATACAGTAAAGAGGAAGAGATGGAGGGCTGGCCTCTCTGAGCTGGAGAAGGCTGCTGGGAAGAAGGTGAGATGGGCCAGATGTAGATGAGCTGTTATATGGGAAGAGGACACCCTAAGAGAGAGCATTGTCTTGTTTTCTGGACAGTTTTGAGCTTTTAAACTACTTAAAGATAAATACTTTTCCACTGAACATATCTTGGGAAAATATTATGTGGGGTGAATTTTCTCAAACTTACCAATTTTCACTATGAAAATGAGACCTGCTGTAATTGCCATCTGAAAGCAGAGATTCTTGACTCTGTCCCTCTGTCATGTAGAAGATCAGCCAAGCACAGGCCTAGACTTTTTTGGGGATTTGGGTCCAGATGACAAATGACTACTCATTCTCTTCCAGTGGAGATAGTTCAATCCTCAACTCGTCCACAATTCCTCCTTTTCCAAAACCCCAAGCTCCTAGCACTCTGTTTTGGTAAATTCAGTCCTCAACCCTTTCTAGCTGTGGCCTCAGTTTTGCTGTAGAGGTAGAGGATAGGGCTCAATCTCTCACTCTCTCACTGCCTCTGAGTACTGAGATACTGGAACACCTATTCTGTGCTGAGAAAAGGGATCAGACACTGGAGCCCCTCAGTTCAGGAGTCTGTCACTGACCCCAACTGGAGCCAACAATCTCCTCCATATCCAATATGAACTCTTGGCCAGGCGCGGTGGCTCACACCTGTAATCCTAGCACTTTGGGAGGCCACGGTGGGAGGATCGCTTGAGCCCAGGGGTTTGAGATTAGCCTGGGTAATACAGTGAGACCCTGTCTCTACAAGAACAAAAAACTAAAAAAAAAAAAAAAAAAAACCCAAAGCGTGACGTCTTGTCTCAGAAGAGGAAGAGCTACCATTTCTGTGAGGGGTAGGGACTGCTGGTCAGATAGGGCAACTGCGTGCCAGTGTGGCTGCCAGGAAAAGAATAGTGGTCTCTCTCTCTCTGTCTCTCTCTCTCTGTGTGTGTGGGTGTAGGAGTGACAAAAATGTTGAATCTAGGGTTGAAAAAGAGAGTACAGGTGGTCCTCAGGGCCTTAGGATTCCTGCGCGTTAAGGAGCGGGACTCCAGAGCCCTGTAGATTGGGGACTGGGAGGAAATTGGTGCTAAAAGTAGGCCCAGGGTGTAGGTGCACAGACTAGAATCTGCATGGTCACATTGTGAGGAGGTCATTTGTTCCATTGCCTCCTGAGGAGCTGCCCGGGATGAAACACATCTAAGTCTCAGGGAAAGCCCGGGCTGTGTGAACTGCGAACAACCTTTGCATTCCTATCCTGCAGAGAGTTTGTTGCAAGTGCACTGTGGGGCTAATGGATACTTTCTCCGCAGGCCACTCGCCCAGCGTTTCATAGTCTTAAAATCATCTGATTAGAGTTGACTGTGTCTATTAAAGACTTTTATATGCATGTTTCAACTCATGGGAGCAAAGCTGATAGCAAGGCTGAGATTAGGAGTCAGGAAGCTGTTTATTTAACCCTTTTGCCCCATAAGTCACCCTATGTGCACATAGGTGCTCCCACCTCTTCCTGCCCTACAACAATAGTATGTTCTTTGTTCTACTACCTCACCTACTTAACTTGTTTTGCAAAAATAAAAATAAATTGAGTGACAATTAACCCATACAACATTAAGGGCTAATACAATTTTAAAGTTTAAAACAATCGGCTGGGCACGGTGGCTCACGTCTGTAATTCTAGCACTTTGGGAGGCCGAGGTGGGTGGATCACTTGAGGTCAGGAGTTCGAGACCAGCCTCACCAACATGGTGAAACCTCGTCTCTACTAAAAATACAAAAATTAGCCGGGCATGGTGGTGGGCACCTGTAATTCCAGCTACTCGGGAGGCTGAGGCAGGAGAATTGCTTGAACTTGAAAGGCAGAAGCTGTAGTGAGCCAAGATCGTGCCACTGCACTCCAGCCTGGACGACAAAACAAGACTTTGTCTCAAACAAATAAATAAATAAAAATTTAAAAAATCATTAAGAATAAGACAAATATTCCCAGCTTTAAGAAATGGGTGCCTAGGTTGGGCTCCCCGAAAAGCAGACTTAAGAGAAAGATGTGTGTTCAGAAGGTTTATTGTGTAGTGCTTGAAACCACCTTTGCAAGAATTATAACTGAGGAAATTATGACAGTGAGAGAGAGCAGACCTAACTGACTCCATCCTGCTTCTAACCTTTAAGCTGTCCTTGTTCATTCCTGTGTGTAGGCCGAACTAACCTTGGGAAGGAATTCAGTTTATGGTTTGACTCTGAAACAAAATTGATAATAGCCCTTTCCTGAAAAAGACCCCTTTCTTGCCTGGGGACCAGACTGCCTTTGTAGGACTAACAAATTAGCTACAAGATTAGAAATTAAGGTTTAGGGGTCATGCGGCCTCTGCCTGCAAGAGTCTGAACCTCTCCCAGTTGTTCCTGGGGATAACATCATTATTATAAAACCTAAGATCAGTGCTTGAGATATTTTGCGGACCCTGCACTCAATGATCAGCTGACACCACCCAGACTGGTAATCTGGCTCAGCTAGTTCTGCGATCCCACCCAGGAGCAGAAGACACAGCAAGAAAACCTCATTTTGACCCCCATGAGTTTATCTCCAACCTGACCAATCACAGCTCCTTACTTCCTGAGCCCCTACCCACCAAATTATCTTTAAAAACCCCGATCCCCAGATGTGAATGCTCAGGGAGACTGATTTGAGTAATAATAAAACACCAGTCTCCTGCACAGCTGACTCTGCGTGAACTACTCTCTATCCATTGCAATTCCCCTGTCTTGATAAATCAGCTCTGTCTAGGCAGCGGGCAAGGTGAACTCGTTGGGCTATAACATGCTCTGGGGATCAACACCCAGGGGGATGAGAGAAGTGGGATCTGTCAGAGGGAGGTGTTGACTTGCGATGTAGTTGCAACAAAGGCCTCAGCGAATTTAATGGGGGAGCTGACAGGATCCTTCAATGTTGCCCCACCTTGAGGCCAGGGGGCCAAGCCTTTATACTCCCCACCATACAACATTGATCAGCCATTAGATTCAGGCTGCCCTGGAGAGAAGGGGGCTTGATTTTGGGCTAGGCAGCTCTCTTCTGCTGAATCCAGTTCCCAGAGAGTGACTCAGCTGAGATCTTTTAGCCACTGACAGTGAGAGAATGAATGCATCAGCTTTGAAAGGGGAGTCCGGATAGTGCCTCACAGCATCCAGTACAAAGGCCAAGTGACAAGAAGAGATAAACCAAATAGGAAGAAATCATTTTAACAGCGAGAATGTGAAACAAATGTTCAACATTGTTAGTATTACGTGAAAAATTAAAGAATAGATCGCTCTTAGCCTATCAGACTCATGATTTTTTAAAAGAGATTGGCCATGGATAGAGAAAATGATAACCTGTATGCTTTTAGATCCTGGGGTGGTAAAGGGTGATTAATTTAAGGTTTAAAATACTAGCAGTCAATGCCATGAGAATAAATGTCATCACTCGGAAAGAGTGTAGGTAAGGAACCAAATAATATCATTAGCTCAGAGGAAAATTACTATGAGATACATAGTACAAGGGTATTTGTAGAAAGCTCAATACCATTGTGCCCAAAAGCTTTTCCCCATGGGAATTGGCAGAATTTACAGCCTGGCTCTACAGTCCACAGGATGGGCAAGGACATTTGGGTGAAAATTCCTAAATACAGAGTAAGGAAATGGGCTGTTTAGACTACCAGGGAGATGCTTGGAGGGCATAATAGTAGCGATGTTTTTGATTGTGAGGTAAGGTATGCAGTGACCAATTATCTTTGATATCCATCAATGACAAAAGCTGGAGAATATCTCTGACTTTTGGGGTTAAACTATAACTTATGCCAGAGAGAGAGCTAATATTAAACTGCCCAAATCCCAAATCCCACGAAGGAGAACAGTGGAGGATATTGTGCCTATTGGAGAAAGGCTATTCTATCTATAGCAGAGAACTACATAGTTGGGCCTCTGTATCCATGGGTTCCACATCCATGGATTCAATCAACCACCCATTGAATAAAAATATCCAGAAAAAATAATCGTATAACAACAAAAATAATACAAATAAAAAACAATGCAGTGCTATAACTATTCACATAGCATTTACATTGTATTAGGTATTAAGTAATCTGGAGATGATTTAAAGCATACTGGAGGATTATACACAAATACTACATCATTTTATGTCAGGTACCTGAGCATTCATAGATTCTGATATCTGTGGGATTCTGGGAACTAATCCCACACCTATATGGAGGGATGACTGTACACTATTCAGAAAGCAGTTTCTCCACCATCCTTGTTGGGTCCTGGTGAATATGAAGCAAGTGAGCAAGAGACATCAGATGATCATGCAACCAGAACTGTCCATTATGAGAAGTTTTCTTTCAGACTACCACATCATAAGTTTAGGTGGGCCCAGCAGCAATCTATAAGATGGAAGTTGGCAAACCCAGCCAACCAGAATTATGGGAGAGTCGTTCCCAAAGGGATATCAGAGAAATATGAGAGGTGAGCTGCAGTGGATATTGTGGTATTCACTCACGTGCCCCCTTCAGGGCCAATGTACCTAATCCTCAACTTCTGGTAATATCATACTGCCAGCCCACAGCTGAGAATATGAGAATCTCCCTGGACTGGAAACCTGTAGGAAATATTGAGAAAACTTTGAATTTCCATAAGCTGTAGGATAGGAGTTTAAGCCAGTGTTTTCTAGAACTTGGGAGAGACCTCACCTGATGACTGGATTATACCAATGCAGAATTGATCTGCCTGGGAAGTTTGAAAATGGAGATTGGCTTCAAATTTCTGGCTTGAAAAGAGAATATGGGTATTCAAAGCAAAAGTTTGTAACACTTGAGCATATCTGATCAAAACTATATTGTCCTGGTGAGGGCTGCAAGGTTGAAAGGGCAGTGATCCCAGGTCTGAATAATGTAGTCAATATTTCTTTGGTGATTTCTGAGGTCAGAACTGTCTCCTGGGAGAAAAATGAGATACAGACCAGCAAGAAGCTGATACAAATCAGGAATATGAAGTTCTTTTCAAATGCTGCTGGGCCTCATGTTCATACTAATGCTCTGTTCTCTGCTAATGATTTTACGGCACCTGCTTCCTAGCTGTTCCTCTTCAAAAACTCTGGGAGTAAATGGCATGCCTGAAGTGTCTATGGAAAGTAACCTGTTAATTGGGATATTATCTGTCCCTGAGCTCAAAGGTGCAAAAGAGACAGAGGAGACATTTCTTTGCATCTCCTGGGGTGAAAGGGAGGCCTCAAAGTCATATCTTATAGACTTTATCCTTCTCTTGCATCAAAATAACAAGATCTCATACTCAGGAGAGAACTCATTTGGAATGCTGTGTCATTGAGGTTTCTTGGAGCAGTCATTTCTGACTGTGTGATGCTTTTGACAACTATGGATGGAGGGTGTATCTCTTTTGTGACCAGCCGCCCTCTTGGTGTCCACATTGGAGTATTTCCAGAAGAAAGCCTGGGCAATGACACCTTCCTTCCAGGCCAGTTTTGAACCCAGCTTATGCTCTGTAAAGAACTTTATGACATTGCTCTTATTCCCATTCTTCACACAGAAATATGCTTGGTGTTTGAACCAGTCGGGTATTTGAAATATGTTTAAGATGTGACCTAAATGTGGCCAGAAAAGTCTAAATGTATTTAGGAAAGAGGCCACAGAATTGCTAAGTCTAATTTTGTCATGCAAATCATGTGCACACAAAACTTTTCAATGCAATATTTGAGAAAACACTACCCTTAGGTAACTGGCATGACTTCATCGGCTGGTATGTACAAATTCCTTCATTAATTCCCTCATTTAATAAGGACTTGTTGGACACCTGCTTGTGAAAGACACCTGTGATGTCAGGGAGACAGTCCTCAAGACCACCCTTACTTCTGACACTTGCAATTTGGGAGGATTCCCAAGACCACCCTCAGGTTTGATAATTCAGTTGGAGGACTCACAGGACACACTGAAAGCTGTTATACTCACAGTTATGGTTTATTACAGCACGAGGATACAAATTAAAATCAGTCAAGGGAAGAGATGCATAGGGCAGAGTCAGGAAGTTTCCTAGAGCAGAAGCTGTAGTGTCCTCTCTCAGTGGCCTTGCGGATAACACTTTCCCGGCAACAATGTGTGACAACATGCACAAAGTATTGTCAACCAGGGATGCCCACATGAGCCTTGGTGTCCAGAGTTTTTTGTTTTTTCTTTTGAGACAGGGTCTCATTCTGTTGCCCAGGCTGGAGTGCAGTGACACTATCATGGCTTACTATAACCTTGACCTTTCTGGGCTCAGGTGATCCTCCTACTTCAGCCTACCAAGTAGCTGGGACTACAGGCGTGCAACATTATGCGTGGCTAATTTTTGTATTTTTTGTAGAGACAGGGTTTTGCCACATTGCCCAGGCTGGTTTCTAACTCCTGGGCTCAAGCAATCCACCTGCCTTGGCCTCCCGAAGTGCTGGGATTACAGGCATGAGCCACCATGCCCAGCTGGTGTCCAGAGTTTTTGTTGGGGCTTCATCCTGTGGACATGCTGTGGATAGCCTTTATGGCTGACCTTTAGTCTCTAGCCCCTATGGACGTTAAGCTGATACTGTGTCGCCCAAAATGCTTGTGATAAATCACATGGTTAGACAGTCTAGTGTCTCTCAAGGAGCCTAGGTAAACAAAGACACTCTTATCAGGCAGGACAGTCTTTGGGCCTAGAGATCACCACCCAGTAACTGAGGCAAAGGCCAGACTTCCCTTTGGGTAAGGCTAATTCTTTAATACACAGAAAGATTCCAGGCTCTGGGGATACAGCAGCAAGCAAAATAGATACAAATTCCCACTTTCTTGGAGTCCACTATCATATTCAGAAAGTACCCTTAAGCTACCCATTCCAAACCCCCACTGGCTTACTAACCTGAAGTGTACTATTTTCCCTGGAACAGCTCCTTAAATAGACCCAGACATTTCCAGGGACCTTGCAAATATAATCCAAATGTTACTCCTATTGGGATCACTTATTCTCTTGGATCCTGGGATGAAAGAATAGAAGAGAGATGTTTTGCTTTTAAATGGATCCTTCAGATTGGGTTCCTGCAGCTGAGCTGTTGGGCCCCTAGAAACGGAATTCCTTCTTTTGCACTTTAGTTCTCTTCTTTTCATAGCAGTCAAGCCCTGGCCTTCATACCCTGTGCTTGGGATGGCTGCTCATTGCGTACTCTAGGCTGCGTGCTTCCAACTGGCCTGGACTGGCAGTCTTCTTTATCTGTGGTTGCTCTATCATTCCAGTTTAGAATCTATCATTCCACATTCCTCAGGGATCCAGTCAACCTGGCAGATCTGAACATATGTTCTTGGCTATTGGAGACCCAGGGAACTGGCATCTGATTTGTAGCTGAGAAAGCCAAAGCGGCCATGAAACACAGGAGAGTCTGCAATTGGAAAATAAGTGCACTCTCCCACAAAGGCAGAGAAAAGCCCATGAATTCTCAGAAATGATAGCAGAAATGTTGGTCTGGATTAACAAGAATTCTGCCTAGGAAGATGGCCCGCCAGGGGAGATTCTGGGCTGTCCTACAGGAAGATGCTGGGTGGGGTGAATGGTATGGATAGAAAGAAGGCAGTCGGGGAGCTCTGCCTACAGAATGGGAGTGGTCATCAGAGGAACCTTTCAGGGGAACTTACTTGAGAAAGGGTCAGCTTTAGATACCTGCCAAGTCCAGAGAGCACAAAGCAATATGATATCATCAGGCAAGTTATATACCTTGAGTTTTTCCTCCTCCGTTTTCCTTCTCCCTCCTTGGACTCCAATCCCAGGGAGGCCACAAGCAGCTGTTAGGCATCTGAGAGAGGAGCAATGGGAAAAAGAGAAAAAGACACTTCCCAGAACCCTGCAGTTTCCCTGCAGAGACTTTACCTGAGAAGAAAGGGCTGGTCACGGTGGCTCATGCCTATAATCCCAGCACTTTGGGAGGCTAAGGCAGGCAGATCACAAGGTCAGGAGTTTGAGACCAGCCTGGCCAACATAGTGAAACCCCGTCTCTACTAAAAAATATAAAAATTAGCCAGGTGTGGTGGCCTGCGCCTGTAGTCCCAGCTACTCAGGAGGCTGAGGCAAGAGAGTTGCTTGAACCCGGGAGGCGGAGGTTGCAGAGTGAGCCGAGATTGTGGCACTGCACTCCAGCCTGGGTGACAGAGTAAGACTCTGTCAAACAAACAAAACAAAACAAAACAAAACAAAACAAAAAAGAAGCCGGGCGCAGTGGCTCACGCTTGTAATCCCAGCACTTTGGGAGGCCGAGGCGGGCGGATCACGAGGTCAGGAGATCAAGACCACGGTGAAACCCCGTCTCTACTAAAAATACAAAAAATTAGCCGGGCGTGGTGGCGGGCGCCTGTAGCCCCAGCTACTCGGAGAGGCTGAGGCAGGAGAATGGCGTGAACCGGGGAGGCGGAGCTTGCAGTGAGCCAAGATTGCGCCACTGCACTCCAGCCTAGGCGACAGAGCGAGACTCCATCTCAAAAAAAAAAAAAACAAAAAAGAAGACAAAGAAGAAAGGAGAAGACGTATCTTTACAATGAACATCCAAATGTTGATTAAATATATCATAGTGGACAGCATCATTTCAGAACCAAGACTATGTTTGTGACTTAAAGTAACCCCTGGCATATAAATGTGTGCTTTACTAAATAATCCACTATTGATGTGGACTCTATGTACAGACAAAAAAGAGGGGGAGGGACTCATTTCTCCTTCTCTTCCTCCTCGCATAATGTTTTGATCTTATCTTCCTTGGCCTGAAGCCAGCTCTGTCACTTGGACCAGCAGGCTCAGGATGACCGGCCAGGAGCAACCCACAAGCATTGTCTATTTCCAGCTTGGATAATGTCCCATAAGAATCCACTTTATTTTGAGAGAGTATGTACTTAAAGTGGAAAGTACGTGTTTATTAACATTTGCATTCTCCTCATACAAGGCCATACCAAAATCTTTCAGTGTTTTGACTGGTATAGATGTTGTCTACACAGTTAAAATGGTATATAATTTAGCTTTTCACAATCTATTATTATACATCATGAATTCTGTTAAATATAAGGCCTCATTTCCCAGTGAAATACTGGAAATAATAATTTCTCAATTTACACTTAAACAGGCTAATTAGTATAAAAGTCTTTTAGATTAAAAACTAATGATCTGAGAATCAACAGAATCATTGCTCAAGTTCAGCATTTCTATGCAAGAGTTCCTTATCTTTGTCATTTAATCACACCTAATCCAAACATTTAAGGATCTCTGGCATTTTTTAGTAAAGGCCAGCTGTTGAGTTGAATTAATGCATAACATTATGATATAATAAAGCATCTTCTTAGAGCAACTATTATATACCTGGCACTACCCTGGACTGTTTCTGCCAGTTCAAGTCCGTTTAATACACAGAGGAAAAAGATGGCTATTTAAGTTATCCATTCCCCTTTGATACAATCACTAAATGATTGATCTTTTTCTCACAAATAGTGGCAATTTGGAGAAATCTCAGAACAGGCAGGCCTTCCAAATCAACAATGCTAGATAATATTTTGTTTTATAAATAAGAAGTTGACCCAGGTTGACTGTGGGAGGAGCAACGCTGGTTCATTGCATAAAACATTACACAATGTTTGTTGATCTAACTTGACTTGCAAGCTCTCCTGTGAGTTTTATGATAATTTATGCCAATTGCTTGAGTTATCGTACCTTATGATATTGCTTATAAGTAAAATGAAGTATACTCTAATGTAGAAACACCTACAATCTGATGAAATTGTAGGATGCATATAATAAATTGTTTCTACAGACATACTTAAAGGGGATAGAAAAGCAAAATATATGCCTAAACAGAAATGTTAAAGGCGAATATTCTGATTACTGAGTTTTCAGCAACCCTTCTGCCCACAATCTTTCCTGAAGTTTGGGTAAATTCATGGCTGGGTCTTCAGCCATAGAAACTCTGTCCTCATCCTTTCTTTTTTCTTTCTTGAATTTCATTTCATTGTGGTAAGAAGACTTAGTAAGAGATCTACCCTCTTAAAATTTTAAATGTATAATACCTTATTATTGATTAAAGCTGCAATGACTGTAGATATGACAGAGGACTGATAAGCTATAAAGATCTGCCCTTATCCATTCTCTCTGGACTCTCGCATCAGGTTGCAATAGGTCCCCCACATTAAAATTTCCCACTAAACCCAAATGTAATGCATCTAACTAGTTTCCTCCAAGCCAGATGGCAAAAAAAACCCTTCTAGCCTTGTCTTAAAATCCTTAGCATTATATACGTTCTAATTCTGTGACTTTAACAGCTTCTTAGAATCAGTCATGTACTCCTAGCTCTGGTTCCTGGCTGGGGTATTCACTACCTTAAACTTTCTAAAAAAAACCTGATGACCTTCTAGTGTTGTTTTGGGGATTAGTGGGCAGATGTAGAGGACAGTGATGTCTACACTTGCTACATTCTGCCCCTTGGCTGTCTACTATATCCACATTCACTTCTTTCCATATAATTTTTAAAATATCCCTGCCTGACAATATAACCAGTATAAAAGTGAAAATATACTCATTCTCTTTCCAAGAGAGGGAAAACATGAAACCATATTAATTCATTGTATCGAGACTCTTGTTTAGGCTCTCTATCCAATATCTGTTTCTTTCTAATTCTAGAGATGATCCTCTATTATTTAAAAAATCCATGGCTGATTGATAAACTTGCATTGATAATACCCTGCATTCGATGGTCAAGAAAGGAAGAAAAAAGAAGAGAAATTAGGTATCTGATACATAATAAGAAAGGTAGCAGCTGTAATCCTCACTTAAGTATTAGATCCTCAGGTACTACTGATATTTGAGGGGTTTTTTTTGCCGTGAATTTTATATTCCTCTTGCCTTTGGCTAATATTTCAGCTAGTCAGGATTCTTTGCTAGATGTTGTATCAGTCAGCAGTTGCCAGAGTAATACCATATATAAAACAATTTCAAGATTTAGGTGACTTATAGTAACAAGTATTTATTTCTCACTCACAGGTCTGTGGGTTAGCTGTGGTTCATCTGATCTAACCTGGGTTTATTTAACTGGGCTTGGCATTAAACTGTGGGTTAGGTCAAAATCCATTCGCCATATATCTCATCCTCTTTCAACAAGTGACTACCAAAGACATATTCTTATTAATTCAAAATGCAGGGATACAAGAGGACAAATTCAACTACACAAGTGTATTTCAAACCTTTGATCACATCATGTTTGATAACATCCATTAGGAAGTCATGTGGTCAAGTCCAAACTCAAGAGACTGAAAAGTATCCTTCACACATCATGAGAAGATATAGAAAATTCTACTTCAGGAGAGTGAAGAATTGAGACCAATAATTTAGTTTATCATAGGAGTTATTGAATACTTATTTCTGAGGACTTTGACCCCTTTTCTGGTCTTGTTTGTAGAAGATTGCATGCTCTTCCATTAACTTTACCACTGGGAGTCTCCTGAACTCTACACATAGGCCTTCTGGCCCCTATCATGTGGCAGAAACTCTTTTTATGCATGATAATAAGGATAAGTCACCCAGCTAACAATGTGACCCCCTTAAATTGCCTGTCCACCTAATGGTATGAGATTTCTCAAATGGCCAGATGACAATCTCCACTTCAATAGAATTGATAGAAGCATTCTAACCTTGAATACTAACACCATTAAGCAACCAGATCCCCAAATCCAGATATAAGAGTTAAGCAATTTATGAGTGAGTTATTTAGATATGATCACAAGAGATGTTACTCTTACCTCTACCCCTTGAGTTCTAGACTTATAAATCCTGCATACAGGAGAAACTACGTATACTGTATCTTGGAAAACCTTATCCTTGCAGGGTTTTATGTCCAAGGAGGAGTCATAGGTGAGTCCGCAATGAGTCATTCTGCCTTTAGATAAGGCCAGCTGATTCTGAATAAGGAGGCTTGTAAAACCAGTTGATTTATTGAATATCAGCTCATTTCTTCACTACTTTTACTTTGACACATATTTCTTGGTTAAAAGCAACATAATGGTGATATAAAATATATCATGAGAGCACAGAAGACATTAGTTAAGCTGTGGATGTTGATATGGCAAAGGTATGACAGGAAAGGAGGCAAATAAATGTTTAATTCCCCAGGGACAAATGACTAGCCCTTTTCAGATATGATATGCTGGAGGTGGCAGCCATGCCAGCCTTGGCAAGGCATATATGTGATGTTTAACCCAGGCATAACCTTCCTCACTGTCATCATGCATATTTGGAGCAAGCACTATGCTCACTGGAATAAAGGCCAACCAACATCTACAAACTAGATTATTCTATCTGCCCAACTGAGCCCCTTCAGCACTAGGAGACTTCTGCAGAACACTCAGAGGGCACACCTAGATTCTCATAGTCCAGGACCATCAGACAGATCCTTCTGCATATTTCCTCCTCAGTCTTCCTTTTTTTATCCATCATCTTGTGTAATGCCTTTTAAATTCTTGATCATTGGATCTGATTAGACACTAATCAGGGATGGGTTAGATATTGACCTTAGTTTCCCTCTCTCTGAAAGCAAGATAAGACAATAAGATGTGTTAAAAACCTGCCCCAGGGATGAGGCAGAGGGAGGGAAGCCCTCCTTCTATAAAAAAGTGAAGCGGGGCTGCCAAGGTGATAGAACTGTTCTGTATTTTGACGGCATCAGTGTCAATACTTGGTTGCAATATTGTCCTATATCCAATGTTCTACCCTATGTCCAATATCTGGCTGTAATATTGTCCTATAGTTTGGCAAGATATTACCATTGGGGAAAACTGGGTAAAGGATACACGTGATCTCTCTGCACTATTTCTTATAACTGCATATGAATCCACAATTGGTTTTGAATAAAAAAATCGAACTAAAAACAAACAAATGAACAAACAAAAATAGGCCTGCCTCAAGGTGGATTGTCTTCCTCTACTGTCTTTCATGGACACTACTGAGTGAGTTATTATACCACTGCAGATTATGAGTGTTACCAGCACTTCATTCAAATCCATTAATAAGCCATATTTAAGAATTTTATAGTTACTGATCTGTAGTTACTAATCATAGGAAGCTCCTCGTGAGGCTGCAAGTATGGGTTGAGGTAGGGAGTATAAACTATCTGCTCATGCATCTTATGCCTTTAGGGACTCTTCAGGCCCTGTCCCATTTGAGGATGCATTTCTGGGCACGCTTGTCTATCCTGGGCAGATAGGGTGGCAGCCAGCTTGTGATGGACAGTTTGGATCATGGGGTTATCTGATTAGAGAGTCTCTGTTAGAGCCCAGGAGCAAGTCAGGAAGAGTTTCACAAAAAAAGAACAATTTCTTCCCAAAGGGATCGTGGCTTTTCTCCTAAATCCTTGGAACCACCACTGTGATTCTCCCAGTGGGGCCATGGAAACTTCTGGGCTGGGGAAACATTTTACAGCCTCACCAGCTCCACTGATGGAAACTAACAACTTCAGGGTCATCATTTTCAGGAACATATTGGCAGATCTGAGAATCCTGGGTTTAAAGAGTCTCCTGTGCCAACCTTGATGCTTACTGGGCCCAGCCACAGGTCATCAACATGTTTTCATTCATTTTTACTCTGTAGTGTTGCTAAAACATCATCTTTGGGCTCATGTGTGGCATGTTGACAAATTGAAATATTCTGTCTTTGGTGCTTGTTCTTTAACGTCTTGTGCTTGTTTTAGGGAAAATGTCTATTTCCTATAACCTGTTCCATTTAAAATCTCTCTCTTCCTCCTGCCTTTCGTATTCTTAGTTTCCTTAATTATGCCTTTACGTGGCCTTTCATCTAAGAAATTTCTGTCATACTTACAGAGCTTTTCTCAGGAAGTCAAAGGACTTCTTGTTTTTCTGCTGGGCAAACTCAGGGAAAGAAACAGGGTTGATCGAAGGCAGTAGGAGGTACAATATTGGCCCCAGATGAATGTGACCAACCTGAACATGCTGTGAGCTCACTTAGCCCTGAGCTCATCTTCCCCTGGGATCTTTAATTCCTATGCTTTCTTCAATTTGGAAACCTCACCTAAGGTAGGGATTGTCTCTATGTATGTCTCGTTTCTGAAATCTAAATCTCCCTCAACCCCTGCTTCCACAGCAATTCCTTGGGCAGAAGAGGCCTGGAAGCCCTATTCAGATAGCTTCATTGTGCCTTGGCCACTGCATGTTTTACTGGCAACAGCAGGAAATTGAGAAAAGCAGGGCCTTGAGAATGATTCACTCCTTCTCAAAAAGCAGGTATTCTAGCTTTTATTGAAAGGCAAAATTAATTTGGACTGACTCTATGACTAAGTAGCTACCCTAGGGTTCTTAAACATTGCATAGAAGAGGGACCCAGGGGAGGAAAGACCATAATCCTTGATAATCTGCAGATGGAGGGGTTTGAATGTTGGGCTCTGGGTCACCTCTGTGGGAAGTCATTTCTTATACCCCAGCCTGGAATAAGGGGACTTTTCACATATATCTATGGTGTCCTTTTCAAAGGAACATTGCATTGAACCAATGGTTTATTGTTATCTTGGGATGTGTGTGTGTGTGCATGTGTGTGCACGTGTGTGTGTGTGTGTGTGTGTACTTCTTTATGGATTGCAGAGGTCTGGCATGAGTTCAGAAATTTCCAGAGACAAAGGCCTGGATCTTTCTTCCTTCTTCCAGTAACACAGATACAATTGGAAGTATCTACCCCCTTAATTGTTGACTTACTGTTTAGGATATAAAGAGGAACCGGAATCTAACCTCTGAAAACTCAAAGGAGCTATTGAAACACAACTAGATATATAAGCTGAAAACCAATTACATTGGATTTAGGGCAATTGAATGTTTGGAATATCTGAGCTATGAGACCTGAGAGACTGTGCCATTTTGCCAATAATAAAATGAGGAGTTAGTCCATTGAGGAAGAGCCACACTCACTTAAGTTGAAATACTTGGCTTCTAGCCCCAAAAGACGGCTTCGCAAGATTTCATTCAAGGAATTTTTGCTTGTTGCTGACTTGTCCCTTAACTATACATGCGTCATTCAGGAAGGATGTCTAATGAGATTGTAAAGTTAGAGACTGTAGCTCAGGAGCATTATTGAGCCTTAGGATGATGTAGCAAACAACAACTGGAATTGTATGTCTTCTGCAAGAGAAGACCATAACTTTCACAAAGTTCAGAAAAGAGCCGGTTCCTTTGCCTGCTCTTATGCCAAGACTTCCATCTTAAACATCTAGATTAAAGACCTCCTACTATAGCGAAGGAGGGCCTTTATTAAACTTCAATGGCCATGAATCAACCCGGACCATCTAAATATCTAGACTCAATCATCAGTCCTTTCTTCTTTCCCAGAAAAGGTTGGTAATGATGGTAGAAGACTGATCAAAACAGAAAGCATCCTGCAACCATAGCTATCTATCCTTATCTCCCTTCCCCTCCCCCAAACACACATCAAAGCCTCAGATGCTATCAGATGAATTATGTACTCTACTTTAGGTTCAAAGCATAAATGGAGGATGGAAATCTAACACTTGTGGAAGCCGAGGGAGATTCTCATTTACAGGAGGCTAAGACTCATCTCCAAGATGATCCAAATTTATTTCATCCTGTATCATGATGAGATTCATAACTGGCTCACGGATTGAAAGGAGGTCCTCTTTCACTACACAGAGGAAGGACTTTTCAGGGAGTCACAGCCTGCAGATCTGCTATCCAGACAGCAGATGTCAGTAAGAGCCTCAGAGTCACCAGCATACGTTTTCGGAATGCTGGGTTTCTCTTGTCCTACAGGTCAGCCTGAGGGTTTAGATCACTCAGCCCTTGATATCTAAAGCCACAGCATGTTATCTCAAGGTGCTAGAGCTCAAAGGGAAATGATAACAGTTAGGCCAGATAGTGTGGTCATTACGGGAGTCTTATGCAGAGAATCTTGTCCCATGGCTTCACTTAGTGTAGGTTGGGAAAGCATTAAGAATAGGTTTCTTCATGTTTTGAATGCCAACAACCAATGGAGAATGTGCCTTCCTTTATTGACTGTCCATGTAAGAGGCAATCATGATCTCATTCTCCCCTAAGCTTGCTTTGTCCAAAATGTTATCCCAGAGACTTCCAAGGTTCCTGCCACCAGTGATCTTTGAGTTTCCAGGATGGGATCTCTGAGACAGGAAACTTCTATACCATCTCCCCCTCCCTCACACCAGTGTCGACCTTGGATGTGGTGAGATGGAGGCCTTCACACAAGTTTCTCTGTTGACCACTCCTAACCCTGGATCTGGAGTCTCCTCTGCCGATGTCCATAGAGCTTGTGGCCACTTTCCATGTCTGACTATTTCCTTTGACAGGAATTTGACTCTTCAGGAATTTTGTACTTATTACTCGACATCCATTCAAGACCAATTGGCCTAGGCCAATGTTGATGTTAAATGTCCCTAATAATTAAAGACATAAAAGTTACAATTATCATAAGATGGGAGAAAATCAGAATGGCAAAGAATAAAAAGGTGGCCAATAGCCCACTGGCTACAATGAAGCCATGATCACTCATACAGCAGCCGCAGGAGTTTAAACTGATGGCCCCTTTGGAGGCCCAAATTTTGCATTTGTGTGTGTGTGTGTGTGTGTGTGTGTGTGTGTAAACACACCTAAGTTTTTTGTGAAGTCCATACTCTTTAACACCTACTTCTACTCCTAGGAATATATTCTACAGAACCATTCATTCAAGTACATAAAGCTGTATATATGATATATGTACAAGGGTGTTCATTTTTTATAAAAGAGCAAATATAGAAACTTCTAACAGCTGACTGATAATAGTACTGCTCTACAATGGAATACTATAAAACTGTTAACAATATATACTGGCTATCTTTTCACTTTTTTTTGAAAATTTTTATTGTGGTAAAAGTGTACTTAATGTAAAATTTGCCATTTTAACCATTTTAAGTGTACAATTCATTGGCATTAATTACATTTACAATACCGTGCAACCATTACCTCTGTTCCCAAAACTCTTTTTCATCACCTCAAATAGAAACTCTGTGACCACAGAGCAATAACTTCCCATTTCCTCACTGTATCCCCAGTCTCTGGTAAGCTTTAATCTACTTTCCATCTCTCTGAATTTGCCTATTCTAGATATTTTATATAAGCTGTCCTATATGCCAGTTTTGATCAAATGTTTTGAAAGAAGAAAGCTTAGTTACAAAAGAAAATAAGCTTAAAAACTAGGAAAATGAATTTTGGTAAGTAAGATCCCCTTTAAAAAAAATCAGGGAAGAGACTGAAAAACTGTAGACTATTTCACATTTTTCGTCACCAAAAAATGAAGTGAGTCAAGCTCCTAGTTGGAATCTGGCCGAGTTGAGTTGAGGTCTGGGTGAAGTTTGAGCTGTTGGTGCACCGGCATCAGCTGCTCTGGAAATGTGGACACAAATCACGACAAGAATCATGATTTAATTTTTCTGTTTTCATCAGGAGAAAACACATAAATAGGAAGCAAATAATCACTAGAGGCCTAGCAAGTGGTTGACCACCCCCTGTCTTGGAGACAAGGGCTGGGATGAAGTTTGGGGGTCTGGACCTGAAGGACAGACTTTGAGTCTTATGTCAAATGATTGTTCTGTAGTTTTTAACTTGTAAACTTCTGGGTTACATGCAAACCTCTTGTATTGTCCATTAACTTGGGTCACGGTTAAGTTAGATTATCAATAAATATGTATGGGTTCAAAAAAATTAAATTGTCCTATTATATCTAGCTTATTTCATTTAACATAATGTTTTCAAGGTCCGTCCATGTTGAGTATGGTCAGAATTTTACTCCTTTTTAGGGCTGAATCCATTTCATTGTGTGCTTGTACCTCATTTTGTTTATCCATTCATCTGTTCATGGACACTTGGGTTGTTTCCACATTTTGGCTGCTGTGAACAATGCTGTAATGAACACGAGTGGACCAATACTTGTATGAGTTGCTGTTTTAACTCTTTGGGGTATATACCCTGGAGTAGAATTGCAGGGTCATATTGAAATTCTATGTTGAGCATTTTGGGGAATTGCCAAATTGTTTTGCACCTTGACTTCACCATTTTACATTCACAGCAGCAATGTGCAAGAGTTTCACTTTCTCTGCATCCTCATCAACACTTGTTATTTTCTATTTCTTCCCTTCTGAGGATTGCTAACTTAGAAGGTGTGAAGTCATATTATTTTTTAGGTGAAATAAAAATCATGTTTCAGAATAAGATACAGTGGTGTGTCCTACCAGAGATGATATATTACTAGAGACTAAATTTGTAGGGTCCTCTTCCCCCACCAATCTTCTGTTACAATGAACCAATCATTCCACTCCTTGTATTTATTAGAGGCAGTTTCTGAAGAAGCTCCCTAAGAAAGGGTAGGTCCCTTAGAAGAGTTACTTAGGGTATCCTTCGTTAGAAGGTAAGAGAGGGTTTCCTCTGGAGTCCCTGAGTGTAGCCTCCTTTTGGGGAGGGGGACAGGTGAGTAGCCCCATTGTCTGGGGAAAGGGAAAACAGTCTGGCTCTGTTTTGAGGGCTTAAAGGAAAAAGTGGGTTTCAGGGAAGGAATGGAGACAATTGTTTTGTTTGTGAGGTGATGGCCACTGGGACCAGATCTGATTCCCTGCTCTTCTGGGGCCCATGGAAACCTGGAGATTGCCTGGGATCAGGGGAAGGAAGGGAGGGTGACCATTCAGACCTATACCCTCAGGAGCACTGTGTTACTGTTGCAATCAGCTCTTCTCAATCTTTTCCAAATTATGGGACGAATGTAGTAATCTTATAGATGAAGATATTAAATCAAAGAGAAGTTGACTATTTTTAAACCTTGGAGAGGCTGCTTCTGGCTGAAGTTACTGGGAGAAGCAATGAAAGAAAAGACACCTTACAGTTCTTCACTTCGTCTACCAAAATATGCAGTTCTATTGGCGTTTATAGAAACTTCAGGTAATAGATCAGTGATCAACAGTGCCCTGGGAACAGTGCTCCCTCGTTTTTCTACACCCCTGACTTTCGCTTCTATGATACTGACTTTTTAAAGAGACAATTATCTTTTCAAGCACCCCACCTTCTGGATTTGTTTGATAATTTTCTCATAGTGCTTTTTAACCTGTTTCTGTATCCCTTGAATTTCCTGTAAATTGGAGACTAGGGCTAAAGGCTTAAGTTCAAGTTTAACATTTTTAGCAAGAATGTGTCATAGGCGATGCGGTGGGAGTCATTTTGTATCACATAAGGAGATGCAGTGTCAGATTGCCCCACTATTGATGATGCTTAATCATTTGATTTAGATGGTGACCGCCAGATGTCACCATTGTAAAGCATGTTTTCCCTTCTGCCATATCGAGTGACCTGTGTAATCTCTTGAAAAATATTCATGTTGACAAATCCTGTTTAGAATTTTAAAGTACCCGCTGCCCTTCACAACACTTTAATGAATTTAAGACTGTCTTTGTCATCTTGATACACAGTGCTCTGTAATTTATCTTTAAGTGGCTCAAACATGTCAAAATAAAAAAACACAGGATTATGCTAGACACCTAACTTCACAGTGTTCACACCACAGGGAAGGATCACCTTAGTTACTGTGAGAATTCACCATAATGGGCTGCTCGTTATTCTCCCCAGAAAGGGAAGGAAAATGGCTGCCATTGTAAACTGCGGCGCATAGAAATAAGATCAGCTTTGAGGTGGAATGGTGTTTTCTTCTTTTTAAAGATATTCACATGTCAGCAGGTTTTACTTCTTAGAGGCAAAACGCTTTCTAAATTTCTCCTTGGACTATTCACTATAAAGTTGCTGTTTAATCTTCCTGGAACATAACCTTCAATCTTAAAGAATGCAAAGCTTTGTATTATTTGTTTAATGAATTTATAGCAGTGCTTCCCAGCTTCCCAGTATTTTTCAGACTATTGGCATTTATAGAAAGTGATAATATTGACATGATGCACTGTGGTGTGCTAGAGGAGATTTAGGAGCATCATATGGGACTTATTTTTCATTATATAATTATGATAAATATCAAATGCAAATATTAGAAAATATATTAAATATTTGATTTACAGAAAATTTCCAAAGACAATCTAAGTTTTTTTTCAGATGAAAAACTTCAGCTTTCTACTATCAGTTTTTATGCTGGAAATACTGCTGTGAAATTTATGATTAAGAGTTTTAAGTAAAAACCTCTTCAAATTCTTGATAGCTCTCATCACTGAAACTCTACATCAGTCGGTGACCAAGTGTTTAACCATTTTTCTTTACAACCATTTGAAATTTTCTAAAAGTTAAAATTACAGTTAACATCACTTATTTTCTTTCATTGACAAATGTAATGTTGAAATTTTATGGTAAATTCATTTCAAATCCAATGGAACTTTTTTATATTCAGTATTTCAAAGCAATAATGAAGTTCTTATTAGCAGATCATCCACACACGGTTGGAAGAGTCGTCTGGACTTGCCCAGGCAACACTAAAAGGACTTTAGCGGCAAATGGCTAGCCTACATTTGAAGATGGATTTGTCCCCCACCCCACTACCCTGCGGCCCAGTTGCAAATAAATGCATAAAGAATAATTCACCAACCCTCTCTGGGCACACCATCCAGCTTCAGTAATTAACATTTGACAATCTTTTTTTTTTTTTTTTGAGATGGAGTCTCGCTCTGTGGCCCAGGCTGGAGTGCAGTGGCCTGATCTCAGCTCACTGCAACCTCTGCCTTCCAGTTCAAGTGATTCTCCTGCCTCAGCATCCTGAGTAGTGGGGATTACAGGCGCATTCCACCATGCCTGATTAATTTTTTGTATTTTTAGTAGAGACGGGGTTTCACCATGTTGGCCAAACTGGTCTCAAACTCCTGACCTCAAGAGATCCGCCCACCTCAGCCTCCCAAAGTGCTGGGATTACAGGTGTGAGTCATTGCACCCAACCAAGACAATCTTAATATATCTATTCTTGCCCCATGTTTAAAAATATTGACCAGAGTAGTATGAAGCAAGAACCAGACATCATGTTGTTTTATTCAGAAATACTTCAGTATGTAAAAACACCTCATCATTAGTACACCTGACAAAAGTCAACATAATTCCCTTTATTAGGTAATATTCAAATTTATCTGTTGTTTCAAAAGAAGTATGTTAGTTGAATTATCTGAATCCAGAGTCCATTCATGGCATTTCATTGTTTCTTTTTTTTTTTTTTTTTTTTTATTATACTTTAGGGTTTTAGGGTACATGTGCACAATGTGCAGGTTTGTTACATATGTATCCATGTGCCATGTTGATTTCCTGCACCCATTAACTCGTCATTTAGCATTAGGTGTATCTCCTAATGCTGTCCCTCCCCCCTCCCCCCACCCCACAACAGTCCCCGGAGTGTGATGTTCCCCTTCCTGTGTCCATGAGTTCTCATTGTTCAATTCCCACCTATGAGTGAGAACATGCGGTGTTTGGTTTTTTGTCCTTGTGATAGTTTACTGAGAATGATGTTTTCCAGTTTCATCCATGTCCCTACAAAGGACACGAACTCATCATTTTTTATGGCTGCATAGTATTCCATGGTGTATATGTGCCACATTTTCTTAATCCAGTCTATCGTTGTTG
This sequence comes from Hylobates moloch, assembly GCF_009828535.3. NCBI lineage: Eukaryota > Metazoa > Chordata > Mammalia > Primates > Hylobatidae > Hylobates > Hylobates moloch. The sequence continues at coordinate 85,081,322 of NW_026652285.1, forward strand.
GACATTTGGGTTGGTTCCAACTCTTTGCTATTGTGAATAGTGCTGCAATAAACATACGTGTGCATGTGTCTTTATAGCAGCATGATTTATAGTCCTTTGGGTATATACCCAGTAATGGGATGGCTGGGTCAAATGGTATTTCTAGTTCGAGATCCCTGAGGAATCGCCACACTGACTTCCACAATGGTTGAACTAGTTTACAGTCCCACCAACAGTGTAAAAGTGTTCCTATTTCTCCACATCCTCTCCAGCACCTGTTGTTTCCTGATTTTTTAATGATGGCCATTCTAACTGGTGTGAGATGGTATCTCACTGTGGTTTTGATTTGCATTTCTCTGATGGCCAGTGATGATGAGCATTTCTTCATGTGTTTTTTGGCTGCATAAATGTCTTCTTTTGAGAAGTGTCTGTTCATGTCCTCTGCCCACTTTTTGATGGGGTTGTTTGTTTTTTTCTTGTAAATTTGTTTGAGTTCATTGTAGATTCTGGATATTAGCCCTTTGTCAGATGAGTAGGTTGCAAAAATTTTCTCCCATTCTGTAGGTTGCCTGTTCACTCTGATGATAGTTTCTTTTGCTGTGCAGAAGCTCTTTAGTTTAATGAGATCCCATTTGTCAATTTTGGCTTTTGTTGCCATTGCTTTTGGTGTTTTAGACATGAAGTCCTTGCCCACGCCTATGTCCTGAATGGTATTGCCTAGGTTTTCTTGTAGGATTTTAATGGTTTTAGGTCTAACATATAAGTCTTTAATCCATCTTGAATTAATTTTTGTATAAGGTGTAAGGAAGGGATCCAGTTTCAGCTTTCTACATATGGCTAGCCAGTTTTCCCAGCACCATTTATTAAATAGGGAATCCTTTCCCCATTTCTTGTTTTTGTCAGGTTTGTCAAAGATCAGATAGTTGTAGCTATGCGGCGTCATTTCTGAGGGCTCTGTTCTGTTCCATTGATCTATGTCTCTGTTGTGGTACCAGTACCATGCTGTTTTGGTTACTGTAGCCTTGTAGTATAGTTTAAAGTCAGGTAGCGTGATGCCTCCAGCTTTGTTCTTTTGGCTTAGGATTGACTTGGCGATGCGGGCTCTTTTTTGGTTCCATATGAACTTTAAAGTAGTTTTTTCCAATTCTGTGAAGAAAGTCATTGGTAGCTTGATGGGGATGGCATTGAATCTATAAATGACCTTGGGCAGTATGGCCATTTTCACGATATTGATTCTTCCAACCCATGAGCATGGAATGTTCTTCCATTTGTTTGTATCCTCTTTTATTTCATTGAGCAGTGGTTTGTAGTTCTCCTTGAAGAGGTCCTTCACATCCCTTGTAAGTTGGATTCCTAGGTATTTTATTCTCTTTGAAGCAATTGTGAATGGGAGTTCACTCATGATTTGGCTCTCTGTTTGTCTGTTATTGGTGTACAAGAATGCTTGTGATTTTTGTACATTAATTTTGTATCCTGAGACTTTGCTGAAGTTGCTAATCAGCTTAAGGAGATTTTGGGCTGAGACAATGGGGTTTTCTAGATATACAATCATGTCATCTGCAAACAGTGACAATTTGACTTCCTCTTTTCCTAGTTGAATACCCTTTATTTCCTTCTCCTGCCTGATTGCTCTGGCCAGAACTTCCAGCACTATGTTGAATAGGAGCGGTGAGAGAGGGCATCCCTGACTTGTGCCAGTTTTCAGAGGGAATGCTTCCAGTTTTTGCCCATTCAGTATGATATTGGCTGTGGGTTTGTCATAGATAGCTCTTATTATCTTGAGATACGTCCCATCAATACCTAATTTATTGAGAGTTTTTAGCATGAAGGGTTGTTGAATTTTGTCAAAGGCCTTTTCTGCATCTATTGAGATAATCATGTGGTTTTTGTCTTTGGTTCTGTTTATATGCTGGATTACATTTATTGATTTGCGTATGTTGAACCAGCCTTGCATCCCAGGGTTGAAGCCCACTTGATCATGGTGGATAAGCTTTTTGATGTGCTGCTGGATTCGGTTTGCCAGTATTTTATTGAGGATTTTTGCATCAATGTTCATCAAGGATATTGGTCTGAAATTCTCTTTTTTGGTTATGTCTCTGCCAGGTTTTGGTATCAGGACGATGCTGGCTTCATAAAATGTGTTAGGGAGGATTCCCTCTTTTTCTATCGATTGGAATAGTTTCAGAAGGAATGGTACCAGTTCCTCCTTGTACCTCTGGTAGAATTCAGCTGTGAATCCGTCAGGTCCTGGACTCTTTTTGGTTGGTAAGCTATTGATTATTGCCACAATTTCAGAACCTGTTATTGGTCTATTCAGAGATTCAACTTCTTCCTGGTTTAGTCTTGGGAGGGTGTATTTGTCAAGGAATTTATCCATTTCTTCTAGATTTTCTAGTTTATTTGCATAGAGGTGTTTGTAGTATTCTCTGATGGTAGATTGTATTTCTGTGGGATCGGTGGTGATATCCCCTTTTTCGTTTTTTATTGCATCTATTTGATTCTTCTCTCTTTTCTTCTTTATTAGTCTTGCTAGCGGTCCATCAATTTTGTTGATCTTTTCAAAAAACCAGCTCCTGGATTCATTAATTTTTTGAAGGGTTTTTTGTGTCTCTATTTCCTTCAGTTCTGCTCTGATTTTAGTTATTTCTAGCCTTCTGCTAGCTTTTGAATGTGTTTGCTCTTGCTTTTCTAGTTCTTTTAATTGTGATGTTAGGGTGTCAATTTTGGATCTTTCCTGCTTTCTCTTGTGGGCATTTAGTGCTATAAATTTCCCTCTACACACTGCTTTGAATGTGTCCCAGAGATTCTGGTATGTTGTGTCTTTGTTCTCGTTGGTTTCAAAGAACATCTTTATTTCTGCCTTCATTTCATTATGTACCCAATAGTCATTCAGGAGCAGGTTGTTCAGTTTCCATGTAGTTGAGCGGTTTTGAGTGAATTTCTTAATCCTGAGTTCTAGTTTGATTGCACTGTGGTCTGAGAGACAGTTTGTTATAATTTCTGTTCTTTTACATTTGCTGAGGAGAGCTTTACTTCCAACTATGTGGTCAATTTTGGAATAGGTGTGGTGTGGTGCTGAAAAAAATGTATATTCTGTTGACTTGGGGTGGAGAGTTCTGTAGATGTCTATTAGGTCCACTTTATGTAGAGCTGAGTTCAATTCCTGGATATCCTTGTTAACTTTCTGTCTCGTTGATCTGTCTAATGTTGACAGTGGGGTGTTAAAATCTCCCATTATTATTGTGTGGGAGTTTAAGTCCCTTTGTAGGTCACTGAGGACTTGCTTTATGAATCTGGGTGCTCCTGTGTTGGGTGCATATATATTTAGGATAGTTAGCTCTTCTTGTTGAATTGATCCCTTTACCATTATGTAATGGCCTTCTTTGTCTCTTTTGATCTTTGTTGGTTTAAAGTCTATTTTGTCAGAGACTAGGATTGCAACCCCTGCCTTTTTTTGTTTTCCATTTGCTTGATAGATCTTCCTCCATCCCTTTATTTTGAGTCTATGTGTGTCTCTGCACGTGAGATGGGTTTCCTGAATACAGCACACTGATGGGTCCTGACTCCTTATCCAGTTTGCCAGTCTGTGTCTTTTGATTGGAGCATTTAGCCCATTTACATTTAACGTTAATATTGTTATGTGTGAATCTGATCCTGTCATTATGATGTTAGTTGGTTATTTTGCTCGTTAGTTGCTATTGTTTCTTCCTAGCCTCGATGGTCTTTACAATTTGGCATGTTTTTGCAGTGGCTGGTACCAGTTGTTCCTTTCCATGTTTAGTGCTTCCTTCAGGAGCTCTTTTAGGGCAGGCCTGGTGGTGACAAAATCACTCAGCGTTTGCTTGTCTGTAAAGTATTTTATTTCTCCTTCACTTATGAAGCTTAGTTTGGCGGGATAGCAAATTCTGGGTTGAAAATTCTTTTCTTTAAGAATGTTGAATATCGGCCCCCACTCTCTTCTGGCTTGTAGAGTTTCTGCTGAGAGATCAGCTGTTAGTCTGATGGGCTTCCCTTTGTGGGTTACCCGACCTTTCTCTCTGGCTGCCCTTAACATTTTTTCCTTCATTTCAACTTTGGTGAATCTGACAATTATGTGTCTTGGAGTTGCCCTTCTCGAGGAGTATCTTTGTGGCGTTCTCTGTATTTCCTGAATCTGAATGCTGGCCTGCCTTGCTAGATTGGGGAAGTTCTCCTGGATAATATCTTGCAGAGTGTTTTCCAACTTGGTTCCATTCTCCCCATCATTTTCAGGTACACCAATCAGACGTAGGTTTGGTCTTTTCACATAGTCCCAAATTTCTCGGAGGCTTTGTTCATTTCTTTTTATTCTTTTTTCTCTAAACTTCCCTTCTCTCTTCATTTCATTCATTTCATCTTCCATCAGCGATACCCTTTCTTCCAGTTGATCGCATCTGCTACTGAGGCTTCTGCAATCTTCGCGTAGTTCTCGAAACTTGGCTTTCAGCTCCATCAGCTCCTTTAAGCCCTTCTCTCCATTGGTTATTCTAGTTATCCATTCTTCTAATATTTTTTCAAAGTTTTTAACTTCTTTGCTATTGTTTTGAATTTCCTCTCGTAGCTCAGAGTAGTTTGATCGTCTGAAGCCTTCTTCTCTCAACTCATCAAAGTCATCCTCCATCCAGCTTTGTTCCGTTGCTGGTGAGGAACTGCGTTCCTTTGGAGGAGGAGAGGTGCTCTGTTTTTTAGAGTTTCCAGTTTTTTTGTTCTGTTTTTTCCCCATCTTTGTGGTTTTATCTACTTTTGGTCTTTGATGATGGAGATGTACAGATGGGTTTTTGGTGTGGATGTCCTTTCTGTTTGTTAGTTTTCCTTCTACCAGACAGGACCCTCAGCTGCAGGTCTGTTGGAGTTTACTAGAGGTCCACTCCAGACCCTGTTTGGCTGGGTGTCAGCAGCGGTGGCTGCAGAACAGCGGATTTTCGTGAGACCACAAATTCAGCTGTCTGATAGTTCGTCTGAAAGTTTTGTCTCAGAGGAGTACCCGGTTGAATGAGGTGTCAGTCTGTCCCTACTGGGGGGGTGCCTCCCAGTTAGGCTGCTCAGGGGTGAGGGACCCACTTTAGGAGGCAGTCTGTCCGTTCTCAGATCTCCAGCTGCATGCTGGGAGAACCACTACTCTCTTCAAAGCTGTCAGTCAGACAGGGACCTTTAAGTCTGTGGAGGTTCTTGCTGAGTTTTTGTTTGTCTGTGCCCTGCCCCCAGAGGTGGAGCCTATAGAGGCAGGCAGGCCTCCTTGAGCTGTGGTGGGCTCCACCCAGTTCGAGCTTCCTGGCTGCTTTGTTTACCTAAGCAAGCCTGGGCAATGGCGGGCGCCCCTCCCCCAGCCTCGCTGCCGCCTTGCAGCTTGATCTCAGACTGCTGTGCTAGCAATCAGCAAGACTCCGTGGGCACAGGACCCTCCGAGCCAGGTGCGGGACACAATCTCCTAGTGTGCCGTTTTCCAGGCCCGTTGGAAAAGCGCAGTATTGGGGTGGGACTGACCCGATATTCCAGGTGCCATCTGTTTCCCCTTTCTTTGACTAGGAAAGGGAACTCCCTGACCCCTTGCGCTTCCCGAGTGAGGCAATGCCTCGCCCTGCTTCGGCTCGCGCACAGTGCGCTTCACCGACTGTCCTGCACCCACTGTTAGGCACTCCCTAGTGAGATGAAACTGGTACCTCAAGCAGAAATGCAGAAATCATCCGTCTTCTGTGTCGCTGGGGCTGGGAGCTGGAGACCGGAGCTGTTCCTATTCGGCCATCTTCTTCATTGTTTCTTAAGTCTCTGAGTTCTTAAAAAAGTTCCCACCCTTCTATCCCATTTCTTTCATGGATAACTGGGGTATTTGCACTGTAGACTGTTCAACATGACATTTCAAATTTGCTGGGTGCTTCCTCTGTCTCCCACATTTCCTGAAATGGTTAGATCAAGAGGTTTGATGAGATTAAGGCTCAATTCTTTTTTAGGTGTGAAGCCCTCACAGCTGGTGCTGAGTGGTTTCGGCTGTCTCACATTAGGAAGCTAGTGTCTGTTGGTTCCACTTTGAGTGATGTCAAGACTAATTAGGAGGTTTACAGTTGACCATCTATTCCACCCATTATAAAGTCGCAATCAGCTTTCCTAATGGTCTAGCATCCCTTGATGGTTGTTGCCTAGATACAGAAGTTGCAAATGCCAATTTTTAAATCCTATTATTTCTTCCTTATTTATTTGCTGGAATGTTTCTGTAAATAGAAATTAACCCCATCAGTTCTGAAATACAGATTGTATGGAAAGGCAGATACATATTTGATTTTTCCCCTTTCTTTGTTGTTTTTCATAGTATTGAGTTGTTCCAGCACCCTCCCGGGATGATCAATGGGGTTTAAAAATTTCTTTTAACTATCATTATAAGCTCATGTTTTGTGCTTAAATCCATTGTAGTCCATGACACTGGTGCTTGAATTGTCCCATTTTAAGCCAGAGGGAACCTCCTCAAGTTGGTTTCTGAGTGCTTATTGACAAGGCCTTAGTAGTCTTTATGGTTTGTCGTTTGCTTTTTAGCACAACGAGGTGTCCCAGGATTACCTTGGATATGTCCTGCCCCAGAGATCAGCCATTTCGTCAAAGATCCCCAGTTTCTTATAGTGAATTTATGTTCTTTTTACAGTCCCCCCTTTCTATTATATTTGGATTGTTATTGATGGCTATTTAAATTTTCTATATTCTCATTATTTGTTTATCCGATATGTCCTTTTCTGGATTAAAAATTCCGTTATGCTTATGATCTTATCCACTTTCATTTATTGTTCTAAGAGATTTTACTAAGACGAAAATAATTTTGGAAGTGAAAACAGCACATGCAAGAAATGTTCAGGAAAATTTGGGTTAAATGGTTGATTTTTCAGGGAAAAGCTGTTTTTTTGAGAGGATGGGGGTGGATAGAAGACTTGAGGATGGTGACGCTTGATTGTGGGGACCATTCGTCTTGCAAGAATTCAATTAAAATTTGAGATCACTGAAAAATTGTAAACAGGATTTTCCATTGAATACTGTTGAGGAAATGTATTTTGAGAGGTGAATGAAACGAGGTAGTGAGACTCGCTTGAGGGGTTGCGCTAGGTCAAAGAATTACTGAGGTGTTTTCCTACTAGCCACTTTCAATCTTTTACATAGGTTCTGTGCAACTCTCTTCCAATGCCCCAACTGCTACACAAATGACCTCTTTCAGGATCTTGAATCCCCAGAGGAAATTGTATTTGATTACATCCAAATCCCAGCAGGATCTTGCCCTAGGCATCAAAGAGTGCCACCTTCTGAGATTTATATAAAGCCTTTCTCTGCCAACACTAGGCAAACATACTTCTGCCTGCAGAGACCTGGACAAACATCCAAGTTTGGAGATACGAGTGGAAGAGGTAACAAAAACCAGCATCCCTTTATCTGACTCCCCTGTTGCCATTGGCCCACTCCATTTAGAATCTGAAACTATAATTTAGATGCAGTCTGGGACTCAGAAGAAAGAAGTAGACAGCAAACTAGCTATAGAGCAGGATAAAGAAGAGCATTCCTGCGAGAATGGGGCAGATCTCCAGTGTTCCAGGTGAATGCTGATGGATTTGTTAGGGCTGGGCTGGTCCAGGAGGCCCACAAGATCCAAGTGGCTTCCTATCTGGCAAGGGTGGGAGGGTGGGGAAGTCCAGATGGGGCTCATATGCCTGTGGGCTCTGATTTCATGTGAGCTCTCTGGGTGGGTGTTCTAGACGTGGAAGAATATATTTGACCATAAGGGTCTTGGGCTGGCATAGGGAGGAGCAACCTTGAGACCAGCATGGTGGTGGTGGCAGTAATTAGTAGGAGCATCCAAAGGGCTGAGTAGCCTGGACATCCGCCCCCAACTGGAGAATTCCTCTCTGGTGCCAGCGCTAGCCTGGTCTCCTTGCTTCTCATTCAGATGGGGGCAGTGTTGGAGGCCTTGGAAGAGCTGCAGTCTCCAGAAGGCTCTTTCCTACATGTGTCTGCTCCTGAACTACAGCCTCTGGCTCAGCAGTGTACCTGGCTCAGCTTCTCCCCACCCAGCACGGGACTGCAATGGGCTGCCCACATAGCAGATACTCTGCTTCTTTGGAAGATTGAGACGTTCCTGCCACCAGCCTCCCAGACCTCTGGCCCCCAGGGTTGGCCACTATTCCTGTTGACATCTTTCTGAGGATTTCCAGATGCACTCACAAACAGCAGAATCCAGGGATGCCTTACTTTAGTAAGGCCAAGTCAAAGCTGGACTTTCCTGTCATGGACCATGAAGACACTGGTCACCACAGTAAAAGTGATACTTAGATGAAAAATATTGGGAAAAAATTAACAGTATGTGGTTGATGAGAAAAGTGTTCCCATTTAACAAGACCAGGTTCCCAATGTAAATGAAAAAGATATAAACTGACAATTCACGAAAGAAATTTCCATATCCAAATTAAAAATAATTATTTTGTATTTTACATTTACATGCAAAGATAGTGTAGAATGGTCCCAACTTTATTTATTTATTTATTTATTTTTTGAGATGGAGTCTCACTCCATTGCCCAGCCTGGAGTGCAGTGGTGCGATCTCGGCTTACTGCAACTTCCGCCTCCTGGGTTCAAGCAATTCTCCTGCCTCAGCCTCCCAGGTAGCTGGGATTACAGGCACGCAAAACTACACCTGGCTAATTTTTTATTTTTACTTTTAGTAAAGATAGCATTTTGCCATGTTGGCCAGGCTGGTCTCGAACACCTGACCTCAAATGATCTGCCTGCCTTGGCCTCCCAAAGTGCTAGGATTACAGGCATGAGCCACTGTACCTGGCCCCCAACTTTTAAATATATGCCTGTGAAACACATGCTTGGAACAAAGACTGGCAGGATAGTTGTCCAGTGGATACAAGATATATTCAGGGCAGGAATGAGAGATTTTGGGTGCTTTTAGTTTTTTCCTTTGTTCTCTATAATGAACATACATTCCTTTTCTAATTTGAAAAACTCCAACCCATGTTATTTCTTGATTTGTTATCTATTGACTTAAATTACCTTAAGACCTAGTGGCTCAAAATAATAAACATTCATTATCGCAGCTTCTGTGGGTCAGAAATTTGGGAGCAGCTTAGCTGGCAGTTCTGGTTTGAGATCTTTCGTGAGCTGGCATTCAAGGCTGCTGCAGTCATTGAGGGGCTTGACTGGGGCTGGATGGTCTTCTTTCTAAGGTGGCTCACTCATATGACCAGCAAGTTGGTGTTAGCTGTGGGCAGGAAATGTCAGTTCCTTGCCACGTGGACCTCTCATAGGGCTGCTTTGAGTGTGCTGACATTGTAGGTGGCTTCCCCAGAGCAAGTTGTTCAAGACAGGGGAATACACAAGGGTAGGTGAGGGTTAGAGGGGGCCACCACATAGGTGTGGCTATCATATTTTTAAAAAGGCAATTCCTTCAATAAATGACTGTGGAATGGTGGTCTGTAAGATAGATAAAGTTAACCTGATCAGGCAGAGAGAGATTCTGATCAGGGAGTATATGATCACTTCATTTCAAATTACATCATTTCTCTCTTAGGTCAGTTTCCCCAAGAAGTCAAAGACAAGTTCAGTCTGTAAGTCGACCTTGTGTGGCATTAGAAAAGTTAAATTTTTTATGTGGTTTAAATTTGTAATGGAAATTAGTTAATTAAGTTCGTAAATGGAGCTAATTATTTGAGGGATTTAATCTGTTAAATGAAGAACTAGGGAGAGTGTTATTATTCTACAAAATCACTGGATTTGTGAAGAAAATAATAAGAGTTATAGTTGGAGTTTAAATTATTAAGAAAAAACTAGATGTTTATGATTTCCAATGTTAATATTTGGATGTTGGTGAAAACCAGTATTCACAAGCACGGATACTTCTCTGAGACAAAGAGCCTCAATTGGACCCTTTTAAATTTGGCCCCTGAGTATCTTGATCCCTAGTGATGGATAAGGGTATTCCAAGCATGGGATTTAAGTTTTAAAATTCTTTTAAAAATGACATTGAGTCTGTTAGTCTTTGTAAACGACAGGCTCATATTTGAAAATACGAGTACAATCAAACATGTTTATATAAATATTTCTGATTATGTTTCCCAAAATATAACACTAGTTATTTAAAGTTTTCTTCTTCTGAGTATCATTATGGACTAATTTTTTGAAGACTATTTTAATTATGTTTTAAAATTTCTTTTGACATCCGAATTGTCCCATCTTGGTCAATGCGAGCTGCTTCTACCTGGCCTCTCTCTCTCTCTTTTTTTTTTTTTTTTTTTTTTGAAATGGAGTTTTGCTCTTATTGCCTAGGCTGGAGTGCAATGGTGTGACCTTGGCTCACTGCAACTTCCATCTCCCGGGTTCAAGCGATTCTCCTGCCTCAGCCTCCCAAGTAGCTGGGATTACAGGTGCCACCATGCCAGGCTAATTTTTTGTATTGTTAGGAGAGACAGAGTTTCACTCCTGACTCAGGTGATCCACCCTTCTCAGCCTCCCAAAGTGCTGGGATTACAGGCGTAAGCCACGGCGCCCAGCTGGTCTCTGTGTTCTTTTAGGCTACACTTTAGAACCTAAGAAAGTATCTTCGCTTTCTGATAATTAGATGTTCCAGGCTCACAAATTTCACCTGTTCCAAGTCAAAGACACAGCTACTTTTCAAGGATCTGTGCTTCCTTCTGCTGCAGGCTGTGTTAGAGACCAACATCAGGGTCATGGGGATGTACCTCCTGACTCCAGATTGTTCTACAGGAGCACTTATGCTAAGGCATCCCAATAAAACCCAGAAACCTAGTTTTTAAAATGGTTTTATATTGATGTTGTCAATTTAGTACTAATGTGATTTTACATATTACCTGTGTTTCAGTCCCCATTTAAACCACACTTTTCCACCTCCAAAATTGTGTGAACTTTGCAATCATTTTCTTAACTGAAAATTGTGATTATGTTGCACATAATTTTTTTTAATTGTCCACCAACACCAACAACAAAAAACTGAGCAGTTGTACCATCTCTGAGGGCCCTTGGTATGGAAAAGACAAAGTTATAGTTGGACAAGTTTTTGTCATCGGGTTTTGGTTACACACGGTCAAGCCTAATTCTTACTAATTGAATAAGGTTAATGAATACAAAATCAATGTGAACAATTATTTCTGTCCTTATTCACTGGCTGTAAAGTGTGTTAGTTTTTAAAACGATACCATGTGTCATCGAAATGGAAGAAAAAGATAAATTATAATAAATCTAATGAAAGATGTTCAAGATTTGCATGAACATCCCAGAGTCTCACTTGTCAGCATGTCCACATGCCAAATATGTGTATAGGATCGTTTATTTAGCATTATTTAGTATTAAAAGACTGAAAAGAACATATATATCAATCAATCCCAGAGTACTGCTAAGTTAAAAAGTGGAGAATTAATTCAATGGACTATCACAGGGCAGAGACTGATACAGTTTTTCTGTAAGGGCTCGATAGTAAATATTTTAGACTTTGTCACAGCAAATCAACACTGCCACTGTAGCCCCAAAGTGGCCGAAGATAGTGTGTAAACACATGGATTTGGCCGTATCCCAATAAAACTTTACAAAAACAAGCAGTGAGTGGGATTTGGTGCTGCTCGGATTTGCCGACCCGTGTTCTAGATTGGTAAAAAAGAAAAAACTAGATTTCATGTATCGACAAAGACGAATGATTCAAATGATTTGAACGAGGAAAATCTGTCACAGAAGGAAAAGTAGAATGACACCATTGACATAAAGTATTAATTCAAGCAAAACACGCTATGTGTTTTTCAAGGGGTCATGTGTATGTAGCAAAAGTCTTAACATATTTATTAGACAAGGAAAAGGGAAATAGAAAACTGATTTTCAAGCTTAAGGTGATTACAATTTAACCTTAGGTACATCAGCATCTTACACAGAGAAACAGAACCATTTTCCTGGCTCCTAAAAGGCTCCTGAAACCAATCATCCCTCTAAACCCACAGATCAGAGGCTGCTGCTTCCCCTTCCACACAGCTGAAGTCACTGGACCCAGCTTTAGGCTGAAACAGCCTTGGCTCCAGCTGAGAGCTGGCTGAAGGAGAAAAGTATTTAAGTACGTGAGCCCTACCTCCAGGGACTTCAAAATGCTTGGCCTTAGCACTTTAAGGAACTGAGAGAGTGGACTTCGGGCTGCTGGCAGTGGGATTTCTGGCTTCAAAAGAGACTTCCAGGTAGGTAGCCTCTGTTCTCAGGCTGGAAGAACAGCCGTACTCTCTGTCTCTGTATCTACTCACTGTCAGTCATGGTGCTGAACTGAGGGGCATGTTGAGACCAACCTACAGCACCCAGGACAAATGAGGCCCAGAAACCAGTCTTGTTTAGTTCACATTATTTCAGCATCACGTAAAATCAAGACGGTCTATATACTTCTGTAGGTTCCTAGCTGCTTTTGGAGAAAGTGTGAAGCTGGCAGTGTCCATCCCCAACACTTCCCAGTGGTTGGCGATAGGATGTGGCAGTAGCTGGTTTCCCCTGATAGAGCTGCAGCAAGGAAGCTGGCTTTCCTCCTGTGTTTTATCTTTTCTTTCCTCTATCTACTTCTCAACATAAAAACACAACTAAACACGCTTCTAACTGAAGACTCTTCTTTTCTTCTTAAGGTTTCCAGTTACAGCTGTCCTAAGTTGAGGCCAAAGTGTGCCCACTTGTTTTGGACTCTGTGTTCACAAGTGCCTCTGTCTGGAATGCATTGCTTTACTAACAAAGGATGTGGAAGAGTGATGTCTCTGACCACAAAAGAAAGACCTGAGTTGGCAATGGATTGAAGGGATTGTAAGAGTTATGTGCTGGTGTGTGTTCCTGGGGGACCCAGAGCTACTTCCTCCCTGTACATAACCCTACACCCCCTCCCTGAGGTGTAGGGTTATATTAGCAACCCCAGGTTCATATTCAGAGGGACCAGAGAACAAAGGTCACTTGCATATAGCTATGATGCTAGGCTAGGAAAGAGCCTCACGCACTTAGGGCAATGGTGGCAGAGTGGAAATGGTAGCAGGGCTCATGAAGGCCAAGAGAAGCCCTGACATAGTCCACTCCCCATCCCCTGCTATATCCCAGGACTCCAGGGTGTCCCAGGAGAACATGAGAAAACTCATTATTGCTTTGGAATGGTGACTCTTCCCACAAAGAGAATTGGCAGGCGGGAATGGCCCACTGTTAGAAGATGAATAGAGACTTGGAGACAGGAGCAGGAGATAGGCTGTGAATGCGTCAGCAATGATGGAAGTGGGTGCAGACTAACTCCAGCAGGGCTGCACTCCTCCAAAGTCAGCCTGAGTGGGTGATGATAGTGGCCCAGGTGCTGCTTCTCCCAAACCAGAATGCCTAAGCCCCCCTGGGAGCTTAAATTATTCTTAGGGAGTAAAGAAGAGCAGGGAAAAGGGAAGAAGTGAAAAAATCCTGAAGCTACTTAGAGACAAAGAGAAACAGGAAGGAAGGAAGTGATAAGACTTGACTTGAATCAGATTTTCTGCTGAAGGCAAAAACTGGAGTTTTAGAGATAAAAGCAGGAAGGTAGTAATGTTCTTTCTTTTTTGTTTGAGATGGAGTCTCGCTCTGTCACCCAGTCTGGAGTGCAGGAGTGCAGGAGTGTGATCTTGGCTCACTGCAACCTCTGCCTTCTGGTTTCAAGTGATTTTCCTGCCTCAGCCTCCCGAGTAGCTGGGACTACAGGCGAGTGCCACCACACCTGGCTGATTTTTTTTTTTTTTTTATTTTAGTAGAGATGGGGTTTCTTCGTGTTAGCCAGGATGGTCTCGATCTCCTGACCTCCTGATCCACCCACCTTGGCCTCCAAAAGTGCTGGGATTACAGGTGTGAGCCACTGCACCCGGCCAGTAATGCTCTTTCAAATCTAATGTGATATCATTTAAACTCAGTGCACCTGTATTGAGATCTCATGAAGAACTTGTTTCACAGCAATGCTATACCTTAAAACGCCCATCAAGCTCATCTCAGGATGGACTTATACTACCTCCTTGCAACGTTTCTTGACCTTATGAGCTGGATGATTCTGTTTGGGGTAGGGCTGTCCTGTGCAATGTAGGGTGTTCACCAGCATCCCTTGCTTTCACCTGCCAGATGCTAGTAGCACCCACCTCCTAGTTAGGACAACCAAAAATGTCTTCACACATTGCCAAATGTCCCCTTGCCGTACAAGACCTACCTCCCCACCCCAGCTGAGGATCTTTATGCTAAGGCTATCTCCTCTCCTGTGTGTAGGATCCTGGGGCATAAATTAAAACACATGGAGGTAACCTCCCAGGCATTAGCTAGCAATTCCAGCTGTTTCCCATTCCCTTCCTTTCCAGAGGATTCCAGGGAAGCAGGAGCCTTGGCTGGGCAGAACCCAGATTTGCCCACCAAATGCAGAGGAGAATGGCTGGAGGGAACTAGCAAGTTCAGATGACCAGCAGCTCTAAAAGACAAAAGGACTAAAGACATCTCCAAAGAGTTCGTATAATAAGATGAAGTATGACTGCGTACTGTTAAACAGGCACTTGATAAGCTTCATTATCTTGGGATATGGGGTTTACGTGCCTTGAGAATGAGGTTAGTCTTTGGTAGGAGACTTAAAGATACTTCATAGTGGGTGGGTCTGTTATGAATGATTGAACCTTAGTCACTCAACATGTATAGGTTGTTTTCAGGAAAAACCATCTTGGAGTGACAACTGTACTTAAACTGTTATGGTGGAATTTGTAATGGTGACAAAAGCCTATGTTTCTTCCAAATCCTAAGTGTCTTCAAACTCTACCACAACTTTGATCTGTTGAGAGCTTTTCAAGAAAAACGGATGAAACACAGGCTTGAGCCTAGACCCCAATTAAAATGTCAGGTTATTATTATTATTTGTTTTACATAACCAAACCACCAAATCCACTTTTGCCAGCCCATATCCTAGGCCTGTGGTGCTCTGGTTTCTTCTCTCATCTAACCAGATTTTCCTGACATACCCCAGACTTCAAAGGCCTCAAATCTGTTTTTGAGGAAATTAATACCTGTGGGGACTAGGACTCTGAAGACTGAGGCAAAATCTTCATGTTGAAGGGATGGGAAAAGAACAGTCCTGTCAGAACAAGGTAGGTTCCCCGGTTCTTGCCATTGGAGGCTAGGGAAGGGGAAAATCTAGGAGAGTAGAACAGATAATTCGTTTCTCCATTTGTTTTATAAACTTGGTCCCACTCCCAGCATTGAGCAAGGCAGAGTTAAACCATCAGAAAGTAATTACCCATGCAGCAAGGCAGTCCTGTCAGAACTGCATAACAGCTGCTGGTGGTCAAGTCGAGTTCTGGATTTTAGCCACCCAGCCTGAGGGTCTGTGTCCGAGAACACAGCAAGATTTGAGAGGTGGAGCACAAGGAATAGGAGGGCAGTGTCCCTTGATTGCAGGGACAAATCATCTTACCAGAATTAGATTAAGTCATTGAAAACTAGGTTGTCTTCCTGAATATTCTTGGAAGTCTATCTTGATAGGTGTGAAATCAGACATACTAGCAGCTCCTTTGAATTATCAGGGATTGGGGTTCCCTAAGCTTCAAATCCCTCAGCTGTGCCAGAGCTACGCTACTCAAGGCTGCTCCTCAGTGCCATGAGACTTGCACAAGGGAGGCTGGGGGTGGGGGAAATGGACTCAAACACAAAGCTTGTGCCACCTACCAGGTGATGAGAATGAGACACAAACCTGGATTTCTGCAAGAGAAAGGACAAAGACCCTTTGCAGGCTGGGTCAGGGGAGATGAGAAGCAAGTCCCTTGAGACCCTATGTCTGGTAGTGAACATTGCTGCCCAAGTGTGAGGGTAAGTCTTCACTGTCCTGGTAATGAGACTAAGGGATGGGAGGTAGGATTGAAACAAGTAGCCCCAGTAGAGCTTTTAGTCATTTGCTTTCTTCTTAGTGGGGAGAAGGAAGGTCAAGGAGTCACTAGAGCTGACACAGGGTGTTGGGTGAACGAAACTGGTTGAGCCATGAGCAGCTGTTTAGAGACTGACAGTAATGGGCCTGGCTTACTGGTGTAAGCTAAAATGCCTTGTTGGACTCCTTGGGCATTGGAAATGGAACAGGTCTGACTTTTGTCAACTGGGGCCTCTGGCAAAGGGAGTCAGCCTCCCACCTGGAGGTGTCATTGGTGTCTTGGAGTTGTGGCCCCTCTGACAGGGCTACCCAGGTAGACCTCTTTTGGAAAGTAGCTCTTGGCTTGCTTCTTGAGTTCCCATTGAAATGAAACACCTCATCTCTAGAGGCTTTGTGACTTAGTCCTGAAATCATCATTTTGGGATGGGTCAGCTTGCACTCAAAGACTAACAAGGTAGAAAGCACCCCAAAAGCCTTGCTTAGAAATAGCCACGACATAGCCAAGAATGAAACAGTCCTTACCCAGTGGTATCTTGGCTTTATGTGGAAAAGTAGCTGTAATTCCTATAGAGAAACTGCATCCTACCTACTCTGCTACTGGGGAGGAAAAGCCACTGGCCCAAGATGCCCTCCTTTGTACTTGCCTGAGCCTGACTCAATGAGTGTCTGGCTGAGTTGAAACCTCAGTGTCCATTGGGCTGATGCAAGTCCTCAGCCTCAGAGCCAGCCCTGCAGAGCTAAGAGTGAATGTGGTTGCCCCACTCAGAGCAGAATTCAAACTCCTGGGCTGTTAATGGCCTAGCTGTTTGCCAGTTCATGTTCTAAGTGGAAGAACAGATCAAAGAGTCCTCTCAAACTGGAAACTATCTGGGTCACTCCCTCAGATACCCATGGCAAAGGCTGGTTCTGAAACTAACTAGAATCAAGCTGCTGATTGAACTGAAGTGTGTTTTGATGCAGAGGCTACTGTTGCACACCAAACTTCTGACTCCTGCCACAAGTTCATGCCATATCACAAAAGGTAGTTCCCTTTTCCCTGCCTGGAAGATTGACTTTATCAGCTCTGACCCCCGTCTAAGTCTGTTTCTCCATAGATTCCTCCTCAGGTTACTTATGAGCTTATTTTCCCTAAGCCAAAAGGGAGGTCTTGGGGACTCAAACCTGTTAAATCTTAGTGTCCTATCCCTTTCACCTGATCTACAGAAGGTCTGGGTGTGAGCAGGGAATGGTTAGATAATAGCTGGAGTTGTAGCTCCTGGAATGGGACATCAATTTTGTGGAGATGATGGGAGAGCAACAGACAAGCCAGCATCAACTTAGGTGACCTTATACCCTAGGAAGTGAGAAAGAAAGAGGGGCATTAGTGACACCCCTCTCAGAACTGTGCTGGAGTCTTGGTACAGAAAGGAAAATCCACGGCATGTCCCCCACAGTATAGCAATCTGACTGCTGGGTCTGCCATCCTCAGCCGGACAGCTGATGGTTTAAATGCCTGTCTTGCCCTGTCCTCTAGATGATGCATTTGTTGGTCGTCATGGCTTCATCCACAAAGTGGCACTTACCTTTGATAAACACTGGGAACATTGAAATTCATGTTGAACATGAACGTTGGGTCATTGAACAATGACCCCCTTCTCAGAACTGCCCTGAAGTTTTGGTACAGAAGGAAATTCCATGACATGTCCCTCAAACCACAGCAATCTCACTGCTGGGACTGCCACTCTCAGCCAGACAGCTGATCTATTTTGTCAAGTGGATAAATGCAACCCAGCTGGCATTATCAACAATCTAGACTGACTCTCCTCAGGCAGAACCCCTGAATAGATGGAACCAGGAATTTTCAGGCTTACCAGCTGGCTGGGAGGCTATGCTGGAGCCACTGTCAACCTGTGCTAAGCAGTATAGATCTAACTTTGGGTAAGGTAAAATTGTAAATGCTGTGTCCAGGGATGCTCTGTTCTACATAACTGTAGCTTCTACTTAAGCTGTACTTCAGTTTGCCTCTTTCCTAAAACACATTGACTTAGACCCTTAGTGGTGGTCATAGGAGACCTGGAAGTGTTTAGGGAAATTCTACCTGGGTCCTGGCAGACACCCAGGCCAGCCTAGCTCACTGGCCAGGATTGTTACGGATGTGACTCACCCTAGACCTCTTCCTTGTGAGGCAAGGTGCAGTCTGTGCAATTGCTAATACATCTTGTCCACCCCTGGGTTAATGCTTTGGGTTAATACAGAAACTTAAGGAGCAAGCTACTTGGCTTTCTAAGGTAGATGTTGATGGTTTGAAATCTGTTCAGCTGGAACCCTGCGGGTTATAGCTAAGCTCAATATTACAGGTTGGTCTAATTGTGATGCTTAGAGCACAAACTAGAATTTTTGTCTTGGCTCATGTTGGCCATATTAATCATACTGGTTGAATGGCATGCTCACCGAAAAAAATCTGCCGGAAGCCAAGACCCTATAGAAACAAGGGAATGATGCTGTTGCAGGGCAATCCTCAAAGGCGTTTCTACATATCTTGTGATGACTTATGTCCTGGACCAGCTTTTTAAGGACTCTTGTATGGCAAACCAGCAGGGACGGTAGAGATGCGGTCTCTCTGGGGCAGAGGAGAGACTAGCTTCCTAACCAGAATAAAGATAATGGCTTACTACTGTCACCTGGCTGTCCAATAGTCATTTCAAACTTAATGTCTAAATCTGAACTCTTGATCTTTCCAAAAAATTGCAACTCTTAGTTTTCAACTAATGTTAACTATTTTCTGTTGCTTGGGCCAGAAATCTAACGTGTCATTCTTTCATTTTGAAATCCTGTTGGCTGTATCTCTATATATCCAGAAACTTGCCACTTCTCACCATCTCTATTTCCACACTGGTGTCAGTCTGGGCCGTCTCTGGTCTAGGCTTGCAGCAGAGGCAGGGCTTAAGTGCATTTCTGGCCCATCCATGCAGATATCCCCTTTGCCCTGCTTCTCTCCTGGGCTGGAGCCTCTGCAGAGAGCTGTGCTGGAATACTCTGCACTTCTTGGCTTTGCCTTCTCCTTGGCTGCTGCACTTCCAGCTTTCTCTGCTAACTCAGCCCTAGCACACCTTGCCACCAGTCAAAATGGCATCCCTCCTCCTCTGCTGTTTCTCCTTTCACACTTTTTGTCTTTGAATGCTACTTCTGCCCCCTGGACTTCTAACCCCTCCCAACCTTTCAGTTCATGGAGTTTTAGTGGGGTTTCAGGAGAGAGCACAGATAACCATATGCCCAATGTTCCATGTCTAACTGAGCACGAGAAGTAATTTCTTAAATATAACCAGCCTTACCATATAGCTACCATATATTCCTCAAACCACAGGAATCTGATTGGTGGGTCCCTTAACATTAGCTCCAAACAACATCTTATGTGTAAGTATATTACTTCATAAGCTGTGCCTTGAAAGTATTAGGGATATTGCTAGCATTGCTAGAATGTTAAGTTTTAAAATCGTTAAATACATTCAGCAGTTAGCCTGAGGAAAGTTGGAACATTGCCTGGAAGATGGAGGTAATGTTACTAGTGCAGGGAATACTTAAGAATTGTTTAGATGTAAGAACTCAATTTATTGGCAAACTTGTGCTTTGCCCTATTTGCACATCCTGATAATGTGTTTTCTGTAAGTTTTAATGTGTTATTGAACACCAAGAGCATGATTTCCTACTACATGTAGTGTGTTGAAGTTGCATATTACAAAAAGGTCTCTATGCTAGGCATGATGGTTCATGCCTATAATCCTAGCTATTTGGGAGGCTGAGGTTGGCAGATTGCTTGAGGGCAGGAGTTTGAGACCAGCTTGGGCAACATGACAAGACCCAGTCTTTAAAAAAACTGGTATGGTGGCACATACCTGTAATCTCAGCCCTTTGGGAGGTTGAGGCAGGCAGATCGCTTGAGTCCAGGAGTTCAAGACCAGCCTGGACAACATGGCAAAACCCTGTTTCTTAAAAAAAGTATACAAACATTAGCTTGCCATGGTGGAGCATGCTTGTAGTTCTACTCTGGAGACTAAGGTGGGAAGGTGGCTTGAGCCCAGGGACTCAAGGCTGTGGTGAGCTATTATCATACAGCTGTACTCCAGCCTGGGCAATAGAGTGAGACCCCATCCCTCCTGTACCCCCAAAACTCCCTACCCCCAACCCCCAGAAGTCTACTTTAATCCAGTTCAACGTATATGAAGATGAAATAGCTAATACCTTTTCAAAACAACTCCTTGTACCTCATCTTAGGTCACTTTGTAACTTATAGTTAGTACATTAAACAGAAGTGTAGATGTTTGAGTGGAACAGCAGCTCCTAGATCTAAAAATTGTAGCGCTTCTAAATTAACAAGCAAAAAAATATCAGGTTAGCCACTCTAAGGAACAAAGTAAATTCAGCAAAAATAAATAGGACATACAAGTAGCTAAATGGAAGCTAGATGAATTTTGCCTATTACCAAGTGGACTGTCAGCATGGATTAAAGAGCACAACTGTTTTTAGATTAAGGGAAGGCAGAGATGAAAAAACAGGTGGGGTGATGTTACTGGACAAATGGGAATTTAAGAAAGGTTGAGAATATTAAGCAGGAACAGGACAAACTGGGATTTTATATACTGTAATTGTGACTTAAATTGGAAATATGGTAGTCAAACTTGATCTACTTCTAGCCAACTGTAAAAGCAAAAAAAACCTCCCAAAAAACAAATGAAACTTGATAAGAATAATCTTAGTGGGGCAGTTGAAAATACCTCTTAACAATGACCAGACTATCTAGTAGGCAAAACAAAGTATATGAATAAAGCAACTATGCAAAGATCATACTTTCTGTAGAATATACAGGATATATATTTGTCCACTTAAAATTTTCAAGGGTCTTTTCTGATTAATAAAACTAGGAATGAAATAAAGATGAATTCTTAGTTTGAATTGAGAAATTATGAGAATAGATACCTAGATTCAATAAGAAATCAAGATAAACCATAACAATGAAAAGGGAACATTTTATACCAAAAATAATGGGACACAATTTACGCTGAAATCTGAGGGCATGTGTTTGCATATTTTTAAGACTGAAAAATGAGCTGGATGCTAATTTCAGTAGCTTGGTAAGAAAGAGGAAGAGACACTTATAATAAGTAATATTTGTTGAACACATACAAATGCCAGGCACGGCTTTACATGCAGTAGTCCTTTCAGTGAATCAGGTGCTCTCATACCATTTTACAGAGAAAACAGAAGCAGAAGAGGATCAGTCATGTTCTAGATCACACAGCCTGACACTGACAAGGCTGGGATTCCAATGTAGGGAATTTGGCTCCAAGCCCATGACCTTGACCACCATGCTAGACTTTTTCCTTCATGTTGAAGCTGAATGAACTAGAAACAGTGAAGTTTAAAAGGACCTGGCTCTTTGGAAACAGAAATATATAAATCTCTGGTAAAGTTGATTCAGATAGCAGGAGAGTGAAAATATGAGAACGAGAAAGGCAAACCAATAACATGATTAGAAGAGATTACAAAATACACGAGAACATTGGGTGTAACTCATTGGCAATTCGAAAACCTAAAGAATTTCGCTTCCCTAGCAAAACATGAGTATCCAAGATTGACTTCATGTACTTGGCAGGACAGGCTGTGTTATATTGTAACCTTGAAATTTCAGTGGCTTAACACCACAAAGATTTCTTTCACAGATTAAACTGGACAAACAGGAATTTATTTGTCCTAGATGTTCATCACAGGCTAGCTGAGGACTCTGGGCCTCGGGTCATTGTCCTCTAGGACAAGGCAGGTGGAGTGGCCATTGTGAGCTGGTGATGTGGCAGAGGGTAAAATGGATAAATTGCAAACTGACTTTCAAAACTACTGCCGAGCAGTGACATCTATCACTTCTGCTACCAGCCAGACAAGTCACTTGGTGTCACATAACTTCAAGGGGATGGCATAGGGAGAGCAATTCTCTGTGCCCCAGGGGGGAACCAGAAATAAATCATATGCCACAGAATGTTGTCCCAATAGAATATCTTCTAATTTTTATTTTAGTTATTTGTTTTGAGACAGAGTTTTGTTCTTGCTGCCCAGGCTGGAGTGCAATAGTGTGATCTTGGCTCACTGCAACCTCCGCCTTCCGGGTTCAAGAGATTTTCCTGCCTCAGCCTCCTGAGTAGCTGGGATTACAGGTGCCTGCCACCACACCCGGCTAATTTTGTTTTTTTTTTTTTTTTTTTTAGAGACAGAGTCTTGCTCTGTCGCCCATGCTGGAGTGCAGTGGCATGATCTTGGCTCACTGCAAGCTCTGCCTTCCAGGTTCACGCCATTTTCCTGCCTCATCCTCCCAAGTAGCTGAGCCTACAGGAGCCTACCTACCACCACGCCTGGCTAACTTTTTGTATTTTTAGTAGAGACCGGTTTCACCATTTTGGCCAGGCTGGTCTCAAACTCCTGAACTCAGGTGATCCACCCACCTCGGCCTCCCAAAGTGCTAGGATTACAGGCGTAAGCCACCGTGCCTGGCCTAATTTTTAATACCCACGTTACCATAGAATATTTGTATCTCAATATTTTTTGGGCAGTTTAGGAAAAAATTGCTTACATTTAAAAACTTAGTGCAACATTTTAAACAATCTGTGGGGAAAGTTCATGTAACATTCCACGTAAAGGTAGAACTTCAGAATCCTCAACAAAAGTGATATGTGTCTCTGATGCACCAAGAAAAGCACCACAGGTTTACTGAATACAAAGCAACTGTATTAATTTTTGGTGATGAAGAAATGTTTTAAGCTTTTTATGTCCCAACATTACAGTTTGCTATTTTCATACAGGTGCTTAATGTGTTTTACTTAGATTTTAGGAAATTGTTGGGAAGTTTTGGGTTCTGTTGTAACACATTACAATTTTTCCCTTTTAAAATTCCAAGTGCAAGCCAGGCATGATGGCTCAAGTCTGTAGTCCCAGCTACTTGGGAGGCTGAGGCAGGAGGATCATTTGAGCCCAGGAATTGGAGGCTAGCCTGGGCTAAAAATAAAAATACCAAATGTTGAAAGAACTGGAACTCTCCTACACTGCTGATGGAGATGTAAAATTGTACAACTCTAGAAAAGTTTGTCAGGTTCTTAAAATGTTAAATACCTACTATATGACCCAGCCGTTCCATTCCCAGAGAAAAACAAGAGAAATGTACATGACTGTTCATAGTACCTTTATTTGTAATAGCCAAGAATGGGAAATAATCCAATTCACCCGTGGGTGAATGGATAAACAATTTGTGAGATATGCATACAATGAAACATTACTCAGCAATGAAAAGGAAGAATGGGCTATTCACACACATAACTTCGGTGAATCTCAGAATAATTATGCTGAGTGAAAGTAGTCAGATTCCCCCTGCCCAAAGGAAAAGAGTACACACTGATGATTGTGTTCATAGAAATCTCTAGAAAATGCAAACCATAGTGATGGGATTTGGGTGGCACTGCAGGAGGGTGAGGTCACAAAGGGACATGGGAAAACTTGAGGGAAACAGATATTCTCACTGTTGACCGTGGTGATGGTTTCAGGGGTCTATCCATATCAAAACTGTTCAGATGTGAAGCAGGAAATGGCTATGTTTGGAAGGTAGAGCTAATGACACCCTACACTGCATTGACTCGTAGGCCTTGGAGATGCTGGGATGAGGCCCTGGGCTGTTAGGGCGCATGCTCCCTTAGTTCCTAAAGGCATTGAGGTCGGCCTCTACTGAAGCTGAGTGTAAGTGAAGGCTCCAAAATAATTCCAAGGTCCAGATTCTGGAGATACCTAGGTGAGATCTGGCAGGAAAAGGAACTAAGAAATCCTTAGTTTCCACTTTTTGGGGGACTGCCCCTAACCTGCGGGCAGCAAGGAACAACAGACCACCCACTGGCTGCAGATTCTGCCAACACAGGGCCCCTAGCAGCCCCTAATTCCAAGGTCTGCAATCCCTGAGACCAGAGAGGTCTGGCGGCTCCCCAACCAACCCCAAGATTCTAAAAAGCATCTGCACCAGCCCCTACCTTAGCGAGGCGGATGTAGCTTCATCCTTCCCCAATCTCCCTACAGCCCTTTTGAGCTGCCTTCCCCTCCGTGCTCCTCGGCCACCTGGCTTCTCAGATCTGCAGAGAATGGGAGGAAGCCAGCGTTGAGCCCCAGGCCTTCTGGAAGAGGCCTTGGGCTGGGCTCCAGACACCCCGCTCTTTCTGAACTGCGCCCTGGGGGCAGCGGCGGGCAGAGCCTGCAATGTATGCAGGTGGCCACCGGGGGAGCCAGGCATCTGCCCACACGCGGGGTACCTCTCTCCTGCAGGTGAGACGAGCCAGAGCAGGGCGTTGCAGAGGCCCTGAGAGTCGGCCAAGGCATTCTCTAGGGCTCCTCTGGACACCGGGGCGGATCTGAAGGGACCAATCCGCGATCCCCGCACCCAGCGGCCACCTCCCTCATCTCTAAGCTCTGAGGGGGAAAGGAAACAGAGAGGAAAGGAGGCAAGGAGGGTGAGAAACTGAGTCATAAGGCTTTGGGAGACCCCTTCCAAGGTGTCCAAACCTTTGTTGGGCTGCCCCGGGTACCCCCTCTACAGGGCACTGTATCTGGACTCCAGTCCTAGAGATTCTAGTTACCAGCTAGTTCCATCCTTAACTATTTTTCATCTTTGGCTGCAGTTTCAAATCACTGCTTTGAAAAGTCCTCATGCCCAGAACACTGGGAACTTACCCTCATTTTTCACTGGTCAAAGCAAGTCACAGCCACGTGAGCTTTCAGTGTGCCTAAGAGGACCATGAGTCTTTGGTAGTGTTACAAGAAATACTTGGGACTGTAACGTCCTCTCCCCCACCCCACAAACTGAGAAGGAGCTGAGAGACCAGAGAATGACTGTGCCAAGTCCACCTAGAGGAGTAGATGAGTTTATTAGGACTTACGTACAGGACACTCCCGGACCGAGGCAGGACAGCTCTAGAGATCCGTGCAGCTTCCAGTGTCTAAACTACTTTTAAGCCAATTTTCTGGCTCTTTGCTTACTGTGTTTGAGTGATGAGGTTGTTTTTCTTGGTAGGTTCTCAGTCTCCAGGATGTTTGGGTTTTCAGGGCCACCTGCTCCTCTGCTGGGCACCATGGCCTCAGCTCACCAACCAGCCTTCAAGGTTCAGGCATTGGACATACAATCAAGTAACCTGATGGGGGAACCCTCATGCTACAGGTGGACAGCACAATAACCACAGTCCAGGAGAAATAGGACACGGGAAAAAAAGTTACCAAAGATAATGGCCTGACAGTTTTACAGGTACATTCTCTGTAATTTGAATCATAATCTCTAAAATAGCTCATCCCAAAGCCATTTGAATTATTTTCAGATGGAACACTCTCATATATTTTATGAATTTAGCATTACCTCAACATAAAAATGTATATGAATTATACAGAAAATATACCATGGTGGGTCTCCAAATTATGAAACTACATATAAAAATTACAATTAAATGAGCAAACTGAAGAAATGTATTACTGGAATAATAGCAAACTCATTAAATAGTGCTTACTGTGTGTCGGGCACTATTCCAAGTGCTTTGGAATATTTAATCTCTGCAACAATCCATTAGTATTATTTTTATTCCCATTTTACAGATGTGAAAGAAATAGATGGATCTTTATTATACTCCTTGCTTTAGAGCTGAGATGAAAAGGTAAAGTGAAGAAATATGGAGAGCAGCAACTCAATAGTGGGGAGATATCTTTTCCTGGCTTTAAAGAATGTGAAGATGCAGGCATAGCTGTCAGTTTGGTGAAGAGGTATAGCAATACGTGTTTCATACAAGATGACCACTAAGGTGGTTATCCTTGTTTTTGTTGAGCAAAGTCTCATATCTTTATCTGCTGCAAGACTGTGAGTTGATTGGGAAACTGATTTGAGGGAATGGAAGCCAGTAACGTGTAGGTAAAGACTCCCCACATGCTTAGTCCTTTTCTTCTGAACCTTGCAAATCTACTCTTTCATTTCTATCTGCATATTTACAGATCTCTGGTGCCCTTAACCCCCACTACCCTACCCTGACTGAACTCAGAAGACTGAGTCATAGTCCAGAAACACCCATTTCCCTTTATCTGGCCAGTTATGTGTCTACCATTTCATTAGCATCTTGAATCTCAACTTTTATCAAGACCACCTGGGAGGCAGGACAGAATGGAGAATGAGGTATGTAGCATTGTGGCCAGGGTTGTAGAAGGTGGGGAAGGAGGGTCATGGCCCCCAGTTCTTCTCTTGGAGGCCGATTGCTAGGCCTGCTCTTGTATGTGTAAGGGATAACTGGGCCCCTGTCCCAAGAGCCCAGGTTTTTCTGAAGCCATCTTCTTAGACTTCTCTCCATCCCACCAGTGGGCAAAATCTGAAAGGGCCCACATTCTTCAGTGTGAATTGAGACACCGTCCTGAAGATATTAGGACAAAAAAAAGAATGGATTTTCTACTCCTGCCTATGCAGGTCATGGACGCCCTTTTTTTTTTTTTTTTTTTTTTTTTTGACAGTCTCTCTCTCTCTGTTGCTCAGGCTGGAGTGCAATGGCATGACCATAGCTCACTGCAACCTCTGCCTCTGGGTTCAAGTGATTCTCCTGCCTCAGCCTCCCGAGTACCTTGGACTACGGGCACATACCACACTTGGCTAATTTTTGTATTTTTAGTAGAGACGGGGTTTTACCACCTTGGCCAGGTTGGTCTTGAACTCCTGACCCCAAGTGATCTGCCAACCTCGGCCTCCCAAAGTGCTGGGATTACAGACATGAGCCACCACACCTGGCAGGAAGCCCACTTATTAAAGCAACAAACACTGAGTGCCTGTGTCACGCTTGGTATTGCTTCCGGTGCTGATACTACAGTGAACAAATAAAACTCTTGACTTTGTTGCACTTAGAGGGAGTGGGTACAGGCAACAAACAAGTATGAGGGGCCAGGCAAGGAGGCTGAGGAAAGAGTACTCCTTTATTCTTGGGGTTTTGGGGGTTATCTTCTGTGAGGTGACCCCTAGGGGCCAGAAGGTTGTGAGGGAGTGCATCGTGCAGACATCTGGGGGATGAGTATTTCAGACAAAGGGAACTGCAAGGAGAAGAGTGTAGAGGTGGAATTGTTCTTGGGTTTTTGAGGAAAACTGTGTTCAGGGCTAATGTAGGTTTAACAGGAACATGGGAAAATGAAGGTAGTTGTGTTAGGCTGTGGGAATCCAGGCAGCTGGGTAATGGCCGTTGGTACTGCTGACCAGGTCGGAAGTACAGAGCCAGGCTTTCTAATCAACCTGACACTCCACTTCTCTCTTCACCAAGTGGTTAGCCAGTAATTGTCTCTTGTTCTAATAACCAAAAACAGAGCCATCATAAACATTTTGAAGCCAGTGGAACAATATTCCTGAAATACTGCTTTTCAAGAACAACAGCTAGTATTATGATGGGCCTGTTTCCAGGAACGACAGTTTCAATGAAAGATCTGTCTTGGGATAAGAGCACTGAATGACAAAGTCCTCTATGCCAAAAATAGAAATTTGGAGTCTTCATTGTTGTCCTTGAATTCCTGAAATAACCTCAGAATGTCCTGATTTGATATTTACTCTCGAAGTGTGTTTGACATTTATCTAATTTTCTTCCATTGGGGCTTAAATTATTCATGATGTTTAAAGAGGAGCAGTAACAGGACTACTTCAAAATAGCTCCTTAACCACACAGTTGTATAATTTCATGCCCATTTTATTAAAGGCATTCTAAGTGGTTCATTTTGACAAACATGTTTATTTGGGGGGGAAATGCAGCACAAAATTACAGTAAATAACAGTTGGAATGGCCAGGTGTGGTGGCTCACGCTTGTAATCAGTATTTTGTGAGGCCGAGGTGGGTGAATCACTTGAGCCCAGGAGTTTGAGACCGGCTTGGGCAATGTGGTGAAACCCTATCTCTGCTAAAATATAAAAATTAGCTGGGTATGGTGGTGCATGCCTGTAGTCCCAGCTACTAGGGAGGCTGAGGTGGGAGGATCACCTGTTCCTGGGAGGGTGAGGCTGCAGGAAACCATGATTGCACCACTGCACTCCAGCTTGGGTGACAGAGTGAGACCCTATCTCAAAAAAAAAAAAAAAAAAGCTGTTGGAGTAAAGGCTGATTGATAGAAAGGGGGATCAGCAAAAATTTTCTCCAAAGGGCTAGATAGAAAATATTTTAGGCTTTGAAGGCCAAGAGGCAATCAAGGGTATTATGTAGGTATTTCTATAACAACAGCAAAACACATTTCTACTTTTTCTTTGGTGAAACTCATAATATTACATACAATGATTTTGAAATACAGGTCTTTTAATGAGAAGAAGGGAATTCTTTTTGGCATAACAGTTTGCTTGATTGGAGCTGAAAGTTAGTGTTTCTAGTATCACATCAATTGCAAATGTTCTTGGCTCATGGGCTATATGAAAACAGGCAGGTGGGCTGGATTTGGCCTATGGGCCATAATTTTCTAACTCCTGGGATAGAAAATATAGTTTCAGTGTTTAGTCCTGGAGGTTCTGGCGAAAGTTATAAGGAAAAGACAGAAAAAAAGAGAACATGAAACATAAAAATTGGAAGAGATACAGTGATATAATTTGCAGATAATATGACCATATACCTGTAAAACCAACAGAATCCACAAAGTATTAGAACTAATTTTATGAGAACTAATAAATCTCATCAAAGTTGCTAGAGAGATCATCCTATAAAAATCAATAGCAGGCCAGGCTCAGTGGCTCACGTCTGTAATCCCAGCACTTTGGGAGGCCAAGGCAGGTGGATCACCTGAGGTCAGGCATTCAAGACCAGCCTGGCCAACATGGTGAAACTCTGTCTCTACTAAAAATACAAAAATTAGCCAGGCATGGTGGCACACACCTGTGATCCCAGCTACTCGGGAGGCTGAGGCAGGAGAATGGCAAGAACCCAGGAGGTGGAGCTTGCAGTAAGCTGAGATCACACCACTGCACTCAGCCTGGGCAATGTGTTTCAAAGAGGGGGTTAACATTTGAACCAGTAGACTAAGTAAAACAGATTTCCCTAGTCAATGTGGCTATAGACCTCATCCAATCCATTGTAGGCCCAAACAGAATAAAAGGCTGAGTAAGAGACTTCTCTCCCTGCCTGTCTTCAAGCTGGGACATTAGTCTTCTGCCTGCCTGCAGACTCGGACTGGAACTTACACCTTCAGTTTTCCTGCCCTTCAGAAGGCTCAGGCCTTCAAACTCAGACTAGAGCTTTACCATTGGCTCTCCTGAGTCTCCAGCTTGCTGACTGCAGATCTTGGGCTTATCATCCATTAATGTCTGTGCACATCTCCTTCCTTCCTTTCTCTCTGTCTTCCTTCCTTTCCCCCTCTCTCCCTTTTTTCCCTCCCTCTCCTTTCCTTCCTTTCTCTCTTCCCTCCCTCTCTCTCCATTCCTTCTCTTCTCTCTGGAGAACACACACTAATACATGTTCATCATCAATATACAATATAAGGGATTTTCTTTCTAACTTTAAAAAAAAGTCGATGTATACAGAATTTTATTAAATGATTTTTACAGCATCTATTAAGATAGGCTTTTCTTTATTAATGAAGATTTCTATTTTTGAAATAGTCTAGAAGTTCTAAATTAAACCTTAGTACTGACTTTACTAAGCTGCTAGATTTCTTAATGATTGACTTCGAGTATTTAAGTTTCCTTCCATATATATTTATAATCATTTTCTTACTCTTGGATTTTTTGTCCTTGTCCCATCATTCCTACTTGCTAGAAGTTTGTCTATTGCCTTATGAAATCTACCTTTTGTAACTATTTCATTGAGGTGTGGTTTTATCTTTATTAAAGCATTTATTTTCTTTGGGTTTATATTATTCTTTTTCCTTTCTGAATTCAATGTATAATTTTTGTTCTAGTTTTGTCTTCTAATAATCACGTTTTTTCCTGTACAGATTTATTCTTTAACTCCAAAATTACTTAGAAACTTATTTTAAATTTCTAAATCATGTTAGGGTGCTACTTTTAGTTGTTTTCATTTCTATTTTTACTGCATTGCACTGAAAAATTAGGGAGGGCCTGAGTATTTCCCTCTGAGAATTTATTGCAATTTTCTTTGTAACCATATATATAGTCCATTAAAAAATATTACAAAAATCTTAGAAAATAATGCATAGTATCTTTATGGGAGAAAACATTATTTGTCTATGGCTATTAATGAAATCTGTCCATTTTATTTTCAAACCCTCTATAAAAGTGTTTCTTGAATGCTGAAATATAACATAGGACTTAATAAACAAAAAAGGGATTATATAGAGTGAACAATTTTCATTATCCTACTAAGATTTCTGTGTAATTCAAAAGGCTTTTTTTATAAGCAAATATATACATTTTAATAAATTATCTCTTAAAATAAATAACTTTCTAAATATGTCTTTAAAAAACCTCAGTTTTGGATGAACACTTCCATTATAACTTTTTCAATAACACCTTTTTTAGATTATAAGCATAGTCTTTCTTCTCAGTACAAATAGCATATTAAGTAAATGAGTGTTTTGCCTGAAGATTTTCCTCACATAACAATCCTAGGGTTGCTTGTACTGTGAGTGCTCAGGTGTAAACAATAACCTACGACTGACTGCAGGCTTTCCCATGCTCATTACTCTGCTAAGGCTTCCTTTCTGAAATGAGTTTTCTGATGTCGAATTAAGGATGTACTATGACAAAAGACATCACC
The DNA here is from genome assembly GCF_009828535.3 of Hylobates moloch. Taxonomy (NCBI): domain Eukaryota; kingdom Metazoa; phylum Chordata; class Mammalia; order Primates; family Hylobatidae; genus Hylobates; species Hylobates moloch. Next base: position 85,111,946 of record NW_026652285.1, read on the forward strand.
ACACTTATTACATTGATAGGGTCTCTCCCTTGTATGTATTCGCTTATGTTTAGTCAGAGCTGAGCTTAAGCTGAAGGATTTCCCACATTCATTACACTGGTAGGGTTTCTCTCCTGTATGCGTCCTCTGATGTCGAATTAGTGAGGTTCTATAGCAAAACAGTTTCTGACATTCATTACATCGATAGGGTTTCACACCAGAATGAATTTTTAGATGTTCAGTAAGGTGTGTACTTCGACTGAAGGTTTTTCCACATTCTTTACAAACATAGGGCTTCTCTCCAGTATGAGTTCTCTGGTGTTCAGTAAGATGTGCACTCCAATTGAAGGCCTTTCCACATGCAGTACACTCATAAGGTTTTTCTCCAGTATGAATTCTTTGATGTTGAATGAAGGCTGGGGTATGGCTGAAAGCTTTCCCACATTCATTACATTCATATGGTTTCTCTCCTGTGTGGGTTCTCTGATGTCGAATTAGTGATGTACTGTGGCAAAAAACTTTCCAACATTCCTTGCACTGGTAGGATTTTTCCTCAGAATGAATTCCCTGATGTTCAATTAGGTGTGTGCTGCGGCTGAAGGTTTTTCCACATTCAGTACATTCATATGATTTCTTTCCAGTATGAATTCTATGATGTTGAGTAAGGGCAGAGATATGGCTGAAAGCTTTCCCACATTCATTACAAGGATAGGGTTTTTCTCCAGTATGGATTCTCTCATGATTTCTAAGGGACGACCTATGACTAAAGGTTTTTTCACATTCATTACACTCATAAGGTTTCTCCCCAGTATGGACTCTTTGATGCTGAATAAGATTAGTGCTCTGACTAAAAGCTTTCCCACATTCATTACATTCATAAGGTTTCTCTCCAGTATGTATTCTTTGATGTTGAATAAGATTAGTGTTCCGGGTAAAGGACTTACCATATATTTTACATTCATAAGGTTTCTCTCCAATATGTGTTTTCTGATGCTGGGTCAGGGATGCAATACAAGTGTAGCCTTTCCCACATTCAGTACAGAGGTATGGGTTCGCTGTCATATAAATTTTCTCAGATTCCATCAGTACTGAACTATGGCTTTATTTTTTCATTTTTGTGGGTATGTAATAGGTGTTGGCTTTTCATTTATTTCCAGAATAAATTTGAGATACAAATGCATCCTTTCTTATATCTAATAAATTATTTTTCATTCATGAGTTTCTTTTGAAAAAATTCACTATAGCAGAACTATGCTTCAGGTTCCTACCATTGATGTCATAGTTACAGTAGTCCTGCCTTATCCACAGTTCCACTTTCCATGGTTTCAGTTATCCATGGGCAATTGTGGTCAAAAATATTATATTGAAAATTCCAGAAATAATTCATAACTTTTAAATGGTGTGGTTTTCTGAGTATTGTGATGAAATCTTGTGCGATCTGCTCTGTCTTGCCTGGGCTGTGAATCATTTCTTTGTCCAGTGTATCTACACTGTATGTACTACCCATCCATTTGTCATTTAGCTCATACTAAGAACCTGGTTAGGGTTTGGTACATCAGAGATTTCAGGCATTCTCTGGGGGTCTTGAAATGTATCCCCCATGAATAAGTGGGGACTAGTGTATGAGGTCTTTTCTTATAAAAACTCTCAGTGGTTTAAAAAGCTTTGGTCTTTGATTAAATGTTTCCTTGAAGTTGTTATATTCATGATCTTCCTTTTGACTTGCTTTTTCTTATAATCTGGTTATACTGGTGTTTCTCAAACTGGTCATCAAATTCGAGTTCTTCTAATGTGAAGTATTAGGAACCATCATTTGAAAAAAAAAATTCTAACATCATATGATGACATTATTTTGTTTTTCAGAAATTCTCTGCTTTGCAGTGGATGCTCTGACTTTGGATATAGTATCCAGGATTAAGTAGAAGATGTTATCTCTTTCCTCTGAAATACAAAGGCAGAAAACAAGGCTCCTTCATCAGTTACAGAAAATAAAATAGTGCTATGATAAAATGTAAAATTTTTCAATATAAGTGCTGATTAATAGGGAGTTTAAAGGTGAAATGGATCAATATATATGTCTGGAAAACACTGCATTTCTGACAAATTGTATAGCCACAGCCTATTCTTCTCTATAACTCATACTTAACACACTTCTGTGTGCAAATGTGTGGGGTTTTTTTCCATTCTGACCAATTATCCAACTCTCTGGACACCAACTAGATATCCTACAATTTAATTCCAACATTACCTACCTGGAGTAAGCATCATATCCCTCAAGTTAAAGGGCTCAGTCCCAAAAGACTGCCTCCACTTCACATGATAATCACAAGCTGGTCCTCCCATACTTCTGACCAACTGGCTACAAGTTGAGGGTTGCTATAACCCCTCCTCCTCTGGTTCAATAATTTGCTAGAATGGCTCACAGAACTCAGGAAAACACTTTACTTACATTTACCAGTTTATTATAAAGGATACAATTCAGGAAAAGCCATTCAGGAAGAGATGCACAGGGCAAGGTGGGCAGAAGGGAAAGGGGTATAGAGCTTCCACATAGTCTCTGGGCATGCTACACTTCTAGCACCTTGATGTGTAGACCAATCTAGAAGCTCATCAAATATCACTGTTTAAGAGTTTGTATAGAGCTTAATCTCCATCCCCATATCTTCCTTCCCAGAGGTTAGTGGGTGGAGTTGAAAGTTCTAACCCTCTCGTTGCTTGGTCTTTTTAGTGATCAGATCCACTATTGAGGTTATCTAGGGGCCCTACCCTATTTCACCTCATCAACATAAAAAGTATGATTTTTTAAAAAGGTGTATTATGAACAACAAAAGATGATATTCCTATCACTCAGGAAATTTGGAGGGCTTTCAAAGCTCTGTGACAAGAATTGCAAACAAAGACCAGATATGTTTTGTATGATATCACAATAGGTGTGATCAAAGAAATGGTAGCTTTGAGATAAAGTGCATAATAAAATCAGAGGTAAAGATTCATTAAAATAAATGTTGTGAATAAAAGACAATGAAACTAATTCAAATGTATGTATGTTTTTGGAAACCAGGGGCAAAAAACCAGAAAAGTGAAATGGGATCAGATAATAAAAAACTCTCACACTTTAAACAGAGAAATTCAATGTCATCTAGCAGGAGACAGGAAAAGTGAAGTTTTCTGTCAGAATATTAACAGGATAAATATATCTTAGATGTGATGTCTTAGATTAAAAGCTTGTTAATTCTGTCTAAAATGAATAAAAGAACAATGGTCAAACTTAGCAAGAAAGCATAATATGAAAGATATGAGCCTGGATTGGGATAATACCAGTAAGAACTTGGTATAAGTGTAGATAAGACATAAAGAAGAAACAAAAAATGCTGAAATAGATTATAGGGAATTTTTACAAAACAAGATTCATAAAGATAGTGTTTTCTAGCCAAGGAGGCTGGAAGAATAGTGGTACTAATGATAGAGAGGCTACCCAGGGGAAGGTGGTGATTTTGCTTTCACCATATTGAGGTTAAAGTGATTTAAAGTGTAAGTAGGACATTCTAATGGCAATAAACTGTAAGCAGGGGACTATATGGGGATAGAATGTAAGTGAAACACTTAAGTTGAAAAAAATATATAAGAAAGTTAACATGGAAGGACTATTTGAGGATATTGGAATGCACTAATTTTTTGAGATAAAAATAAGTAGAAAAATAAACCATAAAGGCACATGCATTCACATTAGGGAGCAAGTGAAGTTAACAAAAAAGCATTTGGAAAGAGATTAGAATGGAAAAGAATCTGGCGATGTCACACAAGGTAAAACAAAATACCAAACACAGCAGAAAGTCTGAACACAGAAAGGACTAAGAACACCTTACTATCAAGAAAGAATTCAAGAATCTCTTCAAAATAATTTTAGAAGACAAGAATCTAACTCCAAAGATTAAAAGAGAATAGGAACTTAGGATATTAGCTACAAGTCTGAAACATTTGATAATGACAGAATAATTTTGAAAGGCAGATAAAAAATTTTTAGGCAACATGTTATTGCAAAAGCAAGAAAACCTTTTTAATGTCAAAGTAGAAGGATAGGAGCTGGTGAACTGGAGAGACTGAATCATAAAACAGTCATTAAATAAGGCCCCAAAACAAGTCGAAAATAATGGAATCTGAAGTACAGAATGGAAAGATTAAAAGTGGAAGGGGCCAATCTTCCTCTGAGATCAAGAGATATGTGAGAAGATAGATAAAGGTATATAGAAATGAAGTTGCTGTTGCTTCTACTAGACGAATGCAGGTTTTTAAAATACAGATGAGGGGCTCTGCATAGAGGACCCTAACCAACATTTCAAAAGCTATCTCCTAGTACCACTATTGTTACTAGCACCACAATAATGGATAAATGGACTCTTATTTACAAGGATTCCTGTCTTCTTGGTTGTTTTAGTTATCTGATTCTTTCCTGGCTGATATTTTGTGACGTTTCTCTATTTTTCCTTTGTTATCTATTTATATGGTTCTTCTTAGTTGGAAGATAACATCAATGGATCCTAGAATTATGTCCTAAGTAGTCTTCAGGAATTCTGTGATAGAGAAATGTTGATACTTCTAAGGTAACAAAGTAAGACTATCTATTTACAAAGTTTTAAAGAAAACGACTATCATCTGTTTAGTACAGAAATATCTTGTCTCTGGTCCCTAAACTCAAAGATCAGTCTCAGATGAACACCTGTAAATCTCATGATCCTACATATTTTGGCATTGGAGAAACTGTACTCACCCAATGAGATGAGGCTGTAACAGTTTTTGAAGATCACATCCATGTGCCATGTCTGACATCTTCCAATGCCACTGGTTCCTAAAACATCAAACAAGTACCTGCTCATTAAGGGATCAGTCCTGCAGACATTTACAAAAGAGAGAGTAAAGCTAACAATTAAAAATGACAAAGTGGAGGACTATTAAGTTGTTCAAAAAGGGTTCAGAGTTCTAGGTTCAAGAGTGGCCAAAAGTTTATTATTTGATGTCTACTACTTACCTATTTAGGATATACAGAAGCAATACTGAAGTTTCCCTATAAATACACCTAAAATTAAAAAATATATATGTGTATATGTATGTATATATACACAAAATATAGGTAAACTATGATCTCAAGAGATAACAGAAAATATGGAGATATCGTAAGTGGGTAGTGCAAGAAGGTACTTGGTTATAACCCTATTAATGGCAACAATACACATAAAGGAAAAATTGATTAAGTAAAGCAATTATAATAGGGCATAGAAAAATAAGGAGCTAAAGAGAGAGAAACTGATAGAGATGTAGATATACTATTGGTTCTGTTTTTCTGGAGAACACCAACTAACACATCAGTATAAAGTAATCCACTTTCTGTTTAACTCATCCATCCTCTGCAAGCTTGTGTGGTGTGAATCCACGTATATACTGATTTCAAGTTTCTGGGACTGCAACTATAAGAAGGATAAGATCCAGATGATGAGGAATTCACCAAGATAAATGCCATAATATGAGATTCCTTGGATGTCAACCAGGCAACAGACTTCCCCAGAAAACTTTATCACTGTCTGCCATTTTAAAAATAATCACAATAGAACCTTCCTTGTGTTACACTCTATGGTTGATAGAAAAGGAATAACAGAAACAGAACTTGCTACTAAAAGATATGTACTCTCTTTGGAAAGAAAAGTCTTATAGAAACTTAGCAGGAAGATGAGGGAGCATAAAAACAAAACAAGCAAAAGAAAGTGTTAAATGGTGAAATGACACTGGGGAAGTACAGCCTCTTTTCACCTCACCTTGGGGGACTACATTCTTACCATTCTGGCCTAAGCTAGAGGCTGAGAATCCAAGCTTGACCTCTTGCAGAAGGTCACTCAAGAGCAGAGAAATTAACATAGATTTTGGCATTTGTAAGTGACTAGAGTAACAAAACTGGGAACTGAAGGGGTTCCAAACACATGACCAGACTCTTCTCAAGAATTGGCTGAATTTTGAAGCTAGGTTGGGAGTCTGAAGAGCTAAGCTGAAAACTTGTGAATGGCAGAAGCAAATCTTCCACAGTTTTTCAAGGTTATGGAGACAAAGACTTGCCACATTCTCAACTGAATGCCCAGGAGAGCCACCCATAGGAAAAGAAGCAGTGGAGAAGCAGAATAAGTCTTATCAAAACTGCAGTCTAGCCCCAACTCAGCTGGGCTAAGTGAGTATATCTCCTTAGAAAAAAGAGAACCTTTCCTGGTGAAAGATGCCATCAAGTTGAACCTCTATGATGCATTCATATATGATGACAATACATTATATATGTTATACATGTATCATGTGTGTTCAAATATGATATTCACAAAAGATAAATATGTGGTGCTGTATTTCCATATATCATGTGTCTTCAATCAAAACTTACTAGACTGTGGAGCCAAGATGGCTGAATAGGAGCAGCTCTGGTCTACAGCTCCCAGCGTGAACGACGCAGAAGACTGATGATTTCTGCATTTCTATCTGAGGTACCGGGTTCATCTCACTAGGGAGTGCCAAACAGTGGGTGCAGGACAGTTGGTTTAGCGCACCATGTGTGAGCCGAGCCGAAGCAGGGGGAGGCATTGTCTCACTCGGGAAGCGCAAGTCAGGGAGTTTCCTTTCCTAGTCAAAGAAAGGGGTGACAGACGGCACCTGGAAAATCAGGTCACTCCCACCCTAATACTGTGCTTTTCCAAAGGGCTTGGAAAATGGCACACCAGGAGATTGTGTCCCACACCTGGCTCAGAGGGTCCCATGCCCACAGTCTCGCTGATTGCTAGCACAGCAGTCTGAGATCCAACTGCAAGATGGCAGCGAGGCTGGGGGAGGGGCGCCTGCCATTGCCCAGGCTTGCTTAGGTAAACAAAGCAGCCAGGAAGCTCGAACTGGGTGGAGCCCACCACAGCTCAAGGAGGCCTGCCTGCCTCTGTAGGCTCCACCTCTGGGGGCAGAGCACAGACAAACAGAAAGTCAGCAGGAACCTCTGCAGACTTAAATGTCCCTGTCAGACAGCTTTGAAGAGAGTAGTGGTTCTCCCAGCACGCAGCTGGAGATCTGAGAATGGGCAGACTGGCTCCTAAAGTGGGTCCCTGACCCCTGAGCAGCCTAACTGGGAGGCACCCCTCCAGTAGGGACAGACTGACACCTCACTCAGCCGGGTACTCCTCTGAGACAAAACTTCCAGAGGAATGATCAGACAGCTGAATTTGCAGTTCACGAAAATCCGTTGCTCTGCAGCCTCCACTGCTGACATCCAGGCAAACAGCATCTGGAGTGGACCTCTAGCAAACTCCAACAGACCTGCAGCTGAGGGTCCTGTCTGTTAGAAGGAAAACTAACAAACAGAAAGGACACCCACACCAAAAACCCAGCTGTACATCACCATCATCAAAGACCAAAAGTAGAAAAAACTACAAAGATGGGGAGAAAACAGAGCAGAAAAACTGGAAACTCTAAAAAGCAGAGTGCCTCTCCTCCTCCAAAGGAACGCAGTTCCTCACCAGCACTGGAACAAAGGTGGACGGAGAATGACTTTGACAAGAGAAGGCTTCAGATGATCAAACTACTCCGAGCTACAGGAGGAAATTCAAACCAATGGCAAAGAAGTTAAAAACTTTGAAAAAAAATTAGACTAATGTATAACTAAAATGACCAATGCAAAGAAGTGCTTAAAGGAGCTGATGGAGCTGAAAGCCAAGTTTTGAGAACTATGTGAAGAATACAGAAGCCTCAGTAGCCGATGCGATCAACTGGAAGAAAGGGTATCAGTGATGGAAGATGAAATGAATGAAATGAAGTGAGAAGGGAAGTTTAGAGAAAAAAGAATAAAAAGAAATGAACAAAGCCTCCAAGAAATATGGGACTATGTGAAAAGACCAAACCTACGTCTGATTGGTGTACCTGAAAGTGACAGGGAGAATGGAACCAAGTTGGAAAACACTCTGAAAGATATTATCCAGAAGAACTTCCCCAGTCTAGCAAGGCAGGCCAACATTCAGATTCAGGAAATACAGAGAATGCCACAAAGATATTCCTTGAGAAGAGCAACCCCAAGACACATAATTGTCAGATTCACCAAAGTTGAAACGAAGGAAAAAATGTTAAGGGCGGCCAGAGAGAAAGGTCGGGTTACCCACAAAGGGAAGCCCATCAGACTAACAGCTGATCTCTCGGCAGAAACTCCACAAGCCAGAAGAGAGTGGGGGCCAATATCCAACATTCTTAAGGAAAAGAATTTTCAACCCAGAATTTCATATCCAACCAAACTAAGCTTCATAAGTGAAGGAGAAATAAAATACTTTACAGACAAGCAAATGCTGAGAGATTTTGTCACCACCAGGCCTGCCCTAAAAGAGCTCCTGAAAGAAGCACTAAACATGGAAAGGAACAACTGGTACCAGCCACTGCAAAAACATGCCAAATTGTAAAGACCATCGAGGCTAGGAAGAAACTGCATCAACTAATGAGCAAAATAACCAGCTAACATCATAATGACAGGATCAAATTCACACATAACAATATTAATTTTAAATGTAAACGGGCTAAATGCTTCAATTAAAAGATACAGACTGGCGGCCGGGCGTGGTGGCTCATGCTTGTAATCCCAGCACTTTGGGAGGCCGAGGCGGGTGGATCACAAGGTCAGGAGATCCATACCACAGTGAAACCCCGTCTCTACTAAAAATACAAAAAAATTAACCGGGCGTGGTGGCAGGCGCCTGTAGTCCCAGCTACTCAGAGAGGCTGAGGCAGGAGAATGGAGTGAACCCAGGAGGCGGAGCTTGCAGCGAGCCGAGATTGCGCCACTGCACTCCAGCCTGGGTGACAGAGTGAGACTCCGTCTCAAAAAAAAAAAAAAGATACAGACTGGCAAATTGGATAAGGAGTCAAGACCCATCAGTGTGCTGTATTCAGGAAACCCATCTCACATGCAGAGACACACACAGACTGAAAATAAAGGGATGGAGGAGGATCTACCAAGCAAATGGAAAACCAAAAAAGGCAGGGGTTGCAATCCTAGTCTCTGATAAAATAGACTTTAAACCAACAAAGATCAAAAGAGACAAAGAAGGCCATTACATAATGGTAAAGGGATCAACAAGAAGAGCTAACTATCCTAAATATATATGCACCAAATACAGGAGCACACAGATTCATAAAGCAAGTCCTGAGTGACCTACAAAGAGACATAGACTCCCACACAATAATAATGGGAGATTTTAACACCCCACTGTCAACATTAGACAGATCAACGAGACAGAAAGTTAACAAGGATACCCAGAAATTGAACTCAGCTCTGCACCAAGCAGACCTAATAGACATCTACAGAACTCTCCACCCCAAATCAACAGAATATACATTTTTTTCAGCACCACACCACACCTATTCCAAAATTGACCACATAGTTGGAAGTAAGCTCTCCTCAGCAAATATAAAAGAACAGAAATTATAACAAACTGTCTCTTAGACCACAGTGCAATCAAACTAGAACTCAGGATTAAGAAATTCACTCAAAACCACTCAACTACATGGAAACTGAACAACCTGCTCCTGAATGACTACTGGGTACATAACCAAATGAAGGCAGAAATAAAGTTGTTCTTTGAAACCAATGAGAACAAAGACACAACATACCAGAATCTCTGGGACACATTCAAAGCAGTGTGTATAGGGAAATTTATAGCACTAAATGCCCACCAGAGAAAGCAGGAAAGATCCAAAATTGATACCCTAACATCACAATTAAAAGAACTAGAAAAGCAAGAGCAAACACATTCAAACGCTAGCAGAAGGCAAGAAATAACTAAAATCAGAGCGAACTGAAGGAAATAGAGACATAAAAAACCCTTCAAAAAATTAATGAATCCAAGAGCTGGTTTTTTGAAAAGATCAACAAAATTGATAGACCGCTAGCAAGACTAATAAGGAAGAAAAGAGAGAAGAATCAAACAGATGCAATAAAAAATGATAAAGGGGGTATCATCACTGATCCCACAGAAATACAATCTACCATCAGAGAATACTACAAACACCTCTACGCAAATAAACTAGAAAATCTAGAAGAAATGGATAAATTTCTCGACAAATACACCCTCCCAAGACTAAACCAGGAAGAAGTTGAATCTCTGAATAGACCAATAACAGGCTCTGAAATTGTGGCAATAATCAATAGCTTACCAACCAAAAAGAGTCCAGGACCTGATGGATTCACAGCCAAATTCTACCAGAGGTACAAGGAGGAACTGGTACCATTCCTTCTGAAACTATTCCAATCAATAGAAAAAGAGGGAATCCTCCCTAACACTTTTTATGAGGCCAGCATCATCCTGATACCAAAGCCTGGCAGAGACAACCAAAAAGAGAATTTCAGACCAATATCCTTGATGAACATTGATGCAAAAATCCTCAATAAAATACTGGCAAACCAAATCCAGCAGCACATCAAAAAGCTTATCCACCATGATCAAGTGGGCTTCATCCCTGGGATGCAAGGCTGGTTCAACATACGCAAATCAATAAATGTAATCCAGCATATAAACAGAACCAAAGGCAAAAACCACATGATTATCTCAATAGATGCAGAAAAGGCCTTTGACAAAATTCAACAACCCTTCATGCTAAAAACTCTCAATAAATTAGGTATTGATGGGACGTATCTCAAAATAATAAGAGCTATCTATGACAAACCTACAGCCAATATCATACTGAATGGGCAAAAACTGGAAGCATTCCCTTTGAAAACTGGCACAAGACAGGGATGCCCTCTCTCAACACTCCTATTCAACATAGTGCTGGAAGTTCCGGCCAGGGCAATCAGACAGGAGAAGGAAATAAAGGGTATTCAATTAGGAAAAGAGGAAGTCAAATTGTCCGTTTGCAGATGACATGATTGTATATCTACAAAACCCCATTGTCTCAGCCCAAAATCTCCTTAAGCTGATAAGCAACTTCAGCAAAGTCTCAGGATACAAAATCAATGTACAAAAATCACAAGCATTCTTGTACACCAATAACAGACAAACAGAGAGCCAAATCATGAGTGAACTCCCATTCACAATTGCTTCAAAGAGAATAAAATACCTAGGAATCCAACTTACAAGGGATGTGAAGGACCTCTTCAAGGAGAACTACAAACCACTGCTCAATGAAATAAAAGAGGACACAAACAAATGGAAGAACATTCCATGCTCATGGGTTGGAAGAATCAATATCGTGAAAATGGCCATACTGCCCAAGGTAATTTATAGATTCAATGCCATCCCCATCAAGCTACCAACGACTTTCTTCACAGAATTGGAAAAAACTATTTTAAAGTTCATATGGAACCAAAAAGAGCCCACATTGCCAAGTCAATCCTAACCCAAAAGAACAAAGCTGGAGGCATCACACTACCTGACTTCAAACTATACTACAAGGCTACAGTAACCAAAACAGCATGGTACTGGTACCAAAACAGAGACATAGATCAATGGAACAGAACAGAGCCCTCAGAAATAATGCTGCATATCTACAACCATCTGATCTTTGACAAACCTTACAAAAACAAGCAATGGGATAAGGATTCCCTATTTAATAAATGGTGCTGGGAAAACTGGCTAGCCATATGTAGAAAGCTGAAACTGGATCCCTTCCTTACACCTTATACAAAAATCAATTCAAGATGGATTAAACACTTACACATTAGACCTAAAACCATAAAAACCCTAGAAGAAAACCTAGGCAATACCATTCAGGACATAGGCATGGGCAAGGACTTCATGTCTAAAACACCAAAAGCAATGGCAACAAAAGCCAAAATTGACAAATGGGATCTAATTAAACTAAAGAGCTTCTGCACAGCAAAAGAAACTACCATCAGAGTGAACAGGCAACCTACAAAATGGGAGAAAATTTTCGCAACCTACTCATCTGACAAAGGGCTAATATCCAGAATCTACAATGAACTCCAACAAATTTACAAGAAAAAAACAACCCCATCAAAAAGGGGGTGAAGGACATGAACAGGCACTTCGCAAAGGAAGACATTTATGCAGCCAAAAAACACATGAAAAAATGCTCATCATCACTGGCCATCAGAGAAATGCAAATCAAAACCACAATGAGATACCATCTCACACCAGTTAGAATGGCCATCATTAAAAAGTCAGGAAACAACAGGTGCTGGAGAGGATGTGGAGAAATAGGAACACTTTTACACTGTTGGTGGGACTGTAAACTAGTTCAACCATTGTGGAAGTCAGTGTGGTGATTCCTCAGGGATCTAGAACTAGAAATACCATTTGACCCAGCCATCCTATTACTGGGTATATACCCAAAGGATTATAAATCATGCTGCTATAAAGACACATGCACACGTATGTTTATTGCAGCACTATTCACAATAGAAAAGACTTGGAACCAACCCAAATGTCCAACAACGATAGACTGGATTAAGAAAATGTGGCACATATACACCATGGAATACTATGCAGCCATAAAAAATGATGAGTTCATGTCCTTTGTAGGGACATGGATGAAACTGGAAACCATCATTCTCAGTAAACTATCACAAGGACAAAAAACCAAACACTGCATGTTCTCACTCATAGGTGGGAATTGAACAATGAGAACACATGGACACGGGAAGGGGAACATCACACTCCAGGGACTGTTGTGGGGTGGGGGGAGGAGGGAGGGACAGCATTAGGAGAGATACCTAATGCTAAATGACGAGTTAATGGGTGCAGCACACCAACATGGCACATGGATACATATGTAACAAACCTGCACATCGTGCACATGTACCCTAAAACTGAAAGTATAATAATAATAATAAAAAACTTACTAGACATACAGAGTCAATACTATGGGACAGATAAAAGAAAATAGAAGGATAGGCAAAATAGAGAAAAGACTGGAAGATTTCAATACCAATTTGGAATCAACCAAAAGGAATCAAATTAGTATGCTAGAACAGAACGCTTGAAATTAGGAACTCAGAGGATGGTTTAATAACAGATTCAGCCTAAGGGAAACACAGATCAATAAAAATACACAAAACGAAGTACAGAGAGCTAAAAGAAAAGAATAATGGTAATTTTAAAAGCTAAGAAAATATTGCAGCCAATAGAAGCCTAAGGAGAAAATATAACTAAATGTAGTATCTTGAATGAGATCAAAGAGTAGAAAAATGACACTACATAAATACTAAAAAATTTTTAATGAAATATTATAGTTAATAATAATGTACCAACCTTAGCTAACTGTGACAACTGTACCAAACTAATATAAGATGTTGACAGTAGGGAAAACTGGCTATGGGGATGTGGGAACTCTCTGTAATATATTTGTAAATTTTATGCAAATCTAAAACTATTCTAAAATAAGTTTATTGATAAAAGCAAAAGATACCTTATTTTTAAGTTAATCTCCTATTTATTTCAACTGTTTTCTTACAGCTTGTTTTTCTTTTAATCATCATTTAGCCATGTGCTATATTCTTTTTTTTCTTTTGTATCTTGAATTTTTTTTTTATTAATTTTTTTGCACACAAAACAGTTCACATTTTCTAAAAATACATACAAACAAAAAGATGCATATCAAACATATTAGGAAGGTTGTACATGGGAAGACAGGGTATAGAAATGGGGGGTGGGAATTAAAGAAAATAAATGACAGAGGGACTTTGTATGGATCAATGATAATAACTCAATCCTCTATTTGACAAAGAAGAAGGAGAAGGAAGAGGAAGAAAAAGAAAGTGGGATAAAGGATCAGAAAGGGAGGAAAATAGAAAAAATTAGAGTATGACTCCAGGGTAGACCTGTTTTGTTGTCACTGGGTTGGTTGGTTGGTCTGTTGTATTTTTCATATGTTTCGCCATGCTGGCCAGGCTGGTGTCGAACTCCTAGCCTCAAGTGATCAACCCGCCTCAGCCTCCCCAAGTGCTGGGACCACAGGCGTGAGCCACCACGTCCAGCCCCCACATTGCGTCTGGCCTCCGTGGTAGACCTCCCAGACGGGGCGGCCGGGCAGAGGTGCTCCCCACATCCCAGATGGGGCGGCCGGGCAGAGGCGCTCCTCACTTCCCAGATGGGGCGGCCGGGCAGAGGCGCTCCTCACTTCCTAGACAGGGCAGCCGGGCAGAGGCGCTCCTCACTTCCCAGATGGGGCGGCTGGGCAGAGACTCTCCTCACTTCTTCCCAGATGGGGTGGCCAGGCAGAGGCACTTCTCACTTCCCAGATAGGGCGGCGGGCAGAGATGCTCCTCAACTCCCAGACGGGGCGGCCGGGCAGAGATGCTCCTCACTTCTTCCCAGACAGGGTGGCTGGGCAGAAGCACCCCTCACTTCCACCCAGACGGGGCGGCCAGGCAGAGGCGCCCCTCACTTCTTCCCAGACGGGGCAGCCAGGCAGAGGTGCCCCTCACTTCTTCCCAGATGGGGCGGCTGGGCAGAGACGTTCCTCACTTCTTCCCAGACAGGGTGGGGAGGCAGAGGCGCTCCCCACATCCCAGACGGGGCGGCGGGGCAGAGGCGTTCCTCACATCCCAGTTGGGACAGCCGGGTAGAGGCGCTCCTTACTTCCCAGACGGGGCAGTGGCCGGGCAGAGGCGCTCCCCACATCCCAGACGATGGGTGGCCGTGCATAGGTGCTCCTCACTTCCCAGACGATGAGCGGCCGGGCAGAGGCACTCCTCACTTCCCAGACGGGGCGGCTGGGCAGAGACGCTCCTCACCTCTTCCCAGACAGGGCGGCCGGGCAGAGGCGCTCCTCACCTCCCAGACGGGGCGGCCGGGCAGAGGTGCACCTCACTTCCCAGACGGGGCGGCCGGGCAGAGGCGCTCCTCACTTCCCAGACGGGGTGGCCGGGCAGAGACGCTCCTCACTTCTTCCCAGATGGGGTGGCTGGGCAGAGGCGCTCCTCACTTCCCAGACGGGGCGGCCGGGCAGAGGCGCTCCTCACTTCCCAGACGGGGCGGCCGGGCAGAGGCGCTCCCCACCTC
>NW_026652285.1:85141935-85205835 GCF_009828535.3 Hylobates moloch
TTGGAATTCTCAGGCTCAAATTGATCACAAATTAGCTAATCAAATTAATGATCTCCGCCAAAGTGTAACATGGCTGGGAGATAGAGTTATGAATTTGGAACACCGTATGCAATTACAGTGTGATTGGAATACTTCTGATTACTGCATAACGCCTTATGCTTATAATCAAGATCAACATAGCTGGGAAAAGGTCTCAAGACATTTAAAAGCCTGGGATGATAACTTAACCTTGGATATTTCACAACTTAAAGAGCAAATTTTTGAGGCTTCACAAGCCCATTTATCCACTGTTCCTGGCTCAGACATATTTGAAGGCATAACTAAACACTTATTTGATTTTAATCCCTTCAAATGGTTCAAACCCTTCAGAGGATCATTGTTGTTATTGGCATTATTAATATTGGTATGCTTATGTAGTCTCCTTTTAGTCTGCAGATGCCTCCAAGGAGTCCGAAACCAAGTCCGAAGTCAATGACAAGCAATGATGGCAATGGCGATCCTAGTTAATAAAAAGGGGGGAGATGTGGGCGGCAAGCCACCCAGGCACTGAGGCAAGAGACCAAGGACACGAGCTCTTCCAGTATAATAAAATATAAAACAAGAATAGTCATACCAGATATAGATCTTAGATATGATTATATATGAATATCATTAATCATTAGTTGGTAGTAATTACTCTTTATTCCAATATTATAATAATCCCTGCTCTATAATCATAACCTAGGAAAAACCAGGCCATACAGAGATAGGAGCTGAGGCGACATAGTGAGAAGTGACCAGAAGACAAGAGTGGGAGCCTTCTGTTATGCCTGGACAGGGCCACCAGAGGGCTCCTTGGTCCAGCGGTGATGCCAGCATCTGGGAAGATGCCCGTTGCCAGGCGGACCGTGGTCTAGTGGTAGCAAAAAGGTGCCAAGCAACAACACCCGCTACTTAGCAGACCGGGAAAAGGAGTCACCTTTTCCCCTGGGGAGTTTAGAGAAGACTCTGCTCCTCCACCTCTTGTGGAGGGCCTGACACCAGTCAGGTTTTCCCGCAGTTATCCGGAGGCCTAACCGTCTCCCTGTGATGCTGTGCTTCAATGGTCACGCTCTTAGTCCACCTTCATGTTCTATCCTGTACACCTGGCTCTGCTTTCTAGATAGCAGTAGTAAATTAGTGAAAGTACTAAGTCTCTGATATGTAGAAATAATGGCATAAGCTGTCTTTCGCTTTGTCTTCTCTCTCTCTCTCTGCCTCGGACGCCAGGCAGGGAAGGGCCCCCTGTCCAGTGGACACGTGACCTTACCTATAATTGGAGAAGACTCACATTCTTTACCCTGCCCCTTTTGCTTTGTATACAATAAATAACAGTGAAGCCAGACATTCGGGGCCACTACCGGTCTCCGCGCATTGGTGGTAGTGGTCCCCCGGGCCCAGCTGCCTTTTCTTTTATCTCTTTGTCTTGTGTATTTCTACACTGTCTCGTCGCCGCACACAGGGAGAGACCCATCGACCCTGTGGGGCTGGTCCCTACAAATATTACTTGAATGAGTGCATGAATAGACTTCTCTTGATTCCCAATTCTGTAGTCTTTGTATCTGAGATAGGAATTCAGCAGGACTAGTTTACAAGACAATGAGTCATATGACACCACTGGTAAGACAGGAGAAAGTAAACAACAGGTAACAAGATCCTGCCAATAAGAAGCACACAGTAAAGAAACCAGCCTATTTCTCTAAAAGTTCAAGCATGAAAAATTAAAAAAAAAAAAAAAAAAAAAAAGAAACCAGCCTAAACCAGCTAGAACCAAGATGGCAACAAAACCGACCTTCCCTGCTCATTATACACTAATTATAACATATTAGCATGCTAAAAAACATGCCCACCAGAGCCATGACAGTTTACAATTGCCATGGCAATACCCAAAGTTACCCTGTATGGTTTGGACAGGGAAACCCCCAGTTCCGGAAGCACCCCCTCTTCCCAGAAAACTCATGAGTAATCGACCCCTTGTTTAGCATATAATCATGAAATAGTCATAAAATAGCCAGCTGACAACCCCTGCTCCCCATGCTACTATACATATGGGATGGCCCTGCTCTGCCTATGGAGTAGCCACCCTTTTATTTTACTTTTTAATAAACTTGCTTTCATTTTACTCTGTCAGCTTGCCCTGGAATTCTTTCCTGCACAAAGCCGAGACCCCATTTGGCCTCCCGGGCTAAGCCTCAGTTTTGGAGTTCACCTTGTGATATATCTGTAACACGCTTCTAGTTAAACCTGCTATCTTAAAGAAGTAGGATTCAAGTCATTAGTGTTTTTCCTGTCTCAACAGCCCATGAATCTGTCCAAATTACCTTATTGCCATATAAACTTCAGAATTTGATAGGATTTGGGATCCCGAAATATCATCTAATCTGTCTCTCTTTTTCTACACAGACCTACCTACAGCTAAGCCATTATTAACTATATTTTTCAAATCAAAATTTATTGAATACCTTCTAACTGCAAAGTAAGGTTAATGCTTCTTATGGCTAGATTTTATCTTTCTGAGCAAAGACTGTGGTCATTTAAAAAAAAAAAAAACTTGGCTGGGCATGGTGGCTCACGCCTGTAATCCCAGCATTTTGGGAGGCTGAGGCAGGCAGATCATAAGGTTAGGAGTTCAAGACTAGCCTGTACAATATGGTGAAACCCTGTCTCTACTAAAAATACAAAAATTAGCCAGGCGTGGTGGTGCATGTCTGTAGTCCTAGCTACTCAGGAGGCTGAGGCAGGAGAATTGCTTGAAACTGGGAGGCGGAGGTTGTAGTGAGCCGAGATCGTGCCACTGCACTCCAGCCTGGGTGACAGAGCAAGACTCCATCTCAAAAGAAAAAAATCTCCATGTACTTAATAGGGTACCCCTGATGGGGTAGATGTTTTAATGAACACTTGATGATTAATGTTCTGCAAGCTATTTATTCTTTCATCAGTTTAGTTTCAGCAGCCTGCCTGTCAGAATTCTAAACTACACTTCTGCTAGTATTGCTGAATCTGTGAGGTTTCTGGGTCACAGTAGCCAGATAGAACTCATGACTAACTCCCCAAAATATGACTGTAGACCCTGTCTTACCTACTTCTTAGTATACTGGTGACCTGACAGCTGTTATTAAAAAACCCTGTGGTTACTATGTTCTCAACTCATAATGATCCCTGTAATCAGCCAGGCAAAATTAGCTGTGAGTATCCTAATCTTTGCCATATCCCTCAGGCCATCCAACTGTGAGTTCCTCGCTCTTTCAAGGCTGACTCTGATGTTGTTAGAACAGTAAAGACAGAAAATAAAAACGAGTGCCAGATGCTAGAGCTTCTTGCTCTCTAAACCTCACAAATGATGTCATAATGTCAGTGCATTTGAGTTAGAAAGAGGTTCAGGAAATATTAAGGCAAATTTCTTTAGTTTGCCTAGGACACATCTCAAGTCAACAGTAATGAACTGACTTGCCTAAGATCACCCAATTAGCCACTGGCAGAGCTAGGACTATAGTCTCTCCCCTGTTCTCAAGTTCAGCATTATTTCTCTCCATTTAAAAATGGTCCAAACACTATTTCTGAAAAGAAAAAGAATGAAAAGGAGAAAAATTTCAAATTATTAGTCAAATTCATAGAGGGAAAAATTTTTCTGCATCACTGGGTCAGAATTTTGTACAAAGATTTTCTTGAAAGGGCAATGAGCCGCGGGCTGGGCGTGGTGGCTCACACCTGTAATCCTGCACTTTGGGAGGCCGAGACGGGCGGATCACAAGGTCAGGAGATGGAGACCATCCTGGCTAACACGTGAAACCCCTTCTCTACTAAAAATACAAAAAATTAGCCGGGCACAGTGGCGGGCGCCTGTAGTCCCAGCTACTTGGGAGGCTGAGGCAGGACAATGGCGTGAACCCGGGAGGCGGAGCTTGCAGTGAACCGAGATCATGCCACTGCACTCCAGCCTGGACGACAGAGCGAGACTCCGTCTCAAAAAAAAAAAGAAAGGGCAATGAGCCATTCAACTCACCCTGAGTCTTTCTAAAGACATAAATTCTTCATAAATTAAAATTTTATGATTATCATAAGAATGTATTAGTTTTTAATCAGGTAGTTAAGTGTAAACATTTTAAGTGGAAAGCCTCATGGTTACACATGCAAATTACTGCCTATAAAGCATATTTTCTTTAATTTACTAATGACACAAGAAAATGTACAAAACTGAAGTGAAATCAAAACACATGTGAATGGTCTAAACTCAAATAGAAAATACAGATACCAGGGCTTTGAGAATTGGCCAAGATGTCCTTTCTTAACATTCTAAAGGCCGGGCGCGGTGGCTCACGCTTGTAATCCCAGCACTTTGGGAGGCCAAGGCGGGCGGATCACAAGGTCAGAAGATCGAGACCACGGTGAAACCCCGTCTCTAATAAAATACAAAAAAAATTAGCCGGGCGTGGTGGCGGCGCCTGTAGTCCCAGCTACTCGGAGAGGCTGAGGCAGGAGAATGGCGTGAACCTGGGAGGAGGAGCTTGCAGTGAGCCGAGATTGCGCCACTGCACTCCAGCCTGGGTGACAGAGCGAGACTCCGTCTCAAAAAAAAAAAAAACAACTAAGTAATGAAACTGAAAATGAGATAAGGGTTTGGGAGGGAATGGTGCATAGAGTAACAGGAAGAAATATTTATGAAAAGGAAGAAAATCTATGGATTTATGAATAGTTTTGATCCAATGGAATTACACTTGAACTCTTTTAACAGAAGTTCCTTTCAACTCAAGAATGATAGAAGCATTATGTATTTGTGGATTTCTCTCACAGCAAATTAAGTGTTGATGGATATTAGATCATTTATGATTTAAAAATCCAGCATTTTATTTGAATTTTTCTTTTTTTATGAAAAATTATGTCTACATAGCTAAATAAGCAAAATATATATAAATGACAAAACTATCAGGAATTTTGCCCAATGATTGTCCCAGGCACTGTCCCGGGTAAGTGACAGAAAGTGGGATCTAGTGTACTGGTAGAGGAGTTGGCCATAAATTAGAGTCCAGGCCATTTCTGGGGGAAGACAGGTTCCCTCCTGTTACTATGGAGTACAATGGGAATACTTCCTGGAAGGTCAGGGGATGTGGTGGTGAGAGCATTTGGAAGTTCTTTTCTAGTTCTCTTAGTGAAATAGGAAGCATGAGAGTGGAGATGGGGAGAGGAATTGGAAGTTTGGGGTGGATGAAGTGTTGATTGGCTTAAAAAGTCAGACAATGAAGGAAACAGAAAAATCCATCTTTCACCTGGATGATTGCCTTAGCTTCCTAGCCAGTATCCATGTCTGACCTTGGTACCCTATACTCTATTCTCAACAGAGCATCCAAAATGGTTCCTTTAAACTAAGTCAAGTTACGTCACTTCTCTATTCAAAATCCTCCTATGAAAATTGGTAAATTATAAGTAAATCTCAATAGAGCTGAATAAACGATAACACTAAACACCATCACCTCCTACATTTTCTCTTCTCATTCAGCATAAAAGCCAAACTGGCTGTGGCCTATACTAGCCTGTGTGCTGTGTGGTCTGCAACCCCTTACCTCTCACATCTCAACTCCTACTGTGCTGCTATCACTCACCCCTCTCTGGCCACATGGCCTTCCTGATGCTCCCACAAAGTTTAAGCACATCTGCACCTTGAGGCTTTGCAATTGCTGTTGCTTCTGCTGAGGAACTTAATCCCCCTCCTCTCCCTAAATATCTGCAGGGCTCATATTCTTTTTTTTTTTTGGAGATGGAGTCTTGCTCTGTAGCCCAGGCTGGAATGCAGTGGTGTGATCTCAGCTCAACGCAACCTCCGCCTCCCAGGTTCAAGAGATTCTCCTGCCTCAGCCTCCCGAGTAGCTGGGACTACAGGCATGTGCCACCACGCCCAGCTAATTTTTGTATTTTTAGTAGAGACAGGGTTTCACCATGTTGGCAAGAACGGTCTCAATCTCTTGACCTCATGATCTGCCCACCTCAGTCTCCCAAAGTGCTGGGATTACAGGCGTGAGCCATCGTGCCCGGCCCATATTCTCAGTTTCTATAAGTCTCTGTTCAATGGCATCTACCAGTGAAGCCTTCTCTCACTCCCCTATATTAAATAACAGCTGTCCTATGCCTTCCCTAGCCCCGTTACTCTGGTATAGTTTCCTCTATTTATCACTACAAATGACGTTCAGTAGCTTACGTGAATTAGTGCATTTTTGAATTAATATTTTCAACTTATACATTTACTGGAATGTAACCCCATACTAAGCTGAGGAACATCTGTGTTTACATTATTGTCTGTGTGCCCATCCAAGACTGTCAGCTCCACATAGGCAGGGACTTTGTGTTATTCACTGTTATATCCCAATGCTTAGAACATTAGCTGGCAAAAACTAGGCACTCAATGAATATTTATTCAGTGAGTGAAAGAAAGAAAATCTTCCCTCCCTCTGGACAGAGGTGATATTTCAGGAAATAAAAAATACAGCAGAGCTGCATTACAGATACACATGTATATCTTATTTGTACAAATCTGCCCAACAGGCTCAAGAAAGTATGTCATCTAAAGGTAAGAGTGAGATGGGAGAATCTCCTGTTTCCTCAGTCTCAGTTCTCACAGCCCTCTTGTAAGTGAGCATCTTGCTATGCCGAGTTATTTTAATGTTTAAAGAACATAGTTGGGGTACATTTATACATGTATATTATTGCATGGTTGTATACACATTACATGTACATACACATTATGAACTATCATTCATAACAATGTATTGTATTCTTGAAAATTGCTATGAGAGCAGTTTAAGTGCTCTCACCACAAAAAAAAAATGAAAAGTACGTGAGGTGATGCATGTTCATTAGCTTGATTTAGCCATTCTACTATGTATACATATTTCAAAACATGTTACACATGATAAATATATACAATTTTTATTTGTCAGTTATAAAGAAAAATTAGGCTGCACACGGTGGCTCACACCTGTAATCCCAGCACTTTGGGAGGCTGAGGCAGGCAGATCATGAGGTCAGGAGTTTGAGACCAGGTTGCCCAACATGGTGAAACCCCATCTCAACTAAAAATACAAAAATTAGCCAGGCGTGGTGGTGCACGCCTGTAATCCCAGCTACTTAGGAGGCTGAGGCAGGAGAATCGCTTGAACCCAGGAGGCAGAGGTTGCAGTGAGCCAAGATCGTGCACTGCACTCCAGCCTGGGCAACTGGGCAAGACCCTGTCTCAAAAAAAAAAAAAAAAAAAAAAAATTGGAAGCAAATAATGAGCAATTCTTAAAAGAGATTATCAAGGAACATTTAATTGCATATGATTTTTCCACACTGCAAGGTGGAACTTTAGAAATTAAACCCAGCTTAAGGTACAAATGCCCTGAAAAGTTTTGCTTACCAAAGACAGGTAGTCAGGGGCCAGTGGTCAGGTCCTTCTTCTTGATACCATCTTATATAAGTCAGTAGAGACCTGAGAAAGCAGAGCTGAAAAAGGAAAGGGGCCCTGAGAACTCAGGGTTGCCTTTATGGGAAGGCTGTCTGACCACCTGGATATAACCCACACCCTCTGTAAAAGTCAGAATGAGTCTGGGAACAGGTTCTTTCTGTCAGGCCTCTGAGCCCAAGCCAAGCCATTGCATCCCCTGTATACATCCAGATGGCCTGAAGTAACTGAAGATCCACAAAAGAAGTAAAAATAGCCTTAACGGATGACATTCCACCACAAAAGAAATGAAAATGGCCTGTTCCTGCCTTAACTAAATGACATTGTCTTGTGAAATTCCTTCTCCTGGCTCATCCTGGCTCAAAAGCTCCCCTACTGAGCACTTTGTGACCCCCCCTCTGCCCGCCAGAGAACAATCCCCCTTTGACTGTAATTTTCCTTTACCTACCCAAATCCTATAAAATGACCCCACCAGGCAAGTACCCCTCAAGCCCTTCTCCTTCACCCTTAGCGGTAAGTCCTGCTTTTCTAGGGGGCAAGAACCCCCAATCGCTTATTTCTGCACCCCAACCTCTTATCTCTGCGCCCCGATCCCTTATTTCCACACCCCAATCTCTTATATCTCTCTGCCCCAATCTCTTATTTCCGTGCCCCAACCCCTTCTCTGCTTTTCTGGAGGGCAAGAACCCCCCACCCCTTCTCCGTGTCTCTACTCTTTTCTCTAGGCTTGCCTCCTTCACTATGGGCAAGCTTCCACCTTCCATTCCTCCTTCTTCTCCCTTAGCCTGTGTTCTTAAGAACTTAAAACCTCTTCAACTCTCACCTGACCTAAAATCTAAGCATCTTATTTTCTTCTGCAATGTGGCTTGACCCCAATACAAACTTGACAGTAGTTCCAAATAGCCGGAAAATGGCACTTTCAATTTTTCCATCCTATAAGATCTAAATAATTCTTGTCATAAAATGGGCAAATGGTCTGAGATGCCTGACGTCCAGGCATTCTTTTACACATCAGTCCCTTCCTAGTCTCTGTGCCCAGTGCGACTTATCCCAAATCTTCCTTCTTTCCCTCCCACCTGTCCCCTCAGTCCCAACCCCAAGCGTCGCTGAGTCTTTCTAATCTTCCTTTTCTACAGACCCATCTGACCTCTCCCCTCCTCGCCAGGCTGAGCTAGGTCCCAATTCTTCCTCAGCCTCCGCTCCTCCACCCTATAATCCTTTTATCACCTCCCCTCCTCACACGTGGTCCAGCTTACAGTTTCGTTCCGTGACTAGCCCTCCCCCACCTGCTCAGCAATTTATTCTTAAAAAGGTGGCTGGAGCTAAAGGCATAGTCAAGGTTAATGCTCCTTTTTCTTTATCCCAAGTCAGATAGTGTTTAGGCTCTTTTTCATCAAATATAAAAATCCAGCCCAGTTCATGGCTCATTTGGCAGCAACGCTGAGATGCTTTACAGCCCTAGACCCTAAAAGGTCAAAAGGCCGTCTTATTCTCAATATACATTTTATTACCCAATCTGCTCCCGACATTAAATAAAACTCCAAAAATTAGAATCTGGCCCTCAAACCCCACAACAGGACTTAATTAACCTCACCTTCAAAGTGTACAATAATAGAAAAAAGTTGCAATTCCTTGCCTCCACTGTGAGACAAACCCCAGCCACATCTCCAGCACACAAGAATTTCCAAACGCCTGAACTGCAGCAGCCAGGCGTTCCTCCAGAACCTCCTACCCCAGGAGCTTGCTCCGGAAATCTGGCCACTGGGCCAAGGAATGCCTGCATCCCAGGATTCCTCCTAAGCCGTGTCCCATCTGTGCGGGACCCCACTGGAAATCGGACTGTTCAACTCACCTGGAAGCCACTCCCAGAGCCCCTGGAACTCTGGCCCAAGGCTCTCTGACTGACTCCTTCCCAGCTCTTCTCGGCTTAGTGGCTGAAGACTGACACTGCCCGATGGCCTCGGAAGCCCCCTAGACCATCACGGATGCCGAGCTTCAGGTAACTCACAGTGGAGGGTAAGTCTGTCCCCTTCTTAATCAATACGGAGGCTACCCACTCCACATTACCTTCTTTTCAAAGGCCTGTTTCCCTTGCCTCCATAACTGTTGTGGGTATTGACGGCCAGGCTTCTAAACCTCTTAAAACTCTCCAACTCTGGTGCCAACTTAGACAATACTCTTTTAAGTACTCCTTTTTAGTTATCCCCACCTGCCCAGTTCCCTTATTAGGCCGAGACACTTTAATTATCTGCTTCCCTGACTATTCCTGGATTACAGCTACATCTCATTGCTGTCCTTCTTCCCAATCCAAAGCCTCCTTTGCATCCTCCTTTTGTATTCCCCCACCTTAACCCACAAGTATAAAATACCTCTACTCCCTCCTTGGAGACCGATCATGCACCCCTTACCATCTCATTAAAACCTAATCACCCTTACCCCGTTCAAGGCCAATATCCCATCCCACAGCATGCTTTGAAAGGATTAAAGCCTGTTATCACTCTCCTGCTGCAGCATAGGCTTCTAAAACCTATAAACTCCCCTTACAATTTCCCCATTTCACCTGTCCTAAAACCAGACAAGGCTTACAGGTTAGTTCAAGATCTGCACCTTATCAACCAAATTGTTTTGCCTATTCACCCCATGGTGCCAAACCCATATACTCTCCTATCCTCAATACCTCCCTCCACAATCCATTATTCTGTTCTAGATCTCAAACATGCTTTCCTTACTATTCCTTTGCACCCTTCATCCCAGCCTCTCTTCGCTTTCACTTGGACTGACCCTAACACCCATCAGGCTCAGCAAATTACCTGGGCTGTACTGCTGCAAGTATTCACAGACAGCCCCCATTACTTCAGTCAAGCCCAAATTTCTTCCTCATCTGTTACCTATCTCAGCATAATTCTTATAAAAACACCTGTGCTCTCCCTGCTGATCGTGTCTGATTAATCTCCCAAACCTCAATCCCTTACAAAACAACAACTCCTTTCCTTCCTAGGCATGGTTAGTGCGGTCAGAATAATTACACAAGAGCCAGGACCGCACCCAGTAGCCTTTCTGTCCAAACAACTTGACCTTACTGTTTTAGCCTAGCCCTCATGTCTGCGTGCAGTGGCTGCCACTGCTTTAATACTTTTAGAGGCCCTCAAAATCACAAACTATGCTCAACTTACTCTCTATATTTCTCATAACTTCCAAAATCTATTTTCCTCCTCATACCTGACGCATATACTTTCTGCTCCCCAGCTCCTTCAGCTGTACTCTTTGTTAAGTCTCACAATTACCATTGTTCCTGGCCCGGACTTCAATCCAGCCTCCCACGTTATTCCTGATACCACACCTGACCCTCATGATTGTATCTCTCTGATCCACCTGACATTCACCCCATTTCCCCATAATTCCTTCTTTCCTGTTCCTCACCCTGATCATGCTTGATTTATTGATAGCAGTTCCACCAGGCCTAATTGCCACACACCAGCAAAGGCAGGCTATGCTATAGTACAAGCCACTAGCCCGCCTCTTAGAACCTCTCATTTCCTTTCCATCGTGGAAATCTATCCTCAAGGAAATAACTTCTCAGTGTTCCATCTGCTATTCTACTACTCCTCAGGGATTATTCAGGCCCCCTCCCTTCCCTACACATCAAGCTTGAAGATTTGCCACCACCCAGGACTGGCAAATCAGCTTTACTCAACATGCCCCGAGTCAGATAACTAAAATACCTCTTAGTCTAAGTAGACACTGTCACTAGATAAGTAGAGGCCTTTCCTGCAGGGTCTGAGAAGGCCACCGCAGTCATTTCTTCCCTTCTGTCAGACATAATTCCTCAGTTCAGCCTTCCCACCTCTATACAGTCTGATAACAGACCAGCCTTTATTAGTCAAATCAGCCAAGCATTTTTCCAGGCTCTTAGTATTCAGTGAAATCTTTATATCCCTTACGGTCCTCCATCTTCAGGAAAAGTAGAATGGACTAAAGGTCTTTTAAAAACACACCTCACCAAGCTCAGCCACCAACTCAAAAAGGACTGGACAATACTTTTACCACCTTCCCTTCTCAGAAGTCAGACCTGTCCTCAGAATGCTACAAGGTACAGCCCATTTGAGCTCCTGTATAGACGCTCCTTTTTATTAGGCTCCAGTCTCATTCCAGACACCAGACCAACTCAGACTCTGCCCCAAAAAACTTGTCATCCCTACCATCTTCTGTCTAGTCATACTCCTATTCACCATTCTCAACTACTCATACATGCCCTGCTCTTGTTTACACTGCCAGTTTACAGTTTCTCCAAGCCATCACAGCTGATATCTCCTGGTGCTATCCCCAAACCGCCACTCTAAACTCTTGAAGTAAATAATCTTTGTTGGCAGGACTATGCTGAATCTCCTTAGGCACTCTCTAATCAGATGTCCTGGGTCCTCCCAATTCTTAGACCTTTTATGCCTGTTTTTCTCCTTCTCTTATTCCATTTAGTTTTTCAATTCATACAAAACCATATCCAGGCCATCACCAATAATTCTACACGACAAATATTTCTTCTAACAACCCCACAATATCACCCCTTACCACAAAATCTTCCTTCAGCTTAATCTCTCCCACTCTAGGTTCACACGACGCCCCTAATCCCGCTCGAAGCAGCCCTGAGAAACATCGCCGCCCATTCTCTCTCCATACCACCCCCCAAAAATTTTTGCCGCCCCAACACTTCAACACTATTTTTATTTTTCTTATTAATATAAGAAGGCAGGAATGTCAGGCCTCTGAGCCCAAGCCAAGCCATTGCATCCCCTGTGACTTGCACGTATACATTCAGATGGCCTGAAGTAACTGAAGATCCACAAAAGAAGTAAAAATAGCCTTAACCTATGACATTCCACCACAAAAGAAATGAAAATGGCCTGTTCCTGCCTTAACTGATGACATCGTCTTGTGAAATTCCTTCTCCTGGCTCATCCTGGCTCAAACGTTCCCCTACTGAGCACCTTGTGACCCCCACTCTGCCCGCCAGAGAACAACCCCCCTTTGACTGTAATTTTCCTTTACCTACCCAAATCCTATAAAACGGCCCCACCCCATCTCCCTTCGCTGACTCTCTTTTCGGACTCAGCCCACCTGCACCCAGATGAAATAAACAGCCATGTTGCTCACACAAAGCCTGTTTGGTGGTCTCTTCACACGAACGAGCATGAAACTTTCCCTGCAGAGTACAAAGTGAAAGGCCACTTACATTCCTGTCTCTGGTCACTGGTCCAATCTCACAAACCAGAAACTGGGCTAACTTTATCCTCCCATGATGGGTGGCACTGAGTACACCAGCCCCTTTGTTTGTTAACAATAATACTTGTAAAGCATATACAATTTTTTGAAGTGCATTCACAAATTCCATCTCAAAGAACAAACAATTGCTCTTCATCGCCCACAGAGTGTAGGGAATCAATTCCACAGTTCTTAGAGACTTCAGAAATTTACCAGTAAAATGAAACAAACTATCTCTAGAGAGGAGGTGAGTTTCTGAGGAAAGAGCAAGAACCGGATGTCGGGAAACCTAAATTCTAGTTGGCACTAAATACCTATATCACGGTTTTCTTGCAATTCCCAGGTCTACCACCAAGGTCTGGGGTGGTTGCCCCTCCCCAGATAAACTGCCCCCCATCACAGTCAAAGCAAGGCCCAAAAGCTCTGAGCTCTGTTCTCATGACCCTCCAACCCAGAAGAGAACCCAAGCCCCTGACTGTTAAGGCTGGAATGAGCAGACAGGACTTTGCCTCCTCCTCACCCCGAAGCGGGATGCTGGCCCAGGTCACCACCAACCACCCCTCCACTGCAACGTGAACCAAATACCCAACCTGACCTAATCGCCTTTCCTCCGCCCCCGGCCCGGCCAATGCATTCTCAGGCCTCTCCTGACCCGCCCAAATGGTTGTGTTTGAAGCGGACCTCGCTCCTCACCTCCCACACGAGTGCAAAGGTCGGGAAAGAAAAAGCTCACCTGCTGCATGTAAAAATAAAGAGCACGGTCGGGCGATGTGGTTCCCCAGCCAGGAAGTACGCCTGCGCACGCGGCCGACAGGAACTACATTTCCCAGCATCTTCTGCAAAGGGCGCCCGGGAGCTACGTCTTCCACCAGTGTCTTTCTAATGCTTCGCGGGTTGCGAACGTGCATCTTTTCCATCGTTGTTTAAATGAAAAGAACAAAAAAACAAGATTTTTTCGTTTGCATTAAACAACTGTAAATCCAAAGAGATGCAAAGTTTGCGTTAACAACACCCCTGAAACAAAAGTAATACCTATTCACTATATTAATAGATGATTTATAAATAATCTTTTATTCAACAGATACAAAACCAAACTACCCAGATGGATTCATTGCGGAAATATTTATTAAAGCAGTGATTAATATTTTTTAGCATTCTAAAAGTAAATCTCTGATTTATAGATAGCTTCTTTGTTATGAGTGTGTGTTGAGGGGGCGGGGATGGGGCAGGGGGTGGGGCAGGGGGTGGGGTGGGGGGTGGGGGCAGAGACAGAGGGCAGAGAAAGAGAGAGAGAGCAAGCAAGCCCCAGAGAGATTCCATCGAAGAATGAGGTCATACTTTTGGGGTAAATTTTCTTCTAGCTTTTTTACTTTCTATTAGGAACTTAGGTTATGATCACTTCAGTGCTACCAAAAATAGTGTACTGATGAACATCCTTGTAGAGTAATCTGTTCCCTCGTCCACATCTGTTCTTGACAAAAACGTCCAAGAAACGAATATAATGAAGAGGGAATATGCATATCTAACTTTTTTCCTAAACAAACGCATCTAGATTGTAGATAACAGAGAACAGAGATAAGGAAAAAGAACAAAATTAAAGTCAGATAAAAGTTCACTCCAAGATACTCCCTATTATATATTTAAATATGTAATTTCTATGCATATATATACAAATTCTGTACATATTCTCAAGTATAAAACTATACATACTTTTAAAAATTGCTTTATTGGGCTATGATTGATATAACCGTACACAGTTAATATACACAACTTGATGTGTTTGGAGATAAGTATATACCTGTGAAATCATCAAGCCATCATGCCATCCATCCCATAAATTTATCTATCACTTCCAAAAGTTTCCACCCCTTTGATCTTCCCCGGCCTTTTGTGGTAAGAACACTTAATGTAAGATCTACCCTCTTTAATTATTTTTAAGTATGTTATTGTGAATCGTAGGCTCTTTATGGTACAGAAGACATCCAGATCTTATTTATTTTGTATAAATAAATACTGAAACTTTGTACTCTTTGACCAAAACCTGCCCATTTCTCCCTCACCCAGCCCCTCCACCATGTTACTTTCTGTTTCTATGTATTTCCCTATTTTTGATTCCACGTATAAGTGAGATTATGCAATATTTGTCTTTCTGCACCTAACTTATTTCACTTAGCATAATATCCTCCAGTTTCATTCACAATGTCGTAAATGACAGGATTTCTTTTTTTTTTTTTTTTTGAGACAGAGTCTCGCTGTCGCCCAGGCTGGAGTGCAGTGGCGCGATCTCGGCTCACTGCAGGCTCCGCCCCCCGGGGTTCACGCCATTTTCCTGCCTCAGCCTCCCGAGTAGCTGGGACTACAGGCGCCCGCCATCTCGCCCGGCTAATTTTTTGTATTTTTAGTAGAGACGGGGTTTCACTGTGTTAGCCAGGATGGTCTCGATCTCCTGACCTCGTGATCCGCCCCCCTCGGCCTCCCAAAGTGCTGGGATTACAGGCGTGAGCCACCGCGCCCGGCTCCTTCCTGCTTCTTAAGGATATTCTCAGGATTTCATTATTAATAAGGCTGAATAATATTCCATTATATGTATATACCACATTTTCTTTACTTGTCCACCAATAGATATTTAGGTTGTTTCCATATCTTGGCTATTGTGAATACTGATGCAATAAACATGGAAGTGCAGATATCTCTTTGAGATCCAGATTTCCAGTCCTCCGGATATATACCCAAAAGTGAGATTGCTGGATCACAGGGTAATTCTATATTTAGAGGTACATTTATATTGATTTCCACAGTGGCTGGACCAATTTACATTCCTACTAATAGTACACAGGGTTTGTTTTCTCTGCATCATCTATTACGTATTTATTTTTACAATAGCTATTTTAACAGAAGTATGGTGATATCTCATTGTGGTTTTGATTTGCATTTCCCTGATTACTAGTGATACTGAGCACTTGTTCATATACCTGTTGGCCATTTGTATGTCTTCTTTGGAAAAACGACTATGCAGATGCTTCACCCAATTTTAATTGGGTTGTTTTTTTGCCATTGATGTGTAGGAATTCCTTTGTCAGGTGGATATTAACCCTCTGGATATTAACCTCTTAGTAGATATATGGTCTGAAAATATTTTCTCCAATTCTGTTGGTTGCTTTTTTATCTTTTTTATTTTGTTGTTTCTTGCTGCGCAGGAGGGTTTTTTGTTGTTGTTGTTGTTGTTGTTTTTTACGGAGTCTCACTCTGTTGCCCAGGCTGGAGTGCAGTGGCATGATGATCTCGGCTCACTGCAACATCCGCCTCCGGTTTGAAGCGATTCTTCTGCCTCAGCCACCTGAGTAGCTGGGATTACAGGTGCATGCCACCACACCCGGCTAATTTTTGTATTTTTAGTAGAGATGAGGTTTCACCATGTTGGTCAAGCTGGTCTCGAACTCGTGACCTCGTGATCCACCCGCCTCAGCCTTCCAAAGTGCTGGGATTACAGGCATGAGCCACCGCACCCGGCCAATGCAGGAGGTTTTTAGTTTGCTGTAATCCCACTTGGTGTAATCCCAATTTAGTGTCATATCCAATAAATTAGTAGCCAGTACAATGTCTAGAATATTTTCCCCTATGTTTTCTTCTAAATGTTTTATTGCTTCAGGTTTTATGTTTAAGTCTTTAATCCATTTTGAGTTAATGTTTGCATGTAGTGTAACATAAGGGTCCAGTTTCATTCATGTGGCTATCCAATTTTTCCAACACTATTTATTGAAGAGACTATCTTTTCATCATTGTGGGTTTATTTCTGAGCTCTCTATTCTGTTCCATTACTCTAGATGTCTGTTTTTATGCTAGTCATATACTGTTTTGATTAATGTAGCTTTGTAATATATTTTGAAATTAGGGAGTGTGATACTTCCAGCTTTGTTAGTCTGGCTCAAATTTTCCTTGGTTATTTGAGTCTTTTGTGGTTCCAAGTGAATTTCAGGATTTTTTCTGTAAAAAAGAATGCTATTGGGATTTTGGTAGTGATTGCACTGTATCCATAGGGCACTACTGGAAGTATGAACATTGCTATGCTTTGAATCTTTGTCCTCTTCAAAACCCATGTTGAAATTTAATTGCCATTGTGACAGTATTGAGCGGTGGGACTTTAAAGAGGTGGTTAGGTCATGAGAGCTATGCCCTCATGAATGGACTAATGCCTTTATCTATCAAGAAAGTGCAGTTGCCTTCCTTTTGCTCTTCTCTCTCTCTCTTTGCCCTTTTGTCATGTGATGCCTTGCATCATGTAATGATATAGCAAAAAGGGCCTATCCAGATGCCGAAACTTGGATACTGGACTTTCCATTTTCCAGAACTGCAAGACAACAAATACCTGTTCATTATAAATGACCAAGTCTATGGTATTCTGTTATAGCAGCACAAAATAGACTAAGATGGATATTTTAACAATAGTAATTCTTCCAATCCACAAATACAGGATGTCTTTCCATTTATGTGTCTTTCAAAGTTTCTTTCACCAATGTTTTGTAGTTGTCCGTGTCTACGTCTTTTATTTCCTTGGTTAAGTTTATTCATAAGTATTTTATTCTTTTTGATGTTACTGTAAATGGAATTGTTTTCTTAATTTCCTTTTTGAATAGATTATTGTTAGTGTATAGAAACACAACTGATTTTTGTATGTTGATTTTGTATCCTGCAAGTTTTTTTGTATCCTGCAAATTCAGTAAAGAATTTCTTGTTAATTCTAAGAATTTTTTGTAGACTCCTTAGAGTTTTCTATATATGGGCATACCTTATTTATTGTGCTTCACTTTATTACACTTAGCAGATAATGCATTTTTACAAATTGAAGGTTCGTGGCAACCTGCACTGAGTAAGGCTATCAGTACCATTATTCCGACAGTATATGCTTGCTTGATGTCTCTGTGTCACATTTGGGTAATTCTCACCATATTTCAAAGTTCTTCATTATTATTATATCTGTTACAGTGATCTCTGGTCAGCAATTATGGATATTATTGTGATTGTTTTGGAGTGCCACAGACCATGCACATATAAGACAGACAACCTAATCAATGTTGTGTGTGTTCTGACTGCTTCATCTACTGGCCATTCTGCCATCTCTTTCTCTCTCCTTGGGCCTTTCTATTCCCTGAGATAAAATAATATTGAAATTAGGCCAATTAATAACTCTATAATGGCCTCCAAGTGTTCAAGTGAAAGGAAAAGTCACACATCTCTCACTTTAAATCAAAAGCTAAGCCAGGTGTGGTAGCTCATGCCTATAATCCCAGCACTTTGGGAGTCAGAGGCAGGAGGGTCACTTGAGTCCAGAAGTTTGAGACCAGCCTGAACAACATAGTAATATCCTGTCTACAAAAATTGTTAATGATTTTTTTTTTTTTGAGACGGAGTCTCGCTCTGTTGCCCCGGCTGGAGTGCAGTGGCACGATCTCGACTCACTGCAAGCTCCACCTCCCATGTTCACGTCATTCTCCTGCCTCAGCCTCCCAAGTAGCTGGGACTATGGGCGACCACCACCACGCCTGGCTAATTTTTTTTTTGTATTTTTAGTAGAGACGGGGTTTCACCATGTTAGCCAGGATGGTCTCGGTCTCCTGACCTCGTGATCTGCCCACCTCAGCCTCCTGAAGTGCTGGGATTACAGGCGTAAACCACCACGCCTGGCCAACAATTTTTTTAAAAGCTAGAAATGATTAAGCTTGGTGAGGAAGGTATACAAAAAGCCAAGAGGCCGGGCACGGTGGCTCACGCTTGTAATCCCAGCACTTTGGGAGGCCGAGGCGGGCGAATCACGAGGTCAGGAGATCGAGACCACGGTGAAACCCCGTCTCTACTAAAAATACAAAAAAAAATTAGCCGGGCGTGGTGGCGGGCGCCTGTAGTCCCAGCTACTCGGAGAGGCTGAGGCAGGAGAATGGCGTGAACCCGGGAGGCAGAGCTTGCAGTGAGCCGAGATTGCGCCACTGCACTCCAGCCTGGGCGACAGAGCGAGAGTCCGTCTCAAAAAAATAAATAAATAAATAAAAATAATAAAAAAAAATAAAAATAAAAATAAAAAGCCAAGAGCAGCCAAAAGCTAGGTCTCTTGTGCCAAGCCGTTAGTCAAGTTGTGAATGCAAGGGAAATGCTCTTGAAGGAAATTAAAGGCGCTCCTCCAGTGAACACACAAATGATAAGAAAACAAAAAAGCCTTATTGTTGATACACAGGAAGTTTTAGTGGTCTGCATAGAAGATTAAACCATTTACAACATCCCCTTATGCTAAAGTCTAATCCGGAGCTAGGCTCTATCTCTCTTCAAGTCTATGAAGCCTGAGAGAGGTGAGGAAGCTGCAGAAGAAAATTTGGAAGCTAGTAGAGATTAGTTCATGAGGTTTAAAGAAAGCAGTGTTCTCTATAACATAAATGTGCAAGATGAAGCAGCAAATGCTGATGTAGAAGCTACAGAAAGTTATCCAGGAGATCTAACTAAGATGATTGAAGGAGGTTGCTACACCAAACTATAGATTTTCAGTGTGGATGAAATAACCTTATACTGGAAGAAGATGCCGTCTAGGACTTTCTTAGCTAGAGAGAAGTCAATGCCTGGTTTTAAAGCTACAAAGGACAGGCTTACTCTCTTGTTACAGGTTAATGTAGCTGGTAACTTTAAATTGAAGCCGATGCTTATTTAGCATTCTAAAAATCCTAGGGCCCTTAAGAATTTTGCTAAATATACTCTGTGCTCTACAAATGAAGCAAGAAAGCCAGGATGACACTGGTTTATAGCATGGTTTACTGAATATATTAAGCCCATTGTTGAGAACTGTTGCTCAGAGAAAGATTCCTTTCAAAATATTACTGCTCAGTGACAATGAACCTAGTCACCAGAGTGCATGCCTGTAATCCCAGCTTCTCAGGAGGCTGAGGCAGGAACCCGGGAGGTGGAGGTTGCAGTGAGCCAAGATCACACCATTGCATTCCAGACTGGGCAACAAGAGCAAAACTCTGTCTAGAAAAGAAAAGAAAAGAAAAGAAAAGAAAAGAAAAGAAAAGAAAAAAAAGAAAAGAAAAGAAAAGAAAATTGTTCTATCATAAAGACACATGCATGCATATGTTCATTTCAGCACTATAATAGCAAAAGACATGGAATCAACCTAAGTGCCCATCAACAGTAGACTGGATAAAGAAAATGTGGTACATATATGCCATGAAATACTATGCAGCCATGAAAAAGAATGAGGTCATGTCCTTTGCAGGAATACTGATGGAGCTGGAGGCTATCATCCTTAGCACACTAATGCAGAAACAAAAAAAACAAATATTGCATGTTCTCACCTTTAAGTGGAAACTAAATAATCAGAATACATGAACACATAGAGGGAAACAACACATACTGGGGCCTACTGCAGAGTGGAGGGTGGGAGGAGGGAGAGGATCAAGAAAAATAACTTATGGATACTAGGCTTAATATCTGGGTGATGAAATGATCTGTACAACAAACCTTGATGACATGAGTTTACCTATATAACAAGCCTGCACATGTACCCCTGAACTTAAAATAAAAGTTAAAAAATTTCTCTCAGCAATGTTTTATAGTTTTCAGAGCTTATCTTCATTAATTTACTCCTAAGTATTTTATCATCTAACATGCTGTTGTAATTGGATTGTTAAATGTTATTTTTTAATATTTTATTTTTAATATGTAGAATACAATTACTTTTTTATTTTTTTGAGACAGAGTCTTGCTCTGTTGCTCAGCCTGGAGTGCAGTGGTGCAATCTTGGCTCACTGCAACCTCCCCTTCCTGGGCTCAGTGACTCTCCAGTCTTTTGTTTTGAGACAGAGTCTCGCTCTGTCACCAGGCTGGAGTGCAGTGGCACGATCTCGGCTCACTGCAACCTCCGCCTCCTGGGTTCAAGTGATTCTCCTGCCTCAGCCTCCCAAGTAGCTGAGACGACAGGCGTGCACCACCAAGCCCAGCTAATTTTTGTATTTTTGGTAGAGATGGCATTTCACCATGTTGGCCAGGATGGTCTCAATCTCTTGACCTCATGATCCACCCTCCTTGGCCTCCCAAAGTCCTGGGATTACAGGTGTGAGCCACCGTGCCCAGCGACTCTCCAGTCTTAACCCCCTGAGTAGCTGGCACTACAGGTGCAAGCCACCAATGTCTGGCTAATTTTTGTATTTTTTTGTAGACATGGGGTTTTGCCATGTTGCCCAGGCTAGTCTAGAACTCCTGAACTCAAAGCAATCTGCCTGCCTCAGCCTCCCAAAGTGCTGGAATTACAGGTGTGAGCCACCATGTCTGGCTTACAAGTGCTTTTTGTATATTGGCCTTTTACCCTGGGAACTTGATAAATTTATTTATTAGTTTTGGTTAATATTTGTAGATTCCTTAGGATTTTATATGTCTATGATCATATCGATGTGAATAAGTAAATGTTACTTCTTCCTTCTCAACTTGTCTGCTTTTCATTTATTTTTCTTCTCTTACTACACTGGCCAGGATTTATATTACAGTGTTGAATAAAAATGAGAACAGATAATTTTTTTCTGTTTTTGATCTTACATACAAAGCAGTAACCAGAAAACTGATAGGGTAGAAAAAAAACTTACTATCTCTTGTTCATTTGTTCAGTTTTCATCATGAATAGATGTTGAATTTTATAAAATGTTTGTATGCCTCTATAGACATAATTGTGTAAGTTTTCGCATTACTTTATTATGCTGAATTACATTATTTTCACAATTAAATTAAAAACTTGCATTTCTGAAATGCCATTCCAATTAATCAGAACAAATTTCTACATTTTATGTATTAATGGATTCAATATACTAATTAATGTACTAAATTCTGAAGAATTTATAAATCTATAGTCATCCGGGATATTGGTTTGGAGGTTTTCCTATTTATGATGTCTTTGGTGTTGCTTTCAGGATAATACTGATCCACTAAAATGAGACGAAAAGTATTTAATTCTCTTCTACTTTCTCAAAGAGTTTTTATAGGATTGGTATTATTTCTTCCTTAAGTATTTGACAGAATACTCTAGTGAAGCCATCTAGACCTGGAGTTTTCTTTTGGGGAAGATTTAAAATTACTGCTTCGATTTATTTAATTGTTATTGGGCCACTTAGGCATTCTATTTCTTCTATACCCTGTTTTGGTAAAATATTTTTAAAGAAAATCTTCCATTTCATCTAAGCGGTCAAATTTCATAGTCTATATTGTTTGCTTTGTTTTACATGCCTTCAAAAAATGCAAACATGATTCTTAATTTAAGACTTCTATGAAAACAGGTCACTGGACCAATTCGGCCAGTTGTCTGACCCCTGTTCTACTTCACTCATTTGTGCTCTTATATTTATTACTGATATCCTCCTACTTAATTTTGGTTAAATTTGTTTGCATTTTTCTTTCTTCATATGGTGGAAGCTTACATCATTGATTTTAGACATTTATTCTCTTCTAACAAAACATATAAAGCTATAATTGTTTTTCTAAGCTGTGCACCAGGGCATCACAATTTTTTTGTTTTTTTTATTTCATTTCAGTATTATCCAAACATTTTCTGATTGTCTTGTGATCTTTTGACTCATGAGTGATGCAAAATTGTGATTTTAATTTCCACATATTTGAGGGCACTTCAGTTGTCTTTGGGTTACTGGTTTTCAGCTTAATGCTGTTTGTTCACAGAATAGATTCTGAATCTTTTCAATATTTTAAAATGTATTATGACTTTTAAAAAGTCATTCAGAAAATGGTCTTACTTGTTGAATGTCTCATGTGTACTTGAAATAAGGTATAGTATGCAGATGTTGAGTGGAATATTCTATAAATGTCAATTAAATGCATTTGATTTACCTATCTGGTAAATCACCTTCCTGCTGACTTTTCGTCTACTTGTTCTATCACTATTGGGAAAGAAGTGCTGAGCTCTATAACTGTAAGTCTGTCTGACTCTAATTTATATTCTGTCATTTTTTTCTCTTTATTTTGAACCTCTTTAATTAGGTGTAATCACCCTTAGTTAGGATTGCTAGCTATGTTTTTATGCATTAACCATTGTCTGTTTTTGTCCCTGGTAATATAGTTTTTTTAAAAAAATAATTACCTTTATTATTGCTTTCTCTCT
Source organism: Hylobates moloch (assembly GCF_009828535.3). Lineage (NCBI taxonomy): Eukaryota > Metazoa > Chordata > Mammalia > Primates > Hylobatidae > Hylobates > Hylobates moloch. The sequence continues at coordinate 85,164,780 of NW_026652285.1, forward strand.
CAGTCTCTCTCTCTCTCTCTCTGTGTGTGTGTGTGTGTGTGTGTGTGTGTGCATATGCATGAATGTATGCATATAGATTCAAATTTTCAAATTAGTGTTTTGGGTCGCTTGCTTTCAGCCTGAAGAACTTCCTTTATTATTTCTTGTAAGGTGGCTCAGTTAGCAATGAATTATCTCTTGCATTCATTTTTGAAAGATAAATGTTTTATGCTTTGCTGGATATAAAATTCTTTTTTTTTTTTGAGACAGAGTCTCGCTCTGTTGCCCAGGCTGGAGTGCAGTGGCGCAATCTCGGCTCACTGCAAGCTCCGCCTCCTGGGTTCACGCCATTCTCCTGCCTCAGCCTCTCCGAGTAGCTGGGACTACAGGCGCCTGCCACCACGCCCGGCTAATTTTTTTGTATTTTTAGTAGAGACAGGGTTTCACTGTGGTCTCGATCTCCTGACCTCGTGATCCACCCGCCTCGGCCTCCCAAAGTGCTGGGATTACAAACGTGAGCCACCGCGCCCGGCCGCTGGATATAAAATTCTTAGTTGACAATTTTCTTCATGAGGCAGGGTCTTGCTCTGTTGCCAGGCTGGAGAGCAGTGACATATTCATGGCTCACTGCAGTCTCAATCCCAGGCTCAAGAAATCCTCTCACCTCAGCCTCTCAAGTAGCTGGGACTACAGGTGCACACCACCACATCTGGTTAATTTTTAAAATTTGGGTAGAAATGGGATCTCACCATGTTGCCCAGGCTCAAGCAATCCTCCCATCTCAGCCTTTAGAAGTGTTGGGATTATATGCATGAGCCACCGTTCTTGGCCAACAATTCTTTTAGGACTTTAAATGTGCCATCCCACTGCATCGTAGCCTCCATTTTTTTTCTGATGAGGAGTCAGCTGTTGATTTTATAAGCGCTCCCTTTTAGTGGCAAGTTGTTTTTCTCTTGTTGCTTTCAATATTTTCCCTGTATTTCAACATTTTAATATAATGTACCTGGGTGTATTAGTCAGTTTTCGCACTGCTATAAAGAACTACCTGAGACTGGGTAATTTATAAAGAGAAGAGATTTGATTGACTCACAGTTCTGCATAGCTGGGGAAGATTCAGGAAACTTACAATCATGGCAAAAAGGTAGAGGGGAGACCAGGTGTGGTAGCTCATGCCTGTAATCCCAGCACTTTGAGAGGCTGAGGTGGGCAGATCACGAGGTCAGGAGTTCAAGACCAGCTTGGCCAACATGGTGAAACCTTGTCTCTACTAAAAATATAAAAATTAGCCAGGTGTAGCAGTGGATGCCTGTAATCCCAGTTACAGGGGAGGCTGAGGCAGGAGAATTGCTTGAACCTGGGAGGCGGAGGTTGCATTGAGCCAAGATCACACCACTGTATGCCAGCCTGGGTGACAGAGCAAGAATCTGTCTCCAAAAAAAAAAAGAAGTGAAGGGGAAGCAAGGCATGTCTTACATGGTGGCACGAGAGAGAGAGTGAGGGGGTAAGTGCCACACTTTTAAACCATCAGATCTTATGAGTACTCACTATCACAAGAACAGCATAGGGGAAATCCACCCCATGATCCAATCACCTCCTACGAGGTCCCGCCCTTGACACATGGGGATTACAATTCAAGTTGAGATTTGGGCAAGCCAAACCATATCAATGGGTGTAGTTCTCTTTGCATGTATCCCTTTTGGAGGACATTGAGTTTCTCAGGTATGTATTTTAATGTTTTTCATCAAATTTGGGAAGTTTTCAACCATCCTTTTTTTCCTATTTTTTCTTTCTCTTCTCTTGTCCTGAAATTTTCATTATATATACGTTGATGTGCTAAATGATATCCCACTCTTCTCTGAGGCTGTGTTCATTTACCTTCACTCTTTTTTCCCTCTGTTTTCTGAATTTCATAATCTCTGTCACTCTATCTTCAAGTTCACTGATCCTTTCCTCTGCCAGTTGAAATCTACTGTAATCACAACTAGTGATTTTTTTCATTTAAATTATACTTTTCAACTCTGAAATATTCTGCTTATTTATAATTTTTGTCTCTGTTGATATACTGTATTTGATGAGGTTGTCATAACATCCTTCACTTCTTTAGGTATAATTTCCTTTAACTATTTGAGCATGTTTATAATGGCTGATTTGAAGTCTTTGTGTATTGTCTGACATATGTGTCTTCTCACAGTTTCTATAGCTTGCTTTTCCCCTGTGTATGGGTTACATCATTCTGATTATTTTCATGTCTCATAATTTTTGTCAAAAAGTAGATGATTTAGATAATATGTCATAGCAAGTTTAGATATGGATTCCTCCCAGGGTTTTCTGTTTGCTTATTTACTTGTTTACCAACTTGGCCAGACAATTTTAGTCAAAATATTTCCCCCATAGTGTGAAGTCTCTGATGTAACTTATCAGAGGGTTCAGCCTTGGGCATAAGTACAGTCACTCTGGGATGACAATGGATTTAGCAGAGTTGTCTCTGTCTTAATCAAATCTCTCTGTTAAGCCATCTGCCTCAGTTGGTATCACATCCAGCTGTTAGGCTCCACAAGTTGCCAGTTGCTGTTCTATTGTTTTCAGCAATGCCCTGAAGCATAAGTTTCTCCAGTCTTTTTAGAGGTAGCTTTTGAGGCCTATCTTTAAGGTTTTTTTCAGACTCCAGGAGGGCCTTTCTAGGTGTCTCTTTCCCTCGTTCTGTCTGGTAAACTAAATGGGTTATAGTTTGGGCTTATTGTCTTCATGGAGCTACTGGATTCCTCTTAAATACTTACTGCCAAAATCTCTGTTGTGTTTGAGAGCACCCTTAGGCTTGAATTTCCCTTCACTCTGTTCTAAATGAAGTCAATTCTGGGGGTGGGGGAAAGGTCAGCTTGAGTGCTGTCTGTTCTTATGGTCTGCCTGTCCTCTGGACAGAATCTCTGAGTCGTTGCTTTAGAGCTAGGGTTGGAGGACAGTGGCCCGCTTCTCCTGCAGTAACACTCCTGTTTTGTGAGAAGGTACTGTATGGGTGTGGTGGTTTCTGTTCTCAGCTTGCTTCTCCTGCCACGGAATTTCCTGGATGAGTAAGCTGAAGCAAGGGTGATTGGTGCCCCAGTATTCAATACCTGTCACAGATAAGGTAAAACCTCTGGCTTGTGTAAAGGGGCCAGTGGAAGAAAGAAGCGCTTGACCTCTCAGCTGTATTTGCCTGAAATTTAGCTTTCACAGTGTGGACCTGGTGGTGAGGGGATGAGAAATTTTGGTGGCCTGCCCCTCACGGGGTTGGGAAGGACGTCCTATTACTTGTTTGGAAACTAGAGGAGCCCTATCTTCTTAGCCATTTCCTAGAGTGGAGCTTCCATGAGAGATGAAGTAGGAAAGTGGGAGGGAGAAGATCGGCGGTCATGGCTCACATGCTACAGATTCCCACTGTCCTTAATGAGATTTAGATTTTCTTGAATAAATGTTTGTTCCTTTGCTGTGTTCCCTTAGGACAATTTTGAGTGTCTTTAAATTATAATATTACAAATGTCACGAGTTATGTTTGCTTTACTGGGAAAAAGGAACTCAGACCTCCTACCACCATTCTGGAAGTGGATTTGTGGTTATTTTTTTTTAAGGTCTCTGCCCCGACTGACAAAATTCCACATCTCTTCTGATGGTCTTCATGAATATTCCTCAAGGCATTTTGGGGCAGCTCTGACAGCTTGCAGCTATATTAGGCCAGAGAGGACAGAAAACTCAGGGAAGGAGGAAGAAACAATGGGACTGATAGGAATGATGAGAGCAAGAATGTCATTTAAGACATATCTTTAAATAAAGCTATTCTTATATGGTCAACATTTCAGTCTTGGCATTTTCCTTTCCACTTCAATCCTATTATGTGGTATTAATTTATTCTATGATTTAAAATATCTTCATTTCCTTTACATCACAAACTAGTATTTTTAAAACACTATAACCATATTAAAAAGACACCTTGCATAGTTACATTTGAATTCAATTGCTGTTTTTAGTTAAACGAGGGAAACAGTCTCAGCCAGGTTCTACAGATCTTTCTTCCTCTGTCTCCCCCAAGCAATTGCAGTTAACCTGCAAAATCAGGAACCATGATTGTTTTACTGCTTTATTGTTTGACACCCACCCCTCCCCCCAACTTTCTGCTAATGTACAAAAATTTTCTACAAACTATTGCTTGGCTGTTTCACCCTAGATAAAATATTGATAAAAGTCATTTTGCATATACATTTTTATATAGAATGTGCTGTTTTAAGCAAATGTTGCTTTTAGTAAAGTTTTAAACAGCATGATGTAGCCACAAGACATTTTCACTTCTTTATTCATTAAACTTTGTTTCCCTAGATAAGATAAAGCAATTAAGCAAATAATGATGAAATACCTATTTCTCTGTGTCTTAGTGGTATATAAGACAACAAAAATGAATCTTGTGCATAGAAAATCCTCCAAACCTTGAATATCTAGTGCTAAGGAAGATAGCAATTAAGAGTGTGTGTGTCAACACCATAAAGTGATTGAGTCTTGGTCATGAGGTTGGCATGCTTTTTGTTTTTAAGATGCTGCCAAGACCCAATTCTAATCTAATGTCCTCCAAAAAGGAGCCTTGGTAAAGCCTAAAATATTCATGGATGTCTTGCTCATCTGTCTTTTGCCTTTGGATAATACAATATGCCCTGAAATCAGAATGCAAGCAAAGGGGAATTGTTGGTTCTACTTTACTGTTCATGACAATGAATACACTTCTCTGTTGCTTTTTAAGTTCCAGGATTTGAGTACTCAGTTTGGTTAGTAAGAACTTTAAAAATGAAATAGGCTGTTTGTAATTTCTCCGTCCAGCTCAGAAGTTATTCTGCAAGAGCCATACTCTCTTGACTAATCTCTACCTAGGCTACCAAAGGGGTTTTGAAATTCCATTTTCTGCACCTTGTCAGAAAAAAAATAGTCCACAGTGTGACTCCCTCTATCCCATTCACCACACACTTGCATAATTCCATTTCAATCTGTTATACCCTAAGAATGTCTTAAATAGGGTAGATTCAACTGTGAAAATGGTAAGACCTTGAACTAGAATTTTAAATAAATGTAACACCTAAGCGTCAGCATATCTATACACATCAACACATACATTTAAAATAAACATTAGCATCTCATTGGAAGGCATAATTAACTATTTAGTCATTTAATTTGCAAACAATTTGTACCATATTTTTAGCACTAAGGTAGTCCCATTTGTTACAACTTTTAATTCTGCCTGAAATTTTTGAAATATCTGTAAGAGTTTACATATAGTGCAATGTTTCAGAGTCTCTAGGTATGAGCTGTGCTTCCTTGTGTGACTTTAACAAGTTATTTTCTTTGTGACTCAAATCTCAGTTGTTTAAAATAAGAATGGTAACTGACACAGAGCCCGGTATATAATATAAGTGCTATAATTTGAACAACCTCTACAAAATTCATGTTCAAATTTAATTGCCAATATAATGGTACTGGGAAGTAGAGCCTTTAGCTCCTTTCCTATTTGGAAAAAAAAAAAGTGCAGCTCACTGCCAGTGCTCACTTAATTTTACATAAATATACTCTTTCAAGCTAAAGCAAATCTGACTGATTTTCAATGTGAAAATAAAATACAAAACTGTTATTGGAGTCACTTCTAAACAGAACTAACAGCAGAATCTTCTGAATCATCAGAATCATCTATTTTGGAAAAATCAGATTCATCAACTATATCTTCAGCTAACAACTGTTTGAGAGCAATGTTAACATCACGCATAGGAATGCTACATTTTCTAGGATTTGACCTTTCCAGCGATTGAGAATTACTATATTTTGTAAATGGAAATAGCACTACTAAAAACAGGATGCTATAAATAAAATAATGTCTTTTGTTTCCAAAGTTCATATATGAGGGCAATGTGAAAATATAATAAAAGTGAGATATTTCATGGCAATGTTATCTTGGGGTAAATGCTGCAGCTGCAAGCACTGCTGATGAGTATTCTTGGGGCAAATGGGAAAAGGGATAAGAGGTGATTAGCTCATAATGGCTCTGCTCTCATGAATGGACTAATGCCATTACTATAGAAGTGGGATAGTTTATGAGGAGTCAGCTCCCAATAAAAGGATACATTTAGCCCCCACTTTCATCTATCTTTCATGCTCTTTCCTTCTCACCATGTGATACTTTTCCAAGTTAGGATGCAGCAAGAAGGTCTTCACCAGATGTGGACCCTCAATCTTGGACTTCCCAGCCTCCAGAACTATGAGCCAAATAAACTTTATCAATTACACAGTCTGTGGTCTTCTATTATATCAGAGAAAATGGGCTAAGACAATTAGTAATAGTAAAATTACATAAGTAGGAAGGAGACAGTATTTTAAAGAAATGTAAATAAGGCTTAGATGTCAAATATTTTGGGAGGAACATAAAGAGGAAAAGCACAAGAATTTCCAGCCTATTTGATGTTCATTGCAATACTAGCAAGAGACCATGAAGTAGAAGGTAAAATGTTGAAATAAAGATATTGGATATTCTAAGGCTCTGAGACCAGAAATGACTACAGAAGGGGCATGGACTTTCCTCTTGCTGAAGTCATGCACAGAATTAATAGAAATGGTGGTGATGACTATGTGGGCAGCATAAGGACAAGAAATACAATAAATTCTAATAATAATTGCTTTCTGGAAATATTACTTGGTTTCACATGAAACATAATAGTAAACTGGATCTGAAGGAAATTCTAAAAGACAGGTGTTCCACAAATTATTGGTGTCACTGCATAACCTGCATTATCATTTATTTTCCCAAAATGACAATGTTGAAGGGCAAGACAGACATAGGTATTTTAGTTTGACATGTTTAGAAAACCAGTCTCTTGATTTACAGTCTCACCTCAACATTCATCTTCAAAAATGACTAATACAACCATTACCCAGATCATGACTGCAATGGACTTAGTTAAAAATCATTATTTGAAATTTTAATTTTTAAAATTTAAATTAAAAATCATAGTTATTATTCACTATGTTCAATTTAAAAACATTATTTTTAATTTATAAATCTACAAAAGAAAAATTTGATGTAAGAAAAACTGGGTTCAAGTTCAACAGGTTATATAAATTGCATTTTCACTCAAGAAAAGGCTTAAAAGGTTTTTTGATACCAATCCTTCTTTTCATATTACTTGACAATGAATATTTATAACATGTAAGTTTAGGTTATGCTTCAAAAGGCAATCATGACTTAGATAATAACAGAATTTGTAGGAAGAGTTGTGAAAATAAAATGACAGCTCAATGAAGGAAAGATTAATTTTTTCAAACTAAAAGATAATGGTATAACTACCAATGTTCAGGCTGGTCAAAAGGAAATTTATAGGGCAGTAAAACTGACATACCTGAAGCAATATCCCCCAAAATATAACATTTCCAATACCTTCTACATGTAAGGAATATGAATCTAATAATGTTTTTAAAATGCATGTTTCTTGTTAACTTGTTGAACAAAATGCAGGGATAGGATACAAAATGCCATGATGTCTGATCAAATTAAATTCAATAATGTTTGGAGTTGAGGTGATGTGGCACCTACCCTTCCATGTGCCCAGTGGAACAGAACAGTGTGGGGGCTAAAAACTTGGTCTGAAGCACCATCTTACACTTACTAGCCATGTGGCCTTAGCGGGGGCAGGGACCCTTCCTGGGCTCCGCTTGCTTCATCTACAAAATGGAGAAAATGCCAGTCTCACAGATTTGCTGTACCTCACAGACCACAGATTTGTAATAATTAAATAAGAAGTATAGGTCACGTGCAGTGGCTCACACCTATGATCCCAGTACTTTGGGAGGATGAGGCAGGAGGACTGCTTGAGCCTAGGTGTTTGAGATCAGCCTGGGCAACAAAGTGCAACCCCATCTTTACAAAAAAATGTTTAAAAAAATAGCTGGGTGCAGTGATGCACACCTGTGGCCCCAGCTATTTCACAGTCTGAGGCTTGAGCCCAGGAGGCTGAGGCAGCAGTGAGCTATGATTGTGCCACCACATTCCAGCCTGGGTGGCAGAGCAAGACCCTGTTTTTAAAATTAAAAAAGTATACGCTAAATTGCTTAACAAAATTCCTGTGTGGCAGAAACATCCAATAAAAGTTTTTAAAAATTCACTGTGATCACCACAAGGAAACAAAGAACTTATGCTATGCATAACAGTATTTGTCTCAATACTATACTGAGGTAAAACTAACAGAAGTGTGCAGGGCCGGGCGCAGTGGCTCACGCTTGTAATCCCAGCACTTTGGGAGGCCGAGGCGGGCGGATCACGAGGTAAGGAGATCGAGACCATGGTGAAACCCCGTCTCTACTAAAAATACAAAAAAATTAGCCGGGCGTGGTGGCACGCGCCTGTAGTCCCAGCTACTCGGAGAGGCTGAGGCAGGAGAATGGCGTGAACCCGGGAGGCGGAGCTTGCAGTGAGCCGAGATTGCGCCACTGCACTCCAGCCTGGGCGACAGAGCGAGACGCCGTCTCAAAAAAAAAAAACTAACAGAAGTGTGTAAACAGGAATTCCGTGTGCAGAACTACTCAAGTGTGTAGCATGCCAAGCCTGTCAGCTGCCACTTTGCTGCCCTCTTTTGTGTTATTCTGGTGCCCTTCTTACCGCTTTATACTTATAGAAAACTACACTTTTAAAGCCTACAAATGACTTTGGATTACATAGAAATATGTTAAATTTAACAGACAAACAGCCAAATCATGAATGAACTCTCATTCACAATTGCTTCAAAGAGAATAAAATACCTAGGAATCCAACTTACAAAAGATATGAAGGACCTCTTCAAGGAGAACTACACACCACTGCTCAATGAAATAAAAGAGGACACAAACAAATGGAAGAACATTCCATGCTCATGGACAGGAAGAATCAATATCATGAAAATGGCCATACTGCCCAAGGTAATTTATAGATTCAATGCCATCCCCATCAAGCTACCAATGACTTTCTTCACAGAATTGGAAAAAAACTACTTTAAAGTTCATACGGAACCAAAAAAGAGCCCACATTGCCAAGACAATCCTAAGCCGAAAGAACAAACCTGGAGGCATCACACTACCTGACTTCAAACTATACTACAAGGCTACAGTAACCAAAACAGCATGGTACTGGTACCAAAACAGAGATATAGACAAATGGAACAGAGCAGAGCCCTCAGAAATAATACCACACATCTACAACCATCTGATCTTTGACAAACCTGACAAAAACAAGAAATGGGGGAAAGGATTCCCTATTTAATAAATGGTGCTGGGAAAACTGGCTAGCCATATGTAGAAAGCTGAAACTGGATCCCTTCCTTACACTTTATACAAAAATTAATTCAAGATGGATTAAAGACTTAAATGTTAGACCTAAAACCACAAAAACCCTAGAAGAAAACCTGGGCAATACCATTCAGGACATAGGCATGGGCAAGGACTTCATGACTAAAACACCAAAAGCAATGGCAACAAAAGCCAAAATTGACAAACAGGATCTAATTAAACTAAAGAGCTTCTGCACAGCAGAAGAAACTACCATCAGAGTGAACAGGCAACCTACAGGATGGGAGAAAATTTTTACAATCTACCCATCTGACAAAGGGCTAATACCCAGAATTTATAAAGAACTTAAACAAATTTACAAGAAAAAATCAAACAACCCCATCAAAAAGTGGGTGAAGGACATGAACAGACACTTCTCAAAAGAAGACATTTATGCAGCCAACAGACACATGAAAAAATGTTCATCATCACGGGCCAAGCAAATCAAAACCATAATGAGATACCATCTCACACCAGTTAGAATGGTGATCATTAAAAAGTCAGGAAACAACAGGTGCTGGAGAGGATGTGGAGAAATAGGAACACTTTTACACTGTTGGTGGGACTGTAAACTAGTTCGACCATTGTGGAAGACAGTGTGGCGATTCCTCAAGGATCTAGAACTAGGAATACCACTTGACCCAGACATCCCATTACTGGGTATACACCCAAAGGATTATAAATCATGCTGCTATGAAGATACATGCACATGTATGTTTACTCAGCACTATTGACAATAGCAAAGACCCAAATGTCCATCAATGATAGACTGGATTAAGCAAATGTGGCACATATATACCATGGAATACTATGCAGCCATAAAAATGGATGAGTTCATGTCCTTTGTTGAGACATGGATGAAGCTGGAAACCATCATTCTCAGCAAACTATCACAAGGGGTTCTGGTTCTGGCAGCTGGGAAGTCCAATATTGGGTGTCAGCACCTGGTCAGTTTCTGGGGAGATCTTGTGCTGCGTCATAACATGGCAGAGGTGTGGAAGAGGAAATGAGTGCATGTGAAAGGCGCAAACCACAAGGGGAGGTCTTGCTCCATAACAATTGGCTATAGTGGTTAGTAATTCAGTCCTGTAAGAGTGAGAACTTACTCACTTGAGCAAGAATTAACCCAGTCCTGGGAGAGTGGTATTAATTCCTTTTAACAACCTAATCACCTCTTAAAGCCTTCATCTCCCAACACCTCTACCCAGGGACCAAAATTCCAACACATGAATTTTGAGGGAAACATTCAAAATATAACACTTAGATTAGGCAAAAGCATAAAGGAAGAAAGTAGAATGGTTGTTTCCAGGAGCAGGAGGGTGGGGAGGATGAGGAGTTATTTTTTAATGGGTATAGAGTTTCAGTTTTATAAGAGGAAAAGAGTAATGGAGATGGAGAATGGTGATGCTTGTACATTATGAATACATTTAATAACACTGAACTGTACTATTAAAAATGATGAAGATAGTAAATTCTATATTATGTGTATTTTACCACATAAAAAATTGGAAATAAACAAATGCATTCTGGTGAATTTTTAAAAGTTACTCCCACTAGTGTATGATGTCTACCTTACTTTAAACAATGAAAGTAATTCTTACTGTCCAAAAACTCCAGGAAGATCATGGTGTGGTGGATGTTCTGTTCAGTGTTTCCTTCCACTCCCAGCTAGATATCAGGTGAGAGGAGGCAAGAGTCAGACATTACATGAAAATGGTATTACATGGAAAAGGTATTAAATGGAAATTCCATTACATGAAAATGGTATCATGCATATGAGGAAAAAATATGTATCAAATCTGTTAAAAGAAAACAGCTGAATTAAATTTAAAAAGAGTTTAATTGAGCAGTAAATTGTTCACAAATCAAGCAGCCCCCAGAATCACAGCAGATTCAGAGAGACTCCAGGGATGTCTCGTGGTCAGAACAAATTTACAGACAAAAAAAAGGGAAGGGACATATAGAAACTGGCAGTGAGGTACAAAAATAGCTGGATTGGTTACAGGTTGGCATTTGCCTTATTTGAACACAGTTTGAACACTTAGCAGTCTATGAGTGGTTGAAGTACGGCTGCTGGGATTGGCCAAGACTCAGCTATTGTTACAGGCCCACACTTCTAAGTTAGGTTTTCAATCTTGTCTGCCAATTAAGCTAGGTTACAGTTTATCCACAAGGACTCAAACATAGAAGTACAGAATCCTTCTCAGGCCATATTTAGTTTGCTTTAACAAATCTTATGTGCTGCAGACGTGTGCATATGTGCACTTACTGCAACACAAATGTATTTTATTATGCTACCTACTGCAATACAAATTTAGAATCCAAATATTGTCTCCAGTCAGTCAAATACAATCAAGACACATCTAAAAGAGGTGATTCTTATAGATTATTATAAACAAGAGATGTAATCAATCAGGAAAACCACACAGACAAGGAAATGCAAGGCACAAAAGATGAAGCCCTGGAAAATACCAACTGGCAAAGGATAAGAAGAGAAAGAGGAGCTGATGAAAGAAATAAAGGAGAAACAGACGGAGCAGAAGATGAAGGAAGGCGGTGTCAAAAGAACAAATGGGAAAATATTTCAAGGAAGAGTGAAGGATTAAATGTTAGATGCAACAAAAAAATCTACTAAGTTAAGGACAAGAAAATAGCCCTTGGATTTGATAACAGCAAGACGGACTTTGTATTGTAGAAGTTGTTTCAGAGTAATGATGAACACAGAAGCTCTACTGAATGATACTCAAGTGTGTATGTGAACTGAGGAAGCAGAAACACCAAGATAGTATCAGTTTTCAAAAGCGTGTGTGTTAAGGGAAAGAAAGATGAGAATGCAGGTTACAAGATGGTATTTTTAATTTCAGAGAATTTAAGCAGGTCAAAGACTCAGGTGGGAAAGCTCAAGATGATTTAAACAGGTCAGAGATTAAGCAAAGAAAACTACAGAAGAAAAGGAGAAGTAAACGGCCTATAAGAGAGTGAATTCCTAGTGGACAGTGATCCCTGGGTATAAAGGAGGAAGGTTCCAAGCTACACAAGAGATCAAAAACAAGAGAAATCAAGAAAACAAAAATTGACTACATAAACAAATTTTAAATTCACAACGGAACCAAAAACAAAGTCAAATTTTAAATTATTATTGAAGAAACACATTTCTTCAGAAAATTATAAAGGCATTGATCAAAAACCCAATACAAAAAAGGACCAAGAAAGCCCAAGAGGTCCCTGAGGCTTTCCATGGTGCACCGTGCTCCTGTTTAATCGAGAATGGAGAATGGTGATAACTTTTACCAAGCATACTGCCTGTAAACATTTTGTTAACAAGGCACATCCTGCACAGCCCTAGATCCTTTAAACCTTGATTCCATACAGCACGTTTCTGTGAGCACAGGGTTGGGGCTAAAGTTACAGATTAACAGCATCTCAAGGCAAAACAGTTTCCTTAGTACAGATCAAAATGGAGTTTTTTATGTCTTCCTTTTCTACATAGACACAGTAACAATCTGATCTCTCTTTCTTTTCCCTACAAAAACCTTCCTGCACAATGTATGCATTGAATCAAAGGCTTTATATGGTGGTGTGCATCTGCTGGGAAGAATACATCAGTCCACTAACCAAGAGATGAGAGTGGGAGTGGAGCCTATTTACCATCACTGCCAATGCCAATTCTAGTAAGAGGCACTAGTCCCTAAAGGGGGCACATTTTCACCAGAGGACACATTGTTAGTCTCAGTAAATTATAAACTATGGCTACTCCCTGGATACTTTGAGCTCTTTGTGTTCAGGGACCAGGAGGAAAGAGGAGGAGTCACTCCCTTGGTACAGGTAAATAACACTGATTTTTGTAGGAAATGGACTGCTATCGCACAATGTGGGCAGGGAGAAAAACATGTGAAGTCTAGTGATTAGTATCTCTCGTCTAATTGTGATATGAATGCACTGGCCCAGCAGCTCTGGACTGAGAAGGGCATAATGACCAATGTCTCAGGTCAGCAGAGTTGATAGCTGAGAATGAATAACAAAGAAGGGAGATGATGAGTTACCTATTGTGACCCTGAGATCAGTGTAGCAGCAGGGGCCATGGTTCATCCCACTAATCTCCCTTTTCTAATTCCTCCTCAGGCATAGAGGCATACAGAAATCCTGGAGGAAGTACTTCCCAGATATACACGGATAATTATATCTGAGCCGAGCAAGGAATGGACTGTAATAGACACAGAGTTGCATGCCCAGATTCTCCTTTAAGGTAGGACTTGTTGCCTAGATGACAGGAGTGCCATCAGAAGACAACTTCTAGCTATCAGCTACTTCACGGTGGGCCTCATCTACAGAGAGCTCCCTTACCTAAAGTTATGACCTTTGCAAGACAGCCTACATCTTGTGAATGAGCAAGGTGGAGGTATAAAGGCTCAAGGCAGGACACTTAGCTGGGGGAAACATTTACTCCAGAGCTCCTCTCCAGGTTGGCAAGGCTTCGTTAGGCTTGCAATGACATTTCAACTTCTTCCTCTGCCCAATCCTCTTTCTCTCCATTCCTTTCATGGGTGTTGATCTCTAATAAATATCTGATACCTCCAACTCTGTTATGATTTGGATATAGTTTGTCCCCACCAAAACTCATGTTGACATTTGATTCTCAATGTTGTGGTGTTGAGAGATGCAGGAGTAGAATAGTAGTTGTATGGGTTATGGGGGATGGATCCCTCATGAATGGCTTGGTGCTGTCTTCAAAGTGGTGAGTCCTCACTCTCATGAGACTGGATTAGGTCTCACAGCAATGAATTAGTTCCCATGAGAGTGGGTTGTTTTAAAGCCAGGACACCCCTCAGGTTTTCCCTTTCTCATGTATGCACTTCTCCTTTGACCTTCTCTGCCATGTTGTGACACAGCACAAAAGCACTTGTCAGAAGCCAGGGCCATGTCCTGGAACTTCTCAGCCAGCAGAACCATGAGCTAAATAAACTTCTCTTTATAAGAAGTTCTTTTCTTTCTAAATACCCAGTCTTAGACATTCTTTTACAGCAACACAAAAAGTAGTAAGACAAACTCAATTTCAACACCTGCCTCCAGGGAAGTGTAACACAATTTTATTGTGGTCAGATAACATACTCTGTATGATTCCAATTATTTTAAATATATTGAGACTTGTCTTGTGCCCCAATGTATTTCCTATCTTAGTGCATATGCCCTGAGCACTTGGAAAAAAAGGTATATTCTGCAGCTGCAGGTTCTATAAACATCAATTAGGTCAAGATCAAGGTTGTTGATCGCGTACTTCAGATAATCATTGTCCTTACTGATTTTTCTAACTGTTCTATCAATTTCTTAAAGAGGGATATTAAAATCTGCGATTGGCCGGGCATGGTGGCTCACGCCTGTAATCCCAGCACTTTGGGAGGCCGAGGCGGGCGGATCACGAGGTCAGGAGATCGAGACCATCCTGGCTAACATGGTGAAACGCCATCTCTACTAAAAATACAAAAAATTAGCCAGGCGAGGTGGCGGGCGCCTGCAGTCCCAGCTACACAGGAGGCTGAGGCAGGAGAATGGCATGAACCCTGGGGGGCAGAGGCTGAAGTGAGCTGAGATCCCACCACTGCATTCCAGCCTGGGCGACAGCGAGACTCCATCTCAAAAAATAAAAAAATCTCCGATTATGATTGTAGAATTGTTAGTATCTCCCTTTAATTCTTCCAATATCTGCTTCACGTACTTTGGAGCTCTGTTTAGGTGCATAGACACTTATGAATGTTATGTCTTTCTGTTGAGTTGATCCCTTTATCTTTTTAAAGTGTTCCTTTTTATCTCTGCTCATACTAACTATCAAGAAATCTGTTTTGTCTGACATGAATATAGACATTTCAGACATCTTATGCTTACTATTTCAATGGTATATCTTTTTCAATTCATTTACTTTTAACATATCTGTGGTTTTTAAAGTCTGGACGTTATAGAGATTGGGTCTCACTTTGTTAGCCATTGTGAAAATTTTTGTCTTTTAATTGAAATGTTTCGTCCATTAACTTTTAATGTAATTATTGTTAGGGTTGGATTTAGCTCTAACATCTTATTATTTCTATTGTTTGTCCCCTCAGATTTTGTTCCTCCGTATCTCTCTTCATACTTCCATTAGGAACTTTTGAATATTTGTAGAAGTTTATTTTAATTTATTTGCTGTGTTTTGGCTATACCTCTTTGCATTACTCCTTAATGGTTTCTCTACAGATTGCTTTATACATCCTTGGCTTTCACAGTCTACTTGAAATTAATATTGTACCATATCACATGAAATTTATTGTAAACTTGCTATAATATAGGTGTGCCCTCCTTTCATTATGTAAACTTGTCATATGTATTGCATTTAATACCTTACATTCCATATAAGATAATGTTTTGTTATAAATAATCTGAAATATTTTTAAAAATTTAAAAACAAAAACCAGTCTTTTATATTTATCAACATATTTACCTTTTCTGATACTCATCATTGCTTTCTGAGGTTCAATCTACTATGATTTCCTTTCAACGTGAAGAACCATAGAGTTCTCTGGGTATACATTGTTTTAGTTTTCTTTTATCTGAAAAATGTGATTATTTCACAGTCATTCATGAAGAATACCTTTTGCTGGATATAAATTTTGAGGGTGAAGGTTTTTAAATTCAGTTTTGTTTCTTTCCTATAAGAAGGATACAGATACACTATCCTCTGGCCCTTGTAGTCCTTGATGGTAAGTCACCAGTCATTTTTACTGTGTTTTGAAATACATTTAATGTGTAATTTTTCTTTGTCCTTGATGATTTTCTTTGGGTATTTTGTTGGTTTCTTTTAAGACAGGGCCCCACTCTGTCATCCAGGTTGGAGTGCAGTGGTGTGATTTTGACTCACTGCAACCCCTGCCTCCCAGGCTCAAGTGATCCTCCCACATCAGCCTCCCAAGTAGCTGTAACCACAGGTGTGCACCACCATGCCTGGTTAATTTTTTTGTATTTTTGATAGAGATGGGGTTCCACCACGTTGCCCAGGCTGGTCTTGAACTCGTGAGCTCAAGTGATCCACCCCTCTTGGTCTCCCAAAGTGCTGGGATTTCAGGTGTGAGCCACTGCACCCAGCCCAAGGATTTTCTTTTTATCTTTGTGTTTCAGAAGATTGACTAGGATGTGCCTTATGGGGTTTTTTTTCCCACATTTATCCTGATTGGAATTTAGAGATTCTCAAGTCTGTACATTTATATTATTCACCAAATTTGGGGAAATTTCAACCACTATATCTTAAAATATTTTGTGTGTCCTATTCTCTCCTCATGAGATTTCAACTACAGTTATGTAAGACATTTTCTTATTGTCCCAAAGGTCACTGAGGTTCTGTTCATTTCTTCTCATTTTTTTTACTCATTTGTTTGGGTAATTTCTACTGATCTATTTCAAGTTAACTGGCTCCCCTGTCATTTTTATTCTGCAGGCAAATTTATTTGGTGATTTTTTAATTTCAGTGTATTTACAGTTGTAGAATTTTCCTTTGTATTTCTTTGTAGTTTCTATTTGTTTCATTGAGTTTTTTAAAAACTACATTCCTTGTGAGAATATTTTTTAAATTTATTAAGCATAGTTAAAATATCTACCTTAATATTCTCATATGCTCATTCCATCACCTGGATTGATTGTCTATTTTCTTGAAATGGGGGGTTGTATGTTCTTAATTCTTTGAATGTCAGGCAATTTTTAAAAGTTGCGTCCTACATAACATGAATGATTAAGATGTGGAGATTCTGGACTCTGTCTTGCTCCTCTGCAGAGTGCTAATGTTTTTGCTTCATTAAATAATGAACTTAGTTAAACTCAAACTTCAAATGCTGTCTCTAGGCCAGCAGCACAAATGAAAGCTCAGTTCTTTTGTCCTTAGTGTATCCTATGCATGCATAGCTCAGGTGTCATCCAGAGACTTGGGCAGTTTATGCACAGAATTTGGGCTGTCCACTCTTTGAGTTCCTCTTTTCTGAGACTCTTCTCTCACTTTGCAGTGACTGTGGTTGCCCTGAACTTTGTCCTATGGTTTTTCATGTCAAAAATATTTTTTCTGTCAAATTATCCCCCTCTGTTACACTAAATTCAGCCAATCTTCAAGCAAACAGCCTTAAAAATGTGATCTAACCCCTTTCCATTCCTTTCTTCCAAGATTCAACTCTTTCACATAATATGCCTGCTTTTGTTCATTCTTCAGTACCACTGGATCATTGGGGTGTGCGTGTGCGTGTGTGTGTGTGTGTTTGTGTTTTGTCCAGAGTTTATAGTTATCTGTGGGAGGGCCATGCCCAGTAGGAATCCACTTGGCCATATCAGAAATGTTATTACTAAAAAAAAATTGATTCATGAAAATATAAAAATTGTTTAGAAAAACACAAAACTTACTCTTAAACCCACGATCCCAGAAGAACCACTAGCCACATAATGATAATATGCATTTTTCATCATATGTATTTGTGTGTATAAACAATATCTATATTTAAATTAAAATCCTAATGTGCATACAGTTTTGTAACCTGTTTTTTATTCAGTATTTTAGATGCTACAGGTTGGTTTGTACAACATCCATTTTTCAATGCCCATGTCTCTTTACTTCCTTTACTATAAAGGTTAAGAAATTAAAGATTTGGCCAAATGTGGTGGCTCACACTTTTAATCACAGCACTTTGGGAGGCCAAGGTGGGCAGATCACTTGAGCCCAGGAGTTTAAGACCAGCCTGAGTAACATGGCAAAACTCTGTTTCTACCAAAAAAAAAAAAAAAAATTAGCTTGGTGGCATGCACCTGTAGTCCCAGCTACTAGGAAGGCTAAGGTGGGAGGAGTGCTCAAGCCTGGGAGGTAGAGATTGCAATGAGCCAAGATTGCACTACTGCACACTCCAGTCTGGGTGACAGAGACCTTGTCTCAAAACAAAATAAAACAAAAAAAGAAAGATTTGATTTCCTCAAGCCACCTGAAACTAGGTGTGGTCATGTGACTCATTTCTGGTCAAAAGATGTGAGCACATTCTTCTAGAAGGGGGACTTTGTGGAAAATTTTAATTTTCTTCGATATTGGATTACTCACTTGATGCCTGGAGATGCATCACTCAAACACATTCCTGAGAGTAAAACTAATAATATAGAATTATTTGTATCTTCTTAAATATAGTTTGAAATTGTGGTTTTTAATGTCATATTACTCAATTTTTGAAGGTATCATGCTTTAATCAATTAATTAGCAATGTATATGCTATTTCTCTCTGTTCTGCAATAAATATTATAGTACGCCTTGATTGTGCAACATAGAATAGATTCCTCGATGTACTGCTGACCATCATAAGGCTTTGATGTACACTGTCAGATTTACATTTTGGTAGGTTGTACAAACTTACACAACTACCAAATGCAGTGTGTGACAGATTGTTTTCCACTTCTCACAAATGTAATTATTTTTTAAAATCTTGATTTAAAAAAAAGTTTCCACATTTTTTCCTCTTCATGTCAGAGTAGTTTAGCATCTTTCTCTTCCCACACCCTCAGATTCTAAAAGATATATGCCTGGAATGCTCTTCCATCATATATATATACATGGGTTGCTCTTTTTACCCTCTCTGGGTCTTTGCTTTTGTCACCAACTAAGTAAGCTTACTGCCTGCTTCCCATCACTATGTTTAAAATTGCATTCCCCAACACTTCCTTCCCCTTCCGTGGTTTGCTTTTTGCCATCTGATGATCTGTTATACTTTATATTGTAGTTGTTTATTTATTGCCTATGTCCTCCTCTAGAATTAAGGTCTATGAGAACAGGGTTTTGTTTTGTTTGTTTGCTTTCTTTTTGTTTGGTAGACTGCTGTATCTCAGGCACTTAGATAATCATATCACTTGAATAAATATATGTTTCAAAACTGTTAATAATAATTTACTTTTATGCCCCTTCATTTTCTTAAAGAGGATCTCAAAAACAGTTTAAAAATAATTTTTAAACTTACTTACACAATGATTTAGATTAGTGGTTCTCAAAGGATGGTTCCCAGACCAGCAGCACAGGAATCCACTGGAAACTTATTAAAATGCAAATTCTCAAGCCCCACCCACAGGGTTTCTGATCCAATAAGTCTGGGACGAGGCCCAAGAATTTGCATTCTAAAGTCTGTGTTTTAACAAATCATTTAGGCAATTTTCATGCACACGAAAGTTTACGTATCATTGACTCAGACTTATCTCTGTGTGTCTGTTTTCCTATACTAATCTCCAACTATATTTAGACATCCTTTCCTCATTCATTGATGCTAACTTTTAATTAATTTTATTACAGCACAAAATGGCTTTCAGCATTCATCTATACCATTCAGGCATACCCATAATTCCCACTGTCTCAGGTGTGGCAATACTATGGGTTCCCCAGGACATGTGGAAATTCAACATAGCCATAACCTGCAACTGTTTCATCCTTCTAAAAAGTGCAGGCTTTCTACAGCTCTAGACAGTGATGACTCATTCTATGCATAGTGCTATATTTCCACTTGTTAAGAAGTTACTGGTAGAAATGGCTTTCATATTGCATTTTCTTCCCATGCGATAAATAAGTTACTTGGAAATGAGGGAATATATTCATGAGTTGAGGTTTCAACCCATGCACGTACGTGTATGCATGTGTGCACATGCACACACATGAACACATATTCCATTCTCAATATATTATATTAACACATTATAATTCTCTGAAATGAGGTCAGGAAGGAAGGAGCTTGAATGATAAATATTTGTAAAGATGGCATTTAAGCACATATTTCTTTAGGGCCTATTATTAATGCTAAATTACTGTCTAGGTGAAATATTTACTCAATAGAATTGAACATGACTAGACAAGTCCTGATTACTGCTCATATGTTAGTTCTGAGGAATAAATGAAATAACGTAGTGATTGTGCTTTAAAAAATATAAAAGATAACATGCCAAATTATATTTTATATTATGTAAATTAATATTGTATTAAAATAAAGGTATGATGTTTTTGAAAAACATTTCTGTACTTATGTCTCTGCTTTTAGTGTAACAACTTAGATTTTAAAATAGTTCAGAAGTTTTGTGGGTTTTTTGTTTTCTTTTTTTTGAGACAGAGCCTCACTCTGTTGCCCAGGCTGGAGTGCACTGTAACCCCCACCTCCTGGGTGCAAGCAACTCTCTTGCCTCAGCCTCCTAAGTGGCTGGGATTACAGGGATTACAGCATGCCCAGCTAATTTTTTGTATTTTTAGTAGAGATGGGGTTTCACTGTGTTGGCTAGTCTGGTCTCAAACTCCTGGCCTCAAGTGATCCACCCACCTTGGCCTCCCAAAGTGCTGGAGATTACAGGCATCCACCACGCCTAGCCAGAAGTATTTTTAATCTATGGCTCAAGAGTAAAAAAAAATCCAGGTATGCAATGGTAAATAGGTCTCCTGTGACAGTCCAAGTTGATGCATAGTACCTTCTAGAATGCATGCTGCACAATGATTCGAGGCCAACTCTGGGTTCACTCAGAAAGAGTACAGTGATCCAGTAAACAATACCCAATATTGAGTGAGAACAGAGAGGGGTGACATTTGTTTCATTTGAATTCCCTGATTGAGGTGTTTGTGTGTTAGTTCTTTGAATACGAGATAAAATGGGGTGATTATTCAGAAAATCACTTTCATTCACCTGCAATGACAATTCATCATCAGTCTGAAAAAATGGCAAATGTAGAAACATAGTGCTGTTATAATTCACTATGTTAATGAAAGAATTTGTGTTTGATAGAAAAAGTCTTTATGAATTCAACATCAAGTTTCATACTATATACTTGAGATTCATCATCATTCATGAATAAGCATACAAAGATTTTAACTCTGTCAAACAACATTGTGGAGAGGCTCAGTGACAACCTTAAATAATGTTGATTTATGCATATTAAAATATTTTAATTATAAAAATAATACATGTGCATGATTTAAAAATCCAAATATACAAGGAAGTCTTGTTCCTATCCTAGACTCCAATCCTATACTCCTGTGCCCAATGGCAACCACCATGAAGTTTATTCTGTATTTTTTCAAAGTCTATTCACATACAAATACATGTATCTATGCATACAAAGATACATACACATACAGAGATAAGAGACAGAGGTTAAACAAACATACCCTTTTGTACACAAAGGGGAACATACTATATACATGGTTCAGCAACCTGCTTTTTTACACTTCACAATATATCTTGAATATCACTCTCTACCAGCACATTTGTATCCTCAGCTGCTTTATTTTCTCTGGTTTTCCTGTTAACATTTTTTACATACGTAACAACCCTTTTAAAAAGATTTCTGCTGATGCAGAAGCCAACATAGACATTAAGAAAGAGCTGGGTGAAAATGTCGAAGAGGCTTATACAAATGGCCACAATTATTTACATAAGGCAATAAACAGACATGCAAATTCAACTCTAATATATGGTGCTTAAGTACAAAACAAGAAGAAACACAGGAACTGTCAGCATATATAACTTGTTTCTCCATTGCTTTGAATATTCAAATTATTCACAATTTTTAAAGCTTTCAATTTCAATCTGAACATGTAGATCATTTATAATAATTGAGTATTGTTAAAACAATATTTTTTATAAAAGGTTTTGTATCAAGTTTAAACCCTTGTTTCCATCCACTGATTCTATATGAAGATCCATTTTCAAAGTTTCTCATGTACAACAAGGTGTGACATCTTGCTAAAGGCTTTCTAACACTCTTTAAATTCAGCATATTTCCAAGGTTCAACAAAACCTTAAATTTAGTTAACAAATTTCCCACATTAACTTCACTCATGAGATTTCTCTTCTGAATGAGTTTTCACATGTTTGGTTAGGGATGCATTTTGTTTGAAAGTTTTCCCACATTCATTACATTCATAGGGTTTTTCTCCAGTGTGGGATCGCTGATGTATAACAAGCTGTGACTTTGCATTAAAGGCTTTTTCACATTCGTTACATTCATAAGGTTTCTCCCCAGTATGAGTTCTCTGATGTACAATGAGGTGAGACTTTTGGCTAAAGGCTTTCCCACATTCATTACACTCATACGGTTTCTCTCCAGTATGAACTCTCTGATGTTGAGTAAGGCCTTCAATTTGTTTAAAGCCTTTCCCACATTGATTACATTCAAAGGGACTTTCACCTGTATGAGTTCTCATATGGTAAGTAAGAGATGAGCTATGTCCAAAGGCTTTTCCACACTCTTTACATTTATAAGGTTTCTCCTTAGTATGAGTTCTTTGATGTATAATGAGGTGTGACTTCTTGCTGAAAGCTTTCCCACATTCATTACATTCAAACGGTTTCTCACCTGTATGAATTCTCATGTGTTTAGTAAGGGATGAGCTATACTTAAAGGCTTTTCCACATTCATTGCATTCATATGGTATTTCACCTGTATGTGTTCTCACATGTTCGGTAAGAGATGAGTTATACCTAAAGGACTTCCCACATTCCTTACATTCATATGGCTTCTCACCTGTGTGAGATCTCACATGTTGAATAAGGTTTGAGCTGTGTCTGAAGGTTTTCCCACATTCAGCACATTCATAGGGCTTTTCTCCAGTATGAATTCTTAGATGGTCAGTGAGTGCATGTTTATGACCATGGGCTTTGCCACACTGAATGCATTCATATGGTTTTTCTCCAGTGTGAGTTCTCTGATGTACAACAAGGTGTGACTTTTGGCTAAAGGCTATCCCACATTCATTACATTCATATGGTTTCTCCCCAGTATGAACTCTCTGATGGTCAATGAGTCCTTGTTTATGGCTGAGAACCTTTCCACATTGATTACATTCATAGGGTTTCACACAAGCTTGAGGTTTTTCATGCTTAGTAGATGAGCTAAGGCTGGATGATTTCTCATGTTTCTCTCTAGTTTGAATTTTGTCCTGTTTAATATGGGATGAGCTATGACAGCATAATTTGTCATGTCTTTTGCCAGTTTTGTTACACTTATCAGATGAGCTATGGTTGGATAATTTCTCATGTTTCTTTCCAGTTTGCTTTTTGCCTTTCCTTGTATCAGATAAGCTATGGTTGAATGACTTCTTGTGTTCTTTAGCTGCATCAGATTTCCTTTTTACACAGTTTCTTGAGTGATCAGGTAAATCTAAATTCTGTTTGAAAATTTTTCCACATGACTCAAATTTAAGAAGCCTTTTCTTTGAAGGAACATGTTTTGTATGCAAATTATTTTTTTTCCCCGGTGAACCACAGTCATTGCCATTCTTCTTAGCTTGAGTTTTCTTCTTGACTACAACTTCCCTGAGGAGTTTGTTTTGAGATTTCTGGTTATTTTCAAGCTGGTGATCATCTAGCTGGACTTCTAAAATGGAATTCAGTGAGATATTCTTGTGAATCTTTGTACTCTTATATTTTGGAATAAAACTTGTAAAGAAATGACCTGTTGTAGGGTTAAATTTTTATTCAAGCCTGGTATACCAATGTGAATGAAACAACTAGGGTGAATGGACTTGAGGGGGAAAATGTTGAAGTAAAAAGAGGTGGGAAAAGTGACAATAGTGATTTTTTAAAGTTTTTGCTGCTTAAAAATATGAGTGTGCAACCTGGGATAGAAGATGAAATAAACACGGGGAGAAGTGAACAGGGAATACATGGAGTTAAAAGAGCTTATGATTGTAGATGATACTTTCTGAGGTTTCTTATAAGCCCAAGCTGCCCAGTTCTGATAACTCCCAAGCTGGCCATAGTATATTGCTCCTGCAGCCTATGTTGCCCCAATTCTCCATGGGCACAGTTGGAGACAAATCTGACTCAAACCAAGATGTCCAGCAAGATTCTTTCTTCTAACAAATTTGACTCCAGTTAGTCTCCACTTGGTACTTAAATTTAGAAATTATATAAAGCAGGTATTAGTAAGCCATATTTTCTCTACGTAAACAGAAAGCTCGTCAAATCAAAGTATGAAACATACACACACAGAGAAGCAGAGACATAAGAACTGTGTCTTTAAAGATATCATTTGCACAATTTCAATTCCCAATGGCTTCCTGGTTCCTTTCTAGTTCCTATTTCTAGTCCCTGGTGAGGACTGGGTGAACTATCTTGCCCTTAGCTTGTAAGGGATATACCCATGTCCTTATCGCAAATTCCTGCATTTACTGAAGCTAGCTAACATAAACTT
Organism: Hylobates moloch; assembly: GCF_009828535.3. Lineage (NCBI taxonomy): Eukaryota > Metazoa > Chordata > Mammalia > Primates > Hylobatidae > Hylobates > Hylobates moloch. The sequence goes on from NW_026652285.1 coordinate 85,189,308, forward strand.
TTGTTATTATATCCAAAAGAGCCAGAAAAGAAAAATAAAGTGAGTCCACCAAGAAGTACTGATGAGCTGATAAGTGGCTGACAGAATAAATAGGAAGGTTATCCACTTTATACTACTCATGGTGAATTTATCTTGTAGTGCTTAGATCTTTTCCTGCTGACATATCTTTTCCTTTCCATTGCTACCGCTGAAATGACCCCTAAAATTATATTCTTGTACTTTAAAAATCTCTAGTTTCTCTAAATTACCTGATGCTTTCATCAAATGATAAAATTCATAGTAATTAGCTTAGCAAACAAACTTTACTCAATCTGATTTATAGTGTACATCCAAGCTTGTTTTGTTTTCCAGTAGTTTGCTATGGTATATATATTTGTTCTTTTCAGGTCATTCTAATTGTCAATTATAAATTTTTAAGTTTATTCCCAGCTCTAAGTGGTTGCTCACATTCTTTCTGCCATACATTATACACTTACACATTTTGAGATGTTTTCTTAATCCCTGCTTCCCTTCTCTGAGACCATTACCCACACTGAAAGCTGTGGGCCACTATGTTTGTACTACATAATCCAAATTCTGGCTAAAAACAATTGACTGGACAGTGGTAAACACCAGGTAGTGCAATGATATTCTTTTGCCTAAGAACCTGAAATTGAAATTTATAGACTTCTGTTAGCTAACTATGGATACTACATGTATAAAAACCTATAATCTTAAGAGCTGGGGCCACCATTTAGGGGTGTCATTTTTCAGCTACATGCTATATGCATGGAATAACAGAAAAAGCTTCAGAGTGAGAATTACACAGTTTTAGAGAGAAGTGGATATAAAAATCCCCATGACTTCAGAGAGAAAGAAGCAGGAAGTGAATAGCCACCTTGACAGTAAAGAAACATTACACTGAGAAAGTGAAAACTGGACTCAAACTGAAAAGAGTTATGGTATCTGAATGGATAGAAAGGAAATATTATTACTTTTGTAAAGGACATTAGAGAGATTAATTTCCATGTTGCAGAAGATCAGTTTTTGAAAAATAAAATATCTATCTATATATATAGTCAGATATAGATCTATATATGTATAGACAGATATATATCTACAGATATAGACAGAGACATATATATATTAGGGAGTCTAGAGAAGTGCAGTTGCTGGCTGCTTTTTCATTTAGGAAATTTTAAGTGATGCAGAGAGTATAACAAACTTTTAGGTACCATGACAAGGCTGCGTCTTTCTTTTTTTTTTTTTTAAGATGGAGTCTTGCTCTGTTGCCCAGGCTGGAGTGCAGTGGTGCGATCTTGGCTCACTGCAAGCTCCACCTCCCGGGTTCATGCCATTCTCCTGCCTCAGCCTCCCGAGTAGCTGAGACTACAGGCGCCCGCCACCGCGCCCAGCTAATTTTTTTTTGTATTTTTAGTAGAGATGGGGTTTCACCATGGTCTCGATCTCCTGACCTCGTGATCCACCTGCCTCGGCCTCCCAAAGTGCTGGGATTACGGGCGTGAGCCACCGTGCCCGGCCAAGGCTGTGTCTTTCAATGCCCAAGGATGATGGAAAACATGGATGAAAAATTTCCTTCTGGAAAGATAGGAATCAAAACTGAAAACTTTCCCCTTGACATGTAATATTATAAGAACCTTTACAATGATGAACTCGGCTGGTCCCAACTGATATCTGCCAGCAGGAAAAGACACAAGGTACTACAAGAAAATATCACCACCAAGGAAAGGAGGAGAATTTGAACAAGTAAATTGGTATAGTAATATGGTAATACCAGAGAAGAGTCGGGTCTGGAACAGCAATTGACTAAGGCTGGAAGTTTTTCTTGAATTTGAGACAGTAACTAAAACATAAATGCTAAGCTAAAACAACTGTAACTTCAGAAACAAATATGGAGCTCACTTGGCCCAGCAAATTATTGGAGAGAATAGACAGTCCTTCTTTGAAGAGCCACCTAAGCAGTATATAAGAATCTGAACCAGCCGGACGCAGTGGCTTAAGCCTGTAATCCCAGCACTTTGGGAGGCCAAGGCGGGTGGATCACGAGGTCAGGAGATCGAGACCATCCTGGCTAACACGGTGAAATCCCATCTCTACCAAAAATACAAAAAAATTAGCCGGGCATGGTGGCGGGCGCCTGTAGTCCCAGCTACTCGGGAGGCTGAGGCAGAAGAATGGTGTGAACCCGGGAGGCGGAGCTTGCAGTGAGCTGAGATTGTGCCACTGCACTCCATCCTTCCTGGGCTACAGAGCCAGACTCTGTCTCAAAAAAAAAAAAAAAGAACTGAACCAAGAAGAGAGTCATTGTGGCAATGATAAAGATTATTAAATGACTCAGGATTGCTTTTTAGCTGTAATTTAAAATGTCAACAAGAAAAGTAAGGATAGCCAAAACTGGAGCCATTAATGGATGAATCAGAAACTCCATTGAGTCTCTTCATTTGTCATTTGAAAGACTGGTTCCTCTGGTCTCAGGGAATTCATACAGTCTTGGACAATTCAGGGTCAAAAGAAACTTAAAAGACATAGCAGATATTCTGCTATTAATAATTTCGAGACTATGGTAACATAAATAATAACTGAATATTTTAATGTTTGGTGGTAACATCTAAGCTCAATTAAAGCTGGGCATGGTGGCTCACACCTGTAATCCCAACACTGGGAAGCTGAGGAGGGAGAATTGCTCGAGACCAGCAGTTCAAGACCAGCCTGGGCAACATAGCAAGACCCTGTCTCTATGAAAAAAAGAGAAAAAATTAGGAAAAAAAATGGATTTAGCAAATTTACCTAAGAATTGGAAAAATTAAGTATGAGATAATATGAACCTGATTTGTGTGATGACACTGAAAATTGAGAAAAAGAACCAGAAACTGAAGACAGGATAGTAACTCTATGGGAGACAGTCCTATAATCAGATACCCTGATAAAAACAGGGAAGATGAAAAGAACCTCTAATTTAGAGAGAAAGACAAAGCTTTCCATTTCTGATATCCTAAGAATAAGCTGTTGTGTAAGTAGGTCAAATATGAATATAAGACAAAGGAATTGGAGATGTCCACTTGGAAGTCACGAGTGTAGAATAAATAGCTTTTATTTGCACAATGAATAATCAGTACAATTTTTAAAAAGAACAGACGGTAGAAGACAAAACCTTAGGGACACCTCAGCAAAATGAGAAGGAAGAGAAGCTAGTAAGTAAATGATAAAGAAGCCCTTAGAGGATAAGATCTGATTCAAGTTGTACAATTCAAACTGGGTGAGTGAGAACTTCAAGCTAACAAAAATGATTAAAGTACGCACTGAAAAGTAAGCAGTGGTGACCTTAAAGTCAGAAATTTAGATAGAGGCATGAATTCTGTGAGATTTGACTGCAGGGGTTAAGGAGAAAATGGAAATGATGATGTGCTATAGATTATGGGTCTAGAGAATTTCATAGTGAAAGGAGAGAAACGGAAATAACTCAGGGCAGGAGCATCATGCCAAGAGATTTGGAAAGAGGGCAGATCTAAGAATGTCCAACTACATAGGAGAAAATTTGATACCCTAGGGTCTTGGAGTATGGGTGGAGAAAAGGAGAAAAGCTGAGGATATTAGGAAAAGGGAGGATGCTTTTTAAAAAAAGCATTGATTTATATAAGGGAAGCAGGAGTGGGATCGAGAACAGCTAAGAGGGTCACTGCTCCTTCTGAAGATTGAGCAATTGAGCATAGGAATAAGGATATGTGGCTATATGGAAGGGTCAGTTAGGCATCTGAGGGGCTGGTACTGAGTTTCAGAGCCCTGGTTTTCACCTTTTGTCCTACCACAACCTGACTGGTGTGACAGATAGTATTATTGTTTCCTATGGCAAGATTATACCTCCCAGCCCCTTCCAAATGCATAGCCTTTTGAATTATAGCACCCTTCCCAGTGGAAGGATTATACATTCCTACCATGTTGAACTCAGGAGTGGCCAGATGGCCTGCTTTGACCAATAAAATATGAGCTGAAAGGGATATCTACAACTTCCAAGCAGTGACTTTAAGAGTTACCATGTGGTTCCACTCACCCTTTTTTTTCCCTCTGCCATGAGACCAGAATTTGCCAAATGGAGAATGCTCTTTCAGCATAGGTCCCCAAATAAAGATAACATGGAATAGAGCTGTGGCTTGAGCAAGAAATCAATTTTTCTTATTGTAAGTAACTAAGATTTCAGGGGCTCATTCCTTCATGGAGCAAAACTGAGTGGAAACTGACTGATACAGGTGATATAACCAAACTCCCGTAGTTAAGACTAGCTCACTACTATAGCAAACCTCACATAGAACCTCTCATGTGAACAAGTTCATAAAAGGAAGAGATATTAGAATCTCTCAGGTTACAGAATCTTTGTAGTTCAAAATATTCTTTCCTCAGGAAATTCTGATTTTTTCTACTGAGATTTTCTAGTTAAGAAAGAAAGGTCTAGGATCTTTAAGAAGAATTTCAGAATAAATTACTCTCCGAAAAATTTCAAAGTTACAACTTACTTCCATCAGTTTCTTTTTGCTTGGATCTTGCTATTTTACTTGAACAACCTTGACTAGGTCTTTTTCCCTTCCCCAACCATGGTGCTTCTCCTTTTTCCAACTTGGAGATCATGTCTGGTTTGGGAGCTTGACACCCTGCTCATGAGAAATAGCAGAAACTGAGTGTTAGAACAACCATCCCAGAAATGAAGCCCCAGCATTTGTACTTCAGGGCCTAAAGAATACATGGCTTCTGGAATTTCACAATGTGAATGCCAGGTCAACTAAATAGACCTTCCATTTTGGAGGCAGGGGCACAAATACCCTGCCTAGTACCCAAAAGAGAAGAAAGCCCTTTGACCCACAAAAATGAAGGCCAAACTTATCAAGGACTCCAGAGAGAAGGTATCACAGTGGACACATTTTGAATTACAAAGGAATTGTTCTTACCCATTGAGGCTTGGTTGCTGTAGTTCACCAGCATCACATCATTATACAGGTTCCTCTGAGCAGGATCCAGTTGCTTCCATTCCTTCTGGGTAAAGGCCATAGTCACATGTTTGAATGTTACTGATACCTGTGATAGCATATTCCTGTTCACGCTAATGTTATCCACATTTGGTGAGTGATTTGGACAAGATAATAATTTGTTCTTACCATGACTACTCACTGTTGATCATGATATTATAAATGATACCTATTCTCTACTCAATTTTTCATTATTTTGAGAAACAAAAACCATATTAAGAAATGTCCCTACTGAGCTGGGCACAGTGGCTCATGCCTGTAATCCCAGCACTTTGGGAGGCTGAAGCAGGAGGATTGCTTGAGCTCAGAAGTTTGAGACCAGCCTGGGCAACATGGCAAAACTCCATCTCTACAAGAAAATACAAAACTTAGCTGGACATGGTGGTGCATGCCTGTAGTCCCAGCTACTCAGAAGGCTGAAGCAGGAGGATCACCTCAGCCCAGGACGTCAAGGCTACAGGAAGCTGAGATCACACCATTGCACTCCAGCCTGGCTGAGAGAGTGAAACCCTGTCTCGACAAACAGAAACATCCCTATTGTGAATTTCTTTATTCAAGAGGATAGAATCACGTGCATATCGGAGAAAAAGACAAATAGCCAAAAAAAAAAAAAAGAAAAAGAAAAAGAAAAAAGGAACAGAATCAATCTTTGTCTTCTCTTCTATAACAGGGGATGCTAAAAGGCTATTGAGCAGTATTTATAGTTCTGAGGTAGAAGAATTGAGACCCTTGATTTTTATAACCAGTCAAAAAAATCATTTATGGGCCAGGTGCAGTGGCTCATGCCTGTAATCCCAGCAATTTGGGAGGCCAAGGCAGGTGGATCGTGTGAGGTCAGGAGTTTGAGACCAGCCTGGCCAACACGGTCTCTATTAAAAATACAAAAATGAGCCAGGCGTGGTGGCAGGCACCTGTAATTCCAGCTACTCAGGAGGCAGAGGGAGGAGAACTGCTTGAACCCAGGAGGTGGAGGTTACAGTGAGCCAAGATCAAGCCATTGCTCTCCAGCCTGGGCAACAGAGACTCCATCTCAAAAAAAAAAAAAAGTCATTTATGTTTGGCAGCAAAAGTAAGATATTTTAGGCATGTAAGAATGCAGAAAGTACACTACCAGTGTTCTTTAGAAATAAAGGAGAAAGTTGGGGAGAAATAGAGGAAGCAGGAAGGGGAGGAGAAAGAGGAAAACAAGCAGAAAAAGAGAATGAATGATTTTTAAAAGAAGTAAAAATGGATCAGAATAAAAATTTCAAAATTGGGAAAGACTTAATATACAAGAGAGAGTTATGAAAAATACAACCAGTAAAATGTCTGGTTAAATCTAAGTAACTTGATAATGTGCTTGTACAACTGTTATGAAAGTATCCTTAAAATCAAGAGGTATGATATTAAAAAATAAGCAGAACCCTAACTAGGGGGGTGGGAGTAGGGAAGAAATTAAAGTATGTTGAAGTCCTCTTATTAGGCAGGTGGAGGAGGATGGCACAGCTATTGGAGAATTTTGATACTAATAAATATACATTCAAACATGTTTGTCTAACATTTAAAGATAATCCCTTATCCTTACAGACAACCAATTTTTTTTCCTTCTTTTTTTTGCAGTGGGGTGGGGGGGTAGATAAAGTCTCACTCTGTTGCCCAGGCTGAAGTGCAATAGCGTAAACATAGCTCACTGATGCCTTGAATTCCTGGACTCAAGCAATTCTCCCACCTCAGCCTCCAAGTGGCTGGGACTACAGGCATGCACCACCCATGCCTGACTGGTTTTTAAATTTTTTTGTAGAGACATGTTCTCGCTATGTTGCCCAGGCTGGGCTCAAACTCCTGGGCTCAAGCAATCCTTCCACCTCAGCTTCCCAAAGTGCTGAGATTACAGATGTCAGCCACTGTGCCTGGCCAGACCACCATTCAATTACCTGCAAAAGTAATCAATTTAACCCCACAGACCTCTAGTCACTGACTACCAATAATCTCCCATCATCGATTGTCACTGGCCTTCCAATCACTGAGCTGATACAGACAGCCTTGCCTAATTACTGGGCCTATAGTTCCAAAATGACTGGGTAAAGCAAACCTCCCAATCAGTAGCAGCAGCAGATGTCCCCAGTCACTTGCCCCCACCGACACTCCAATCACATATTCTCACAGGTTCCTCAACCAATGATACCCACAGGACACATGGTAATCTATCTCCCATTAGCCCAAATCCCTTATCTTATCAATCCCCAATCACTGACACCAACAGAATTCTCAAGCAGTGGCCTTTATAGAAACTCTAATTACTGCCAGCAAATTCCACTCCTCCCTCAACCTCTTTAGCCACTCCCTTCATTTGCATGTTTTACCTGAAATCTACCTGTCTCCTGAGGGTCCTGCTTCCTTAGAGGAGCCTCAGAGGAGTGGAGGCTGTCTTTCCTGCACCACCCGCCTGCCTGCCATGACCCATGTACCTCAGGGTCCAAAGATGAGGTAAATGATTACTTTCAACCATTTCTCATTCTTCCTTCAAAATTCATAGCTTATTTATAGTATCACCAGGTTTTCAGCCATTAACCCTTCTGGGTCCAGTGATTTGCTAGGAGGACTCACATGACTCAGTATATAATTGTACTCATAGCTATTATTTATCATAGTGAAAGTGTACAAAGCAAAGTCAGTTAATCAGCATGAGGTAAAGTCCAGAGGACACCAGGCACCAGCATCCATGAGTCCTCTCCCAGTGAAGTCATATAAAACATGCTTAATGGGTCAGGCGCGGTGGCTCACGCCTGTAATCCCAGCACTTCGGGAGGCCGAGGCGGGCGGATCACGAGGTCAGGAGATCGAGACCATCCTGGCTAACACGGTGAAACTCCGTCTCTACTAAAAATACAGAAAATTAGCCAGGCGAGCCGGGCGCGGTGGCTCACGCTTGTAATCCCAGCACTTTGGGAGGCCGAGGCGGGCGGATCACGAGGTCAGGAGATCGAGATCACGGTGAAACCCCGTCTCTACTAAAAAATACAAAAAATTAGCCGGGCGTGGTGGCGGGCGCCTGTAGTCCCAGCTACTCGGAGAGGCTGAGGCAGGAGAATGGCGTGAACCCGGGAGGCGGAGCTTGCAGTGAGCCGAGATCGCGCCACTGCACTCCAGCCTGGGTGACAGAGCGAGACTCCGTCTCAAAAAAAAAAAAAAAAAAGAAAAGAAAATTAGCCAGGCGAGGTGGCGGGCGCTTGTAATCCCAGCTACATGGGAGGCTGAGGCAGGAGAATGGCGTGAACCCCAGGGGGCGGAGCCTGCAGTGAGCCGAGATCACGCCACTGCACTCCAGCCTGGGCGACAATGAGACTCCGTCTCAAAAAAAAAAAAAAAAAAACAAACATGCTTAATTCCTCTGGAAGTGAGTTATAATAACATGTATGAAATGTTGTCTACTAGGGAAGCTCATTAGAGACCAGTACTGCCTAAGGGTTTCACTGGGGGCTGATCAGGTAGGCACTCTCTGCCTGCATGTACAAAAATTCCAGACTCCCAGAAGAAAGCAGGTGTTCAGCATAAATCACACTGTATGTATTCTTTAAGCACTGGGAACTACTCTTAATCAGTTCCGGGAATGGTGGGATCCTTCCTGAAATCTAATTTCCCAGATGCCAGCAAAAAGCAGACCTTGCAGCAGGCCTAAGGATAGCAGTTTTTCACTTCTGTGTTAACTCTGTTCTGCAGTCATCCCACCCCAGTCACTGAAAACTTTAGCACCAGCTAAATTCCTGCCATCATGCTGCACTACCTCCATATCAATGTGGAAGAGCCATTCAACACCCTTGCCTCTCTTTTTCATGAGGTCAACAACATTTTCTCCACTCAAATTCAGCCACCTATTCATCAATCATCTGCACTTACACCTTGCCATCACTATACCACCTCCAAAAATCTCTAAGACATTCCACCCTCTGACCATCATTTCCTATCCTGCTACATTCACTCCAATAATTCTCCGAACTCATTGAGCCCTCTGATCCTAACCACTTTTTCAAAATCTTCCACCTTTACCTAGCCTTTCTTTCTTGTTCAGATTCCTTGTTCTAGCACCATATACAATCAATTGAAAACTATAAAGTTTTAACTTCCTTGATCCTCTTCTTCTCCACTGTACTCACCTATCAAAGCCTCGACCTTGGTTAAATCCAACTCTCCTCTTAATCTCTGCCTGCAACCTTGCAACTGAACATTGCAAGAGAAAAATCAAACTGTGTGGAGTGGACTAACTTCAAATTTATAACACATATGCCAAATGGGCATCTAATCCTGTCAGTAGTCCTACTACCTAACCCTAGAAAATACACATTTCCTTTTTCCTAGATGATTATTTTGAACATTCTCCTTTTTAACTCTGAAAACTCCAACATCTACTCCTTTCCCACTCTTGGCTGATGAATTTGCTTTATGCTTTCAAAGGAAAATAAATCCAAATGGACAAGAATTACCCTGTCTTGTTACCACCAATTCCATTAACCTGTTTCCAAACTCATATATAACATACCTTCTCTTCTGTTAAAATGGAAAGTCTTCCTTCTCTCACCTAAGGCCAGTTTTTCCATTTGTGCTCTCAATCCCATCCCCAACTGCCTTCCTAAAGACTTCACTCCTGCAAGTACCTCTTTCTCTTTTGTAACATCTATTTCTCCCTTTTATTTGGATCATTCCTATTGACACACAGAGTTGCCTTAATATCATTCATCTAAAGAAAACCCCCCTCTTGATTTCATATCCTATACAATGTCCATTGCTCTGCTTCCTTTACCAGCAAAACTCCTCATAAGAGTTGCCTATACTTGCTGTTTCCACTTCATTACCTCTCTTTCAACTCACTCTAACAGGATATTATCCCCTTAACTCCAATAAAGGAGTTCTAATCAATCAAAAAAACCATTGAGCTACATACTGACAAAATCAAATGATCTCTAGTCCTGCTTTAGGACTCAAAAGCATATATGACAATTGATTACTCCTATTGTCTTGAAAGGCTTTCTTCTCTATGCTACTTTGACACCCACTTGCACAGTTTTCCTCTTACTTCAATGGGCACCCCTTATTCTCTCTGTTGTTTTTTGTCTTCTACCAGACTTTCAAATGTCAGAGTACCCAGCCCTCTGTCCCTGGCTCTCTTCTCTTCCCTATCTGTCTTCTCTTCCTAGGTGACCCAAGCCAATCTTAAGGCTTTAAATGCCATCTTTATTGTGATGCTTTTAAAAAATCGTTCCCTAGCTCACACCTTTCTTAAGTTCCAGATTCATATATATAGTGGCTACACAATGTCTCTAGGTAGATGTGCAATGAGCATTTTGACATGGCCAAAATAGAGCCACTGACATCACCCCAGATCCCATTTCCATCCACCAAATCTAGTCTTTTCCACCACAACCCTTTCCATTCAGAAAATGGAATCACCATCCATCCAGTTCTTCAGGTTAAAAGTCTAGATGTAAATCTCAATTCTTCTCTTCCCTCATACTCCATATATCGACACATTAGTAAGTTCTATTGCTTATCTCCAGATGTATTCTGAATTTGATTTCATTTTGCTGCTACAACTCTATTCTAAATCACCATAATCTCTTGTCTTTGACTATTGCAAAAAGTTCCTAACTGACCTCCCTATACCTACCTACTCTTGCCCCTCTGCAGTCCATCTTCCATGAGGTAGCCATGGTAATCTTTTCAAGGTATCAATCAGAACAGGTCACTCCTCTGCTTAAACTCAATGGCTTCTCACTGCATCTAGAATAAAATCCAAATCCTTACACTAGCCAATAAAATCCTACATTATCTGATACCTTCCTACCACTATGATTCGCAGCTTTCTACTTTCCCTCTGACTGTGCTCCAACAGCACTAATCTTCCTTCTCTTTTTTAAGCACATCAAGTTCACTCCTACCTCAGGTCCTTCGCAGTTGATGTATTTTTCTTCCTGGAACACTCTTTCTTCAGATCTCTGCATGGCTGCCTCCTTGTGATGATTTATGCCTCAACCCAACTGTCATTTCCTAAGGAAAGCTTTCCATAACTAACCTGGCTAAAGTCATGCACTCCCTACCCTCAATCACTCTGTACCATATCATCCTCTTTTACTTACTTCGGCACTTATTAGTGTCTGGAATAATTTTATTTGTTTATATTTTATGATATCTCTCATATTTCTAGAATGTAAGTCATTGAGGGAGGGATTCTGGTTCTGTTTCCTGGTGACTCTCCAGCATTTAAAACATTCCCTGGTTTTGAGGACAAAGCAGGGATTGCAAAACAACAACAACAAACAAATAAAATAAAAAACACTCCCTGGCATAAAATAAATGCTCATCTTACAGACTGTCTGTTCCTACTGTTCCTGCAAGTTTTCAGTCACTGACACCTAAATACTCCCCAATCACTAACCTTCACAAACTTCTCCCAATTATGGATCTCTACAAGTTCCCAACTATCACTCTCCACAGAACAATCATTAACCTCCACAGACCTCCAATCACTGACCACCGAAGAACCCTCAATCATTAAATGCAGCAATCCCCTCAAACTCCTGACCCCCTTAGGCTTTTAGTCACAGAATCATAGAGGATCTCCAATCATTAATTCCTACTAATCACCTCATTACTCAAAGCACAGTTATTACTGCTAGACACCACCTAATTATTACCTGCATACATCCCCAGTTACCTTTTCTCCCCAGATGACGTACAAATCATCTACCTCCCCAGCGACACCTCAACATTGATTCCCCAAACTCCAACAGTCATATTCCCCCCTCACTGGCCCCCCGATTCCTCCATTACCCACTGACCCTCGAAGATACTGCTAATCAAACTTCCACAGACATCACTGTCACTGACTCCCAAGCCCCAATCTCTGATGCTCCCAGATGCTCCCAATCACTGAATTTCCCAAATCCTAACATTGACCCTTTTTGATAATCCAGGCTCTAACCACCACAGGCACCCACAATCGCTGGCTCCCATAGACATCCCAAACCGCCAACCCCCACGGTCCTTCCCTATCTCTGACACACCACAAAGCCTCCATTTCTGATCCCCTTCCAAACTCTGACATTCAGTGACTGCCACAGACGCCTCCCCATCATTGTCTCTGCAGATCCCTCCTAATACTGATATCCTAAAGCCAAATCATTAACCCCACAGATAACTCAGAACACCGACCTCCCAAGAGACCATCAAGCATCGATTCCACCAATTCCCAAATCACCTATCGTCACAGACTACTCCAATCACTGCCCCTCAAGTAGACCATCTCTGACCGCCAAAACACCCTGCCTCATCACAGCTCTCACCGCGGCGCTGGCCTCGGGCTCGGACACAGCCATCTCCAGTGGTCGCCCGGCCTCTTTGGTCGTTCCCGCACTTCTCCTCCGGTCCACGGTCTCTGGCTTTGTCAGAATCTGGTCGCAGCTGGAGACCGACATGGCGGCTACCCGGAGGGCGGCCTTAGCGGGTCCGGCAGCTGCGATGGCGGCTCCCTTCGGTAATAGCGCACGGGCGCGGCCATCTTGGCAAAGACCCAGCCGTACAGCGGAAGTGCGGGGACTTCTGGGACAATTAGATCGGGAGGTGGAAGCTGGCGAGGGCGTAACTTGCAGGGTGCAGGAGTGATGCGATCAGAGCGAGCCGGAACCCGGTTGCGTTACGCACTGCAGGAGTGACCTGGGCCTGACAACCCACTGCCGGCGTTCGGGTCGCATCACTGCCGGAAGATATTTTACAGAATTTGGAATTGCTTTTCCGAATACATGTCAGTGCCGCCAGCGGCTAGAAGTCCGGGAATCACAATGCTTAGTGCGGACTTCAGAAAGGTGGGATGCGAGAAATTGGAAGTAGAACGGAGAAAAGCCTGATCGAACAAATAACATTATTTTATAGGGAGAGGACGTTAATCGTTGAGATATACGATAAATCTTTTCATATATAGTATAAGAACAATAAGAAAAACTGAAACAGAAAGTTAAGTAAACACACCACTCCTCCGTGAGAGCCCGGGTTTGGTTGAAGATATTTCACCAGAATAATCAAGCACTTGGAGAAGTAATTCCTCAGTGCGCCATTTCATGCATTAATTACATTCATTGAATATGTGCAGGTTAGCTGCTGTGCTATGCAATGCAAGGTACTGGAAAAAGAGTGGAGAGGGGTAGGGATGATGTAAGTCCAGAGTCCAAAGGCCAGAAAACTAGGGGCTCCAATGTCAAAGGGCAGAAGATGAATGTCCCAGCTCAAGAAAAAAGAGAAGGTGGGAGGGAAGTGGGGATACTTAACGGGTTTTTTAAAAAAAAGAAAAGAAAGAATGAATAAGACCTAGTATTTGATAGCACTACAGGTGTATATATCCAATAATAATTTAGTTGTACATTTCGAAATAACAAAGTATAATTGGATTGTAACACAGAAGATAAATGCTTGAAGGGGATAGATACCCCATTTTCCATGATGTGATTATTACACTGTGCATGCCTGTATCAAACTATTTCATGTACCCCATAAATATACACACCTACTATGTACCCACAAAAGTTAAAGATTCAACAAAAATAGAAAAGAGGATTCACCCTTCCTCTTCCTTTTTGTCCTATCAGGCCCTCAGTGGATTAGGTGGTGGCCACCCACATTGGTGGGGGCTTCTTTACTTAATTTGCTAATTCATATGCTAATCTTTTCCCAGAAACACACTAACAAACCCAGAAATAATGTTTCACCAGTTTTCTGGGCATCCTTTAGCCCAGTCAAGGTGACACACAAAATTAACCATCACCCTCACCATGCCATACACACACTTCCTTACAGAATCTGTGAGATAATAGGTTTGTGATACTTTAATCCACTAAAGCTGGTGATAATTTGTTATCCAGCAATACTAAACTAAGGACTCAGTGAAGATTGAAAAATAATTGGTGGCTTGAAATTCCTCTTCACCTACTTAAGACACGGCCCCATACACTGTGTTCCTGACAGAGTATTCCTTGAGCATCACCTTTGTAGGGGGAGGCAATTGCTTTGTTTCTGCCTCAGATATGGTCCTGACTTTAATTGTTCCTGATATTATAGTCCTAAAACGGTAAAATATTTTTTAAATACCTCTCCTTTCCTTCCTTCCTCACAAATCTGAAAGAGAGGCAGTACAGTTTCACCAGGATTTTCTTAAACCCAGCATATATATATGGGGTAGGGATGAGTAAGTACGGTGGATCAGAACGTAATGTTGTACTCTTGAATACATTCATGTGAGTAGACCTGAAAATTCTCCCAACAGGGACAGGGGAAGGATGTGCGCAATAACTGTGTGAATTCAGCTGATTATAGTGAATTCCCTAATGAAGACGTCACACACGGTAAATATGTATCATATTTATTGTCATTTATACTTGAAGGCACCGGGAGGGAGAGGAAATACTAAATCAGGAAACAAAACTTCAAAGAGACATTACTTCTTTGAGAGTATAGCGTTCCTAGGAACACGCTTGGTTTCACAAGGATTCACCGAACACCTCGATATATGGCGCTCCATCTGAGGCTTGCTACAAATGGCCTTCCACTATTGTGCCTGTTAGTCTCCCCTGACTCTCCCTGCTCTCCTGAGCCCATGCTGCCTATCACCGATTGGTGCAGGTCCTTTCTGGAGAGCTCGAGTGGATTATCTCCATCCCACCTCTTTTCCCAAGAAAGAAGCCACCGTTCCAAGACACCTAGTGGGACATTCCCCTTCCACCTCCTTCTCCAAAGTTGCCCAGGTGTTCATCAAAGGTTAGGGAGAGAAGTTCTCAGGTTTCAGTTACAAGGCATAGGACGCTGGCATAAACACACACACACAAACACACACACACACACACACACACACACACACAACTCGAAGAGGTAGCCACAAGGGTCATTAATCACTTGACGACTGTTTTCCAAAAACGTGGATGCATTTCATCCATGCCAAAGCCGAGGGTGCAAACACGGAATGGTGGAGAGATTCCAGAGGCTCACCAAACCCTCTCAGGAATATTTTCCTGACCCTGGGGACAAAGGTTGGAAACATTGAGGACATTTCTTGGGACACGCGAAGAAGCTGACCGACCAGGCATTTTCCTTTCCATTGCAAATGACCTGTGGCGGGGGCATTTCTCTTTCCCCTGCAAATCACCTAAGGCGAGGTACCTCCCCAAGCCCCCACCCCCACTTCCGCGACTCGACGTGGCTGGGTCTCTATCCGGGTGTCACTCCGGGTAGGCTTCTCAACGCTCTCGGCTCAAAGAAGGACAATCACACGTCCACCACCAAAGCCCACACCTCTTCCTTTTGTTATACCCACAGAAGTTAGAGAAAATGCTACACTTTGAGACAAATTTAGAATCCTTTATTTAAGCCGGTACCAAAGAGATGGCTAACGCTCAAAATTCTCTCGGCCCCGAGGAAGGGGCTTGATTAACTTTTATACCTTGGTTGAGGAAGGGGAGGAAAACTCAAATGCAGTAATTCTACCGAAGTAAAACCATGCAGGAATCAAAAGAGACAAATGGTTATAGAGAGATAATTTAAAAGAGAAATGGTTACAAAGAGCAACGGTACCAGGTGCAGGGCTCGAAATCCTTCATTGCACTTAGGTATAGGTGCTATGCCGGACAGGAACTCAAGGCTTTATGTTGTTATCTCTTTGAGAAAAATCCTGGGAACTTCATACACTGTGCCAGTACCTTATCAGTTGATTGGGTTCCCTCGAAGTGCTGAGGATCTGCTTGCACAGATCAACTCGTTTGGAAGGGGCTTGGGTAAGGAGCCCTTAGCGTCTTGTAAATTAAGGGGTCAATTGGAGTTTGTCCAGCATTGCCAGCTAGAGAGAGCCTTACTTCCGTGAGAAGCAAGGCTAGGTGATTAGAGAGACAAACAGCGAAGATTCAAAGTAGCGAGTTAGAGTAAAAACAAGGTTAGACATTTCGCTTTCCCAGAAAACGCACAAACATTCAATGGGAGAGAGGTCCCGAGTCGTCAAAGTCCCAGATGTGGTGAGCCCCCAGAAGGAAAAACCGTGTCTTCCTGAGGATGCCCGGAACAAGAGCTGGGCTTCCAGAGCTAGGCAGCCATCTCTATCTCCGTGAGCGGGCGGGAGGGAGACTGCCGGGAGGCGAACTGGGGCGGGGCCGTTTTTCTTTCTGCTCTGCTGCTGCTGGGGAGCTCCTGGCGTCCAAGCGCAGGAGGCCGCCGTCCTGCAGGGCGCCGTAGAGTTTGCAGTGCAGAGTCGGAATCGCCTCTGGGGCAGAGGGTTCGAGCTTTTCCAAGGCTGGGGTGCTGGCTCCCGTGCGCACCTAAGGCCACCCGGGAGCGGGCGGAAAGGGCGGCGGCCCCGCAGCCAGCAGGTTGTCGAGCGTGGCCAGCGCCCAGTGCAGGGCGGCCCCGGCGTGTGCCAACTGCCAGGTGAGCCAGGCGCGCTGCGAGGCGCTGGGCTGCGTGCCGCCGGCGGGCCCCGGGAGGAAGGCGCCCCCCGGGGCCCGAAGCTC